>NC_083405.1:128989714-129330199 GCF_020745735.1 Hemiscyllium ocellatum
ATCCCATGTAGATCTAGAATAAATGATTCCATTGGGTTTCATAGATTTTTTCCATTTTATTTCTGAGCAGTAACATTTATTTCCTTATTTCTATCAAAATGTGCATTTCTTTTCTTGATTATTCCCTTATTTACTGTCTTCTTCCCATTTATCTGCATTCCACCCCTATGTTTTTAGCTCCTCTCATTAAGGAAGTTAGATTTTCCATACACTTAAGCAGAAATTCTTGCCTGGCATGCCTAACTTTGCTCCAAAAGGCATTTTGCAAGCCATTTGCAGTCTCAAGCTCTAATTGTCATAGAAGATGGACAGTATTCATCTTTCAGTGGCTAATCCATTTAGAGTCTTCCAGCTCAATATACCTTCGATTGCATTTCGTCCACATAACTTCATCAGGACCTGCTGCCAACAGCAGCAATAATGATCCACACAAATTGCAAAGTTAACAGATCAGCAGCTTTAGTACTGTTACATTTACACAGGATTGCAAATATCACATGCAGCATACTAGCTTTACTAAGAGACTTCTGGTTCAGAGGCCTGAGCTAACAACTCAAGAATGTAAAATCAAACCCAACTTTACAAAGCTAACAAGTTGAGTGGAGTTTAAAATCCTGGAAATTTAAAAAATCAGCAAAATGACCACAAAGCCATTGGATTGTTGTAAGAAAACTTCAACTACTTAATTGTCTTTGAGAGACGAAAGTCAGCCATCCATATCCATTAATGTGTATATTCCAATGCCATATCATCTTGGTTAACTCCAAACACCTTGTGGAAAGGCCCATCAAGCCATCCAATTTAGGGTTGAGAAATAGATGCAAGCTTTATCTGTGCCATTCGCACCCTGACAATAAATAAATTATCCACCATAGATGATGATTTAGGATCTACATCAGTAGAGGTGCCCTGTGCTGCAAAAAGTGATTAGCTCATACATGTGACAATTGAACATCACACTTTCCTTCTCCAAGTGCATCACGCAGATTATCTTATCATTAGCTCAACTGCAAAAGTCAGCAATATTTCCTTGATCAAAGGATAGCAGAGCAAATATGAAATGTTGGAACTGTGTTTACTCTCTGAAGCAAGGTTTTTTTCCTTAAAAAAAAAGCTTCTCCCCATTCGCCAGAGATATTCTAGCCAATGACATTTCACTCTTTTATAGTGTTACAGTCCACATGATTTCATAGGTTGTAATCCATGTCCCAATAAGGCTGGAAGCATAATGCCTCAGATAATACAAATCTAGACAAAGCAATTCTCAACTAAATCACACTATTCTTAAAATCTGAGAAACTTGCTCAGCACTTTGAGGACAGTTAAGAACCAGTCACATTACACATGCAAGCCAGTTCAGGTAAAGATGACAGATTTCCTTCTGTAAAGAACATAAATGAATTGGGTAGGTTTTACAAAGAGAATGTGTGCTGACATCTCAAAAACACTTATTACGCATGTGCAAAATACTCATGCATAGAACCCCTGCCAGTAACATCATTACATCCCTTTCACTGTTGTATTGTTCTTCTTTGGGTGCCACCATTTGTTTTTATTGGCAGGGCAATTTCACAAAAAGACAATTTACACGTGCAATACGAACCTTTTAGGGCATGGTCCTTCACAACAAATGACAACCATTTCATAGTTACCATTATTGAGACTGGCTTTTAACTGTAAATGTCGAAATGAATTTAAATCCCACTTGCTGTCTTACCTGCACAGCAGCAGCTTGCGCGCATGAATAACCAAGAATATTAACAGATTGTTGGAATATTGAAGAGTATTTGCAGAAATAGGCTTGGGCTAATGTGCACCATTCCAATTGTGCAAACATAGTTTCTGACAAAATTAAGTTTCTGTTTAAAATAATCTTTGTCCCAATTTAAAGTTGGACTTCACAAACATAGAATAAAGAAAAAGACAAAGTGATCTCAGCTGTGTGGCAGCTGGTCACTAAATTTCCAAATTATGAAACAGCAAAAGAATTTCAGCCCAGCAAACCTAATCTTTGGAAAATCAAGGCCTGGTGTCACAGATGAAAAACATTGTTACAATTTGACCAAGAAATATTGGTCCTGCAATGGGAAATGGGACATATAGCATTTAAGATGTCTAAAATCATGTGGATAGTAATTACGCCATAAACACAGGCTTAAACCTTCCAAGTTTGGTACAGAACAGAACCTTCGAGCATGAAAGAGTTACAGCTCTGAATGCATGCAATGACTACAGTGAGGCAAGAGAAGATCTGGAAATAGAATAAGGGAAAAAAAAATCACAATAAAATAGTGTACTTGCAGGAGGCTTTAATTAAACCACATCTAGAATTCGGTGTCCGGTTTTCATGCTCAAAAAAGATCAATAGCATAGAGGCCTGAAAAAAGGCCTATAAAAATGATCCTTAGTTTCAAAGCTATCAAACTTACAAGACAGAGTCTTATCAGCCATAAAACATTGGCTCTGGGCAGCTGAGAATGTTTAAAATAGTGTTAAGACTGCTGCTGTGATTTTAGGCAGGCTGTTTGAACTATTCGTTACAAGGAACCATGTACACAACTTATGCAAGTATAGATAAGAAGCCAGTGCATGCAGAGAATGCAGATTGACCACAACTATTTAAGAGGAGCTGGATGAATTCCGTGCAAGCTATGGAAATAGCTAAAAATGAGATGGGATAAGGGCACGTGTCATAGTCACTGATTCCTGGATCCCCAATTGCCTTGGAAGGAATTTCCTATTTTTTAACCCCCTTAACAATCTTAAGATCGTTTTGTAAATCTGGCTTCCTAAATCCCCCCAAAAAAATAGACAATTATAAGTCGGATGGTGCATTGGAAGTCATAACATTTGTTTGAATTATAAGTTTTTGAGATATAAATACAGAATGATGTTTTTCAGAAAGGTGCTGCTAGAACAAGGAACTAGAGAATTGCCAGCATCCCCAAAACTGTACTCTCCTGAAGGCACTGTCTTCAATAGAGGAAGTGGAGAAAGAAGTGGAAGACAGGGCAGTACACCAATGATAATATGATAATACAATTCACAGACTACAAATAATTGCCATTGATGGGAGGAGAAAGCGAGGTCTGCAGATGCTGGAGATCAGAGCTGAAAATGTGATGCTGGAAAAGTGCAGGTCAGGCAGCATCCAAAGGAACAGGAAATTCAACGTTTTGGGCATAAGCCTTTTCTGATGATGGGCTTATGCCCGAAACGTCGAATTTCCTGTTCCTTGGATGCTGCCTGACCTGCTGCGCAATTGCCATTGATGCCACAATTAGATTCTGGGAGAGTTGTTGTCATACACGATGCAGATAGAGAAAAGTAGTTACTGGATTCTTTCATTTGTATATTGTCAGGAAGCAGTGCAACTCTCATTGCAATCTATTGTCAAGTGGCCATACTCGTATCATATGCAAAAGTAAACATTTATCATTAAGGATATCTTTGGCACATGTCATACAAGTAGAAAATAATGCTGGACAAGGGCATAAAATTCAAAGCCATGGGACATCTGGCTGTCTTTCAGCACTGACCAAACATTAAAGGGTGAAATAAAAACAAAACATTTGCATAGAACAACATCTTTCGTGGCTTCAGCATTTCCCTAACTACAGTGTACTCAGCTGTTATGACAGTAACCACAATAGCTGCTTGCCCACTCGAATGCCATGAACATTAAAGAGATAAATTACCATTTCAGGCAGTTCTGGTCATGATAAACATGACCAGATACCATGAAAACTGCATGTTCTTATTTGAATAGAATAACAAATTCATCTGTATCTAACCAAACAGAAAGCTAGGCTGTCAATTTCACTTTCATCTTGGAAGTTGGTGCATCAAATAATTCCAGATTCTTTGTGAATTGAAGGGTTAGCTCAGCTTGGGCTTGGACCAGCAAGCTGCATTAACATATTACATTTAAATGTAATGAAACATTCTAAAGTGCTTCAGGGGAATGTTATAGAGAAAATTAAGCCACATTTGAAAGCAATTAGATCAGTAACGAGGTAGTTTTTCAACAAAATCAGAAATGAAGTGAGAGAGGTTGACAGATGTATGGATGGAATTCCAAAGATCTAGTGAAAGTACATCCAAAGGAGGAGACAGAAACTGGCCAGAATGAGAACAAAGATCTGAAAGGGCTGTGGGGCTGGAGGAGATTACAAAAAGAGAGAGAGAGGGGTGAGGCCATGAAAGAATTTGAAAATGAAGATGACATAAGGCTAAGAGATACAGGAGCAGATTTAGGCTATTTAGCTTACTGAATGGCACAGCAGACTCAATCATGGCTGGTGTTTATCAAACCCATTGTCCTGCCTTCTCCCAATAACCCTTGATCCCCTATTAATCAAGAACATATATCTATCTGAGTTAAAACACACGAACTGACTTGTCCTCAATGGCAATGATTTCTACAGATTCACCACACTCTGGCTGAAGAAATTCCTCCTCACTTCAGTTCTAAAGGGTTGTCAGTTCACTCTGAGCCTGTGTCCTCAGGTCCTAGTCTCCATTACTAGTGGAAACATCTTCCTTATGTCCATTCTATCCAGGCCTCTTAGCAGTCTGAAAGTTTCAATCAGATTCCCCCAACCCCAATCCTTCGAAACTCCATCAAATACATGACTTGGAGGTGCTTGTGTTGGACTGGAGTGGACTAAGTTAAAAAAAAAAGAATCACAAGAATTTGGTCAGATCGGCTGGTAGTTGTCTGTAGTGCTTTGAAAGCCAGTGCTTCCAAATAAACCTGTTGGACTATAACCTGCTGTTGTGTGATTTTTATCATGCTGATACTCATTACACGATGAAAATACAGACTCAGTTTTCAACTGCTCCTCATATGACAAGCTCTTCACCCCCAGTATCATTCTTGTAAACCTCCTCTGGATCTCATCCAACGTCAGCACATCCTTCCTTATAACTGGAGCCCGAAAGTATTTACAATATTCCAAATATTGTCTGGCCACAGCGTTATACACAATCTCAACAGTCCATCTCTGCCTTTGTCTTCCAACCTTCTTGACATGAATGGTAACATTACATTTGCCTTCTTAACTGCTAACAGAGCCTGTTGTTAACCTTAAGAGAATTGTGAACCAGGACTCTGAAGTCCCTCTGAAGATTTCCGAAGCCTTTCTCTATTTAGAAAACTGTATGTCTCTTTCCTTCCTACCAACCTCACACTTTCCCACATATTATTCCATCTGCCACTTCTTTGCCTACTCAATTTTAAAATCAAGATGTTGCTTGGGCAGGGAGCTCATTAAGTCAGTGTGCACTGGGATCAGGGTTGAGGAGGCTGCCATGGTATCATGCTGATACTCATCACACTATAAAAATCATGCTATGTGTTTCTCCTACAGCTTAGCAACCAATTAGATGACATTCATGTACAGAAGTGCACAGGCAGTAAATTGAAAATTTAGGCTATTGCAAAAACATGACAAAAAAAACTCTACAACATATCAAAAGTTGCAGATGTGAGCATTCAGCTACATGATTTTAAATGTGGATAATAAAAACTACCTAACCCACAACAGTGTCAGCCTAGGTTCCACATTGAAAGTACCGCCATATCATCAACACAAAGCTGGCGCTTGACTTTTCCCAGCAAAGACATTCACCTTGCGAGTTAGTATTGTACAGCAATTTCTAGTTGCTGACTGGTACTTTATTTTCAAGACACAGTGACATAGACTTCCCAGGGATAACAAAAAAAAGTTTTTAAAAAAATCACTCCGATGTCACTATGTACCACACAAGACCACGTAGTCTGACCAGATGAGTCAATGGGGTAAACAAAAGAAAAAAAGAGACTGGGGCCAAGCTCATGAGTACACAAATTTGTGGGTAGTGAATCATGAGATAAAGTACTAAGTATATTAACCAGGAAGGGAAATAACAATTGCCACTTACAAAAAAAGGGTACTGACCTTTGCATTGTCTTAGGACCAGCCAATAACATTTTTTCCTTAAAAATTCATTCTTGGAACATGCATGTCACAGGCTGGAACAGCATTGATCACCAGACCCTAAGTGCTCAAGGTCATGGTGGTGAACTGTCTTCTTGAACTATTGTAGTCCACTTCGTGTAGGAATAGTCAATGCTGTTAAGGAGTGAGTTCAACCATTTTTATCCAAAAAACCGAAAGGAGTGGCAATATATTTCTCAGAGGCTTGAACAGGAACTTGCAGATGGAAGCGTTCCCACGTATCTGGTGCTCTTGTCCTTCTACATGGTAACGTTTGTGGGTTTGGATGATGCTACAGAGCCTTGGAAGTTTTCAGTTCATTTTGTAGATGATACACACTGCAGCTTCAGAGCATTGATGGTAGTAGGAGTGGATGTCGTGCCAATTAAGCAGGCTGGTATGTCCAAGATAGTGTCAAGCTTCTTGAATGTTATTCGAGCTGCACTCACCCAGGGAAATGCTGAGCACTCCATCACACTCCTGGTCTTGTGCCTTGTAGATGGTGGACAGCCTTTGGAGGAAGACAGAAGGCTAGTCATTTGTTGCATGACTTCTAGTTTCTGATCTGGTCTTGCAGCTACAGTATTTTTGTGGGTAATCCAGTTGAGCTTCTGGTAAATGTTAACTCCCGGGATTGTGGACGAATTCAATGATGGTAATGCCAGTGAATGTAAATTCAAATTGAACAAGATTCTACCACACTGACAAGGCAAGGCACAGCAACTTTAAGAAATCAGCTTTGTGACAAGCCCAAAAAGAATGCTCACAGAAGAAAAACATCCAAGTTAGAACCAACCCTTTGTTCTCCACATTTGAACTTTTATTTCTAAGTTATGCTTTTATTATCAAAAAAACCTCCACGACATTTCACATACTTTAAATTACTTTTGATTACTGATTCTGTCGGCTAGAATGGCATTTATCCACACACAAACTATAATGAATAAGACCAGGACTAGGTTATTCAGCCATTCAAGCCTGCTCTACTATTCAATATGGCTGATTACATGTATCAGCATCACGGGGCTGAACTGGACTAACCATTTCCACTTTCTCTGGATGGGTGCAGTTGCAACAACAATTGAAAGCTTGACACCATCCAGGACAAAGCAGCCCACTTGACTAGCACCATATCCACGAGCAAACATTTACCCCCTCCATCAATGATGCACAGCAACAGCAGTGTACATGATTTACCAGATGACATGAAGAAACTCACCAAGGTTTCTTTGACAGCAACTTTCAAACCCATGACTACTACAATTCTGAAGACAAGACACGGGTACACCAGTACCACTGTAATCCTGAAGACAAGACACAGGTACACCACTACCAGCATAATCCTCCCCAAGCCACTCACTCCCAATATGGTAATGCATTGCCATTCTTTTAATGTCACTGGGCCAATTTCCTGAAATATCCCCCCCACCCGCTTCACCAAACCAACTTAAGCAGTTCAAGGCAGGTTACCATCACATTCTAAAGCACATTTAGGATGGACAATAAATGCTGTTTCAGCCAAAGCTCTAAATAAATTGAATATACCTTAACTCCATTTGCACAGATCTTCATATGAAAATAAAAATCAGGACTTAAACATACAAATTATGGAAAATCCACAGTTCTCTGGACTAAACAATTTCAAAATTCACAATCTTTTGAGCAAAGAAAATCTTCCTCACTTCGCAATACTTTTTATTCCTAAACTAAAGTAGTAAGATGATGGAAAACCAGAGAAACTATTTTCAGTGATATTTGTCAAGGAACATTAGAAAGGAGATTAAAAAGAACACTTATTAATGCAATAGGATCCTTTACTTTTTGTAGAACCTTTCTATATTTTCAGAGCTTACACATTGAAGTCCTTTGGCAGCTAGTAAAGGCTCTGCTTTGAAATCACAGAATATATTTAATGCCACAGTTTCAGTTGGAGACAAAAATGTCAAAAATTCAATCAAATAAACAAAAGGCACTTTTTCCAGGACATTTCATACATGCCAAAACTTCAAGTAAATTACATTTCCAGTGAGCCTAATAGTCCCTTCCATATAGCAATGAGATTGAATTTTCATCTTACCACAAAAATAAACTCAGTAAAACTACTCTTTTTCATGACTCACATATGTGTGAGTTAACATTGGTATGATGTCGCAGAGGTTAACATTGTGCTTCACAGTGCCAGTGACTTGGTTAATTTCCAGCTTTGAGTGACAGTGTATTTGAAGTTTGCATCGTCTCCCTATGACGGTCTGGTGCTGCAGTTTCCTCCTACAGTCCAAATATGTGCAGGTTATGTGAACTGGCCATACAAAGTTGCCACGTGGTGTGCAGGCAGGATAGATTAGCCATGGGAAATGCAATAAATAAAGGGAGGAAGGTGGGTCTGGGTGGGTTGCTCTTTGGATGGTTGATGCTGACATAATGGGCTGAATAGCCTCTTTCCATACTACAGGGATTCGATGGAACAGTGTGATTGGAAAGATCCTTTTATTTACTTGCATCACTTTGATCAAGAGGAGTCGGGAATCTAAATTCAGGCTTCAACACAACAGCATATGGAAAACGACTGAGCATGCCGACACACCCTCAGAAATTTTTTTTTAAAAGCAGCATTTCCCCCTCAGCAGGAATCATGTGAAAGATTGTTGTGAAAGTTACCTACTACAGACAAAGCCTCCAGACACCAACATTCAAAGCTAAATTGATAACATCTGTGCTGTGTTATAATGTGGCTCGAAAATCTCTCATTGCTAATTAGACAAACAAGAGTATGGATAAAGCTTCCTTTGCAGTTAGCATCAAGAGTTCGTTTGTACACAATCCCATAGACAACATACTTATATCATTGTTTAACCTTCCTCAGGAAAAAAGCTATCTTAAATAAATCAGTTCACACAATTCATTCAAGATTATAAAAAGAGCAAAACATAACATAAATAATAAAGAACATTATTGTGAACGATCAAAAAGATACCGTAGAAAGATTGACTAAGATTTGCAAGAGGGCGAGTCGCGAAGATTCATGCTACCTTTTGACAAATATATTTTAAGCCAAATGGTATCACACATCACCCAAAGAAAAATAAAAATATTCCTCTTTGAAAACTTACGTATCTAATGGCAACATGCATTACAACCATCCTGGGAATAAGATACATCTTTGTCTACCCCTCTATATAATAATCCTTAAAAACCCTCAAGGGAAAAGCAGTTCTTTTAAAAGGAGTTTGAAAAAGATGGGTTCAGAGTCCGAAGTGGGAACTGGGAGAGTGGGAATGATGGGGCTGGCGAGGACAGGGGTGAGACTTTCAGAGGATGGATGGGGCAGCAATCAGACACCAATGAAAGTGGCAATAAAACAGTCTGCATCATGGGGGTTAACAGCTCACTGGGAGGGAGGGATGGGAGATATCAGACACCTCAGGATGGTGCCTGGTGAGTTGGGTGAATGGTCTCCCCAAAATGGCTTGAAGGTGGAGCACAATCAGATTTCTTGACAGCAAGATATAATCAGGCTCACTGGGGATGGCTAGAGCATCAGGCCACACCAGGTGTTTTAGGAGCATCAGACTGCACCAGGTGGTGGGTGAAATCAGACTCCAGGATGGGGGAGCAGATTTCTCAGGGAGTTGGAGAGGGGAGGTCAGACTCCCCAGAGGGCCGAGAGATCAGACTCTCCAGGCAGTGTGGGAGAGTCAGATTCCCGGGGGGGGGGAGTGGATAATACATCCCAGGGATTGGGGTGGGGAGAATTGAGATCATGACATTCCCCAAGAGGTGTGGGGGTGAGGGAGAGATCAGGCTCCCCAGTGGGTGGGGGTCTGGGGGAGGGAGAGATCAGGCTCGCTGGGGGTAGGGGGGAGATGGGGGGAGATGGGGGGGGGGGGGGAGAGTTTAGGTTCCCTAGGGAGTGGTGGTGGGGATGGGGGAGATCTGGTTCCTCAAGGGGTTGTGGGGGAGGGAAAAGTGATTAGGCTCCGTGGGGGAGGGGGTGGGGGGAAGAGGGAGAGAGATCAGACTACCCAAGGCGGTGAGGCTGGGGGAAACAGGTCAGACACCCGGGGGGGGGGGGGGGGGGCGGGGTTGGTCTTGTGAGATTATATATCCTAGAGGGTGAGGATCAGTCTCCCCAGGGGATGGGGGTTAAGGCTCAGATTACCCAGGGGTGGGGGGGGCTATTTCTCCGACCCCCGGGATAGCCCCCGGGTATGGCACTCTCAGCTCCCGGCCCCTTCTCTTCACTCCCTCCCTCCCTTCCGTCAAATGTCGGGCTTGCGGCAGCGCAAGGACGGAGAGAGAACAAAAGGCGAAGGAGATGAAAGAAAAGTTGAAGACGCCGCTCACCTCGGAGCCCTGCAAATGGCGCTGTTACCAAGCGCCGCGCCGAGCATCCTGGGATAGTGGAGGACCAGTCCGCCCGCCTTAAAGGGCACATCTGGCACCTTCAGCCCCTCCCCCAGCATACACATTAAATGTCGGCGGACAGTATCGGGTTTTCATCCAGGGTTGGAGAAGACAAACAGAAGCACTCAGCAACATGTCTCTAATTCACTCGTGGGACGTGGGTGTCGCTGGCTGGCCAGCGTTTATTTTTTGTGTTCCTGACTAATTTCATAGGGAAGTTAATAGTCAATCGCATTGCTGTGGATCTGGAGTCATGGGTAGGCCAGGTCAGGTAAGGATGGCAGATTTCCTTCCCTGAAGTACATTAGTGAGGAGATGGGTTTTTCTGACAATCGGAAATAGTTTTATGGTCTTCTTAATTCCAGATTTTTCCAGAACTGAAGGGAGGGATTGTGTGGAGCAGTGGTAGTGTCCCTGCCTCTGAGCGAGCAAGACCCATCTACTCCAATGGGATGTCAAAGCATTTCTAAACATGAAGGAACTTGCAATGACGTGGCACATCTTCAGTAGTGCATTGGAGTGACAGTCAGGACTTTTGCTTAGGTCTCTGGAGTAAGGTACAGAATAATGATGATCTGGCCACAGCTGATGCCCATTGATGTGGAGAAAGGTGAAGGAAATGAAGAAACTTATTTATTCTATTGATATACACTTACCCAAAAGGGAGGGAGCCTCCATATGATCTGCCAGTTAAAGCTATTTATTAAAGATGTTTTCAAATCATCCTGATCAGTGATGTGATACAATACCTCTGGAGTAGATGGAACTTGAACCCGGGTCACCTAACTCAGAGGTAGGGTCACATTTTTTTCCTATCAGAGAGTTGTGAATCTTTGGAATTCCCTTCCTCAAAAATGCAGTGGATGCAGTATATTTAAATAATTTCTAAGTAGACGTAAGGAGATTCTTGATTGGTAAGGGGATGAAAGATTATTGGAGATATGGAAAGTTGAGGTTAAAATCAGATCAACCATGACCTTATTGAATGGCAGAGCAGACTTAAAGGGCCAAGTGATCTACTCCTGCTCCTAATTCATGGTTCCATAAGACCAGTGAAAACAGTACAGCAGTTCAGTGTTGAGGCATATCCTAGTCATAATGTGAATTACTCACAAACATATTCTCTGACAACAATGTGGACACTGTCACCCATAAAGACCCCAGTTGATGGACTATGCCAGACTTTGACTTCACATTCCTGGATACTGTGTAGACAGGCTGACGAGGGGAGAGGCCACTTTGGATTTGGTGCTCAGCAATGACCAGGACTAGTGTCAAATTCCATGGTGGGAGAACACTTTGGTGACAGTGACCATAACTGCCTCACATTTACCATAAACATGGAGAGGGAAAGGAGCAGTTACCATGGGAAGATTTTAATTGGGGAAAAGGAAATTATGAAGCTATGGACAGGAGTTGGGAAGTACAGTTTGGGGTCAAGATTAGAGTGGTGCTGGAAAAGCACAGCAGGTCAGGCAGCATCAGGAAAATTCCTGATGAAGGACTCCTGCTCGAAACGTCAATTTTGCTCTTCCTCAAATGCTGCCTGACCTGTGCTTTTCCAGCACCACTCTAATTTTGACTCTGATTTCTAGCATCTGTAGTCCTCACTTTCACCAAGTACAGATTGGGACCAATTGTTCCACAGCAAGGGCACAATAGACAGGTGGAGACTGTTCAAGGAGCAGTTGTTGCGAATGATGCACAGATTTGTTCCTCTAAGACAGGCAAGAAGGGATAAGATTAAGGAACCTTGGATGACGAGAACAGAGGAGGTTCTCGTCAAAAGGAAGAGGGCAGCTTATGTAAGGTGGAGGAAGCAAGGGTCCAGCACAGCTTTAGGCTTACTAGAAAAGAGCTCAGAAATGGAATGGGGAGAGCCAGGAGGGGGCACGAGAAAAGCTTGGCAAGAAGGATTGGGGGAACCCAAAGGCATTTTACTCATACATGAGGAATAAGAGAATGATCAGGGAGAAGGTAGGGCCGTTCAGGGATAGTGTAAGGAACTTGTGCGTGGAGTCTGAGCAGATAGGGGAAGCTCTAAATGAGTTTTTTGCTTTGATTTTCACTAAGGAAAGGGAACTTGTTGTAAATGAGAACTTTGAGGAGCTGGAACACAGGGTTGAGCAGATCAAGATTGATGAATTTGATGCACTGGAAATTTTGGCAAACATTAAGATCCAGGGCTGAATCATATTTATCCTAGGTTGCTCCAGGAAGCGAGGAAGGAGGTTGCTAAGCCACTAGCGAAGATCTTTGCTTCCTCACTCTCGCTGGGAGTCGTACCGGAGGATTGGAAGGAGGCGAATGTTGTTCCTCTTTTCAAGAAGGGCAATAGGGAAATCCCTGGCAATTATAGACCAGTCAGTCTTATATCTGTGGTCAGCAAGATTTTGGAAAGAATTCTGAGGGATACGATTTATGACTATTGGGAAAAGCGTAGCGTGATTAATGGCAGTCAGCATGGCTTTGTGAGGGGCAGGTCATGCCTCAAATATCTTATCAAGTTCTTTGAGGAGGTATTGACACAGGTCGACGAAGGTTGAGCAGTGGATGTGGTGTATAGCAAGGTAAAAACAATGAATGCAAATGCTGGAAACCAGATTCTGGATTAATGATGCTGGAAGAGCACAGCAGTTCAGGCAGAATCTGAGGAGCAGTAAAATCGACGTTTCGGGCACCACTAATCCAGAATCTGGCTTCCAGCATCTGCAGTCATTGTGTTTACCTAGTGGTGTATAGCAAGGCATTTGTCAAGGTTCCCCCGGTAGGAACCCCACATTCATAAAATCAGGAGGTACAGGGAGATTTGACTGTCTGGATTCGGAATTGATTGGCTAACAGAAGGCAGAGAGTAGTTGTAGATGGAAAGTATTCTACTTGGAGGTCAGTGTTGAGTAGTGTCCCGCAAGGCTCTGTTCTTGGGCCTCTGCTCTTTGTAGTTTTTATAAATGACTTGGATGAGGAGGTTGGGATTGGGTTAGTAAATTTTCCAATGACACAAAGGTTGGAGGTGCTATTGATAGTATCGAGGGCTATTGCAGGCTGCAGCGAGACAAAGACAGGATACAGAGCTGGGCTGAGAAATGACAGATGGAGTTCAACCTGGATAAATGTGAAATGATACATTTTGGAAGGTCTAACTTGAATGCTGAATATAGGATTAAATACAGGATTCTTGGCAATGTGGAGGAACAGTGGGATCTTGGTGTTTGAGTGCATAGATCCCTCAAAGTTGCCACCCAAGTGGATAGGGTTGTTAAGAAAGCATATGGTGTTTTGGCTTTCATTAACAAGGGGATTGAGTTTAAGAGCCGTGAGGTTTTGCAGCAGCTCTACAAGTCCCTGGTGAGACCACACTTGGAATATTGTGTCCAGTTCTGGCCGCCCTACTATAGGAAAGATACAGAGGCTTTGGAGAGGGTGCAAAGGAGGTTTGCCAGGATGCTGCCTGGACTGGAGGGCTTGCTTTATGAAGAGAGGTTAACTAAGCTTGGACTTTTCTCTCTGGAGAGAAGGAGGAAGACAAGTAACCCGATCGAGGTAATGAGAGGCATGGATAGAGTCAATAGCTAGAGACATTTCCCGAGAACAGGATTGACTGGCACAAGGGGTCATAGTTTGAAGATATTAGGAGGAAGGTATAGAGGAGATGTCAGAGATAGGTTCTTTATGCAGAGAGTTGTGAATGCATGGAATGCGTTGCCGGCTGTGGTGGTGGAAGCAGAGTCATTAGGGACATTTATGCGACTACTGAACATGCACATGGATAGCAGTGAATTGAGGCTTGCATAGGTTAGGTTATTTTAGTTTAGATTAGGAATAATCCTAGGCAAAACATCATGGGCCGAAGGGTCTGTTCTGTGTTGTACTTTTCTATGTTCTACTGACCGATTGTAAGCAGAGATAACAAGATTCACAGCTTGGCTGCCTACATCAAGGGATACCTTAGTAAAGATGTAAGAGACCAGAGATCAGATGGAATATCTCCATCGAAGTAGGTCAACAAACATCATATATGTCTACAAGCACCAAATGACCTGCGGCTAACATCACTGTACAGCCTGCATACACCAGCCACAGCAAACATTACATTTTAGGGATGCCACAACAACAATACTGTAGAAGAACAACTGTCAGGCTGGTCCTCCCTACGTGACTTACAACTTATGTGCTGTGCATTGCAGCCTGGCATATCCCATTCTGCAGGGCAGGAGAACAACCATAAGAATACAATTTCTCTGAGAAAACAATTTCCTCCTCATCTCTGCCTAAATGTGTGACCCTTCATTCTGAAACTATGCCCTATGGTCCTAGACTTTCCAGCAAGGGGAAATAACTTTTCCATACCTACCCTGTCAAGTCCTCGAAGTCTTGTATGTTTCAATAAAGTCACCTCTCATTCTTGTAAATTCCAATGTGTATGGGTCCAATCTATTCAAACCCTCCTCGCAAGACAACCTCACCATAGCTAGTCAGTGAAGGATGGTCAGTCTCCTCAATTTACAAAAGACTGAGGAGACTGGGCTTGGTTAGACAGGGTCAAAAAATGTGGCGCTGGAAAACCACAGCTTGTCAGGCAGCATCCAAGAAGCAGGAGAGTTGACATTTCAAGCATAAGCTCTTCATCAGGAATGCGGGGGGGGAGCTGAAGGGAGCTGAGAGATAAATGGGAGTGGGGGGACAGTAGCTAGGAATGCATTAGGTAGACGGAGGTGGGGTGTGATGCTGATAGATTGGAGCGGAGGGTGGATAGGTGGGAAGGAAGATGGACAGATAGGACAGATCAAGAGGGCGATGCCACGTTGGATCTGGGATAAGATTGGGGGAGGGGAGATGAGGAGACTGGTGAAATTGACATTGATTCCATGTAGTTGGAGGGTCCCAAGGCAAAAGATGAGGCGTAGTTGTTGTGTGTCTAGGATGTGGCAGTGGAGGAGGCCCAGGACTTGCATGTCCTTAAGGGAGTGGGAGGGAGAGTTGAAGTGTCGGCCACAGGGCAGTGGGGTTATTTAGTCCATGTGTCCCAAAGATGTTCTATGAAACGTTCCGTAAGTTGGCGTCCTGTCTCCCCAATGTAGAGGAGACCACATTGAGAGCAACGGACACAATAGATGAGGTGTTTGAGGTGCAGGAAAATCTCTGTCGGATGTGGAAGAATCCTTTGGAGCCTTGGAAAGTGGTGGGGGTTTGGGGTTCTGGGTGCAGGTTTACACCTGTTGTGATGGCAAGGAAAGGTGCCAGGAGTTGAGGCTGGGTTTGTGGGGTCTAAAAACCTAATGAGGGAGTTATGGAGGGAATACGCTCTGTGGATTGTTGATAGGATGTGGGGAGGGAAATATATCTCTGGTGGTAGGGTCTGACTGTAGTTGGTGGAAATGGTGGAGGATGATGCGTTGTATCCAGAGATTGTTGGGGTGGAAGGTGAGGAACAGTGGGCTTCTATCCTTGTTGTGGTTGGAGGGGTGGGGTGCAGGAAGTGAAGGAGATGCACTCAAGGGCATTGTTGACCACGTGGGAGGGGAAATTGTGGTCCTTGAAATAGGAGGCCACTTGAGATGTTCTGGAGTGGAATTGGTCCTCCTGGGGGCAGATGCGGTAAAGGCGGAGGAATTGGGAAGTAGTGGTAGCATTTTTACAGGAGGTGGGATGGGGGGAAATGTAGTCCAGCTGACGTTGGGAGTCAGTGGGTTTGAAGTAAATGTCTGTGTTGAATAATTCGCTTGAAATAGAGATGGAGAGGTCCAGGAAGGGGATGGATGTGTCCAAGATGGTCCAGGTGAACTTGAGGTCAGGTGCTTGTGAAGTTGATGAATTGTTCAACCTCCTCATGTGAGCACAAGGTGGCGCCGATACAGTCATCAATGTAGCAGAGCAAAAGGTGAGGAGTGGTGCCGGTGTAACTGCGGAAGATGGACTGTTCTATGTACCCGATGAAGAGGCAGGCATAGCTGGGGCCCATGTGGTTGACCCCCACCCATGGCTACCCTTTTGGTCTGAAGGAAGTGGAAGGATTCTAAGGAGAAATTGTTGAGGGTGAGGATCAGTTCAGCCAATCGAATGAGTGTATTTTTGGAAGGGGACTGGTTGGGTTGGCGCGAGACAAAGAAACGGAGGGCATGGAGGCCTTCGTCATTGCAGATGGACATGTACAAGGACTAGATGTCCATAGTGAAGATGGGGAACCAAAGATCATGGAGGGGGTAGAGGGCGTGGGTGCTGTCCTGAATGAATCTGTGGAGACCCTGGACCAAGGGGTACAGGACAGTGCCGAGATATAAGGAGATAGGTTTGGTGGGGCAGGAGCAGGCTGAGTTGATGGTCAACGGAGGGGTCAGGTTTATGAATTTTAGATAAGAGGTAGAACCTCTATGATGTCGGAGACTGTGGGTGGGAGGTCTCTTAGATGATGATGGATAGTCTGGGAGATGATTATTTGGTGATGAGAGGTGAGGTCATGGTTGAGGGGGCAGTAGGAGGAGTGACTGTGCGTTGGCACCTGACTTCAGTACTGCGCAGGTCAGTGTGCCAAACTATCGCTGCACCCCCTTGTTCACTGGTTTGATTGTGAGATTGGGGTTGGAGTGGAGGGCTGTGTATTGCGAGGGTGAGAGTTTGGAGTGGGTGAGGAGGTCAGTGTCACAGCAGCAGTTGAAGATGGAGATTGAGTACGGGTAACAGACCAACACAGAGTGTCCAAGTGGATGGAGTCTGTTGGACGCACCAATCCAGAATAGTGGCCTTTGCCAAGCCAGGGAAAATATTGAGTGACTCATGCAGCTACCAGTCTCTTATCCAGCTTTCAATAACATGTAGGGTCCTAGAACACCTCCTGCTGAGTCTCACTGCCTTGGGATTAGTGTCACCCCCATAAACAGGCAAGTTTTCACTCAGACCACGACAGTTCTGGCCAGATCCTGGCACTGGCCTCTCACATCGAGGCTCACAATGATCTCCTCTTGATCACTGAAGACCCAGTTACACAACAAGGTAGTGCAGTGCTGCATGCAGCCTGGAAAAAAGAAGAGCCAACTATGAAGTGATTATGTCCTAGAAAGTGAGGTTGGGTTGAATCCTGAAGAAGGGCTCGTGCCCGAAACGTCGATTCTCCTGCTCCTTGGATGCTGCCTGACCTGCTGCACTTTTCCAGCAACACATTTTCAGCTCTGATCTCCAGCATCTGCAGTCCTCACTTTCTCCTTGAATCCTCTATTGACAAGAGTGTTGGGGCGGTGCTGCTATTGTCTTTAAGATCCAGTTTCAGCCACATGCAGGAATCACCAGCTGACTAATTTGCATTGAGCTTGGATGCATGACCCCTTACTGGGTACATTACCCCAGTAATGTTCAGAAGAGAAAATGGAGTTGTTCTATTAGAGTCATAGAGATGTACAGCATGGAAACAGACCCTTCGGTCCAACCTGTCCATGCCGACCAGATATCCCAACCCAATCTAGCCCCACCTGCCAGTCCATATCCCTCCAAACCCTTCCTATTCATATACCCATCCAAATGCCTTTTAAATGTTGCAATTGTACCAGCCTCCACCACTTCTTCTGACAGCTCATTCCATACACATGTCACTCTCTGTGAAAAAGTTGCCCCATAGGTCTCTTTTATATTTTTCCCCTCTCACCCTAAACCTCTGCCCTCTAGTTCTGGGGACCCCCACCCCAGGGAAAAGACTTTGCCTATTTACCCTATCTATGCCTCTCATAATTTTGTAAACCTCTATAAGGTCACCCCTCAGCTTCCGACGCTCCTGGGAAAACAGTCCCAGCCTGTTCAGCCTCTCCCTATAGCTCAAATCAAAACCCTTCATAATGAAAACATTCATTAAAACTTCTCTGCTCTTTTGTTCATGCAGGGGACATGAAGTGTCACTGGCTGGGCCAGGATTTAATACCCATCCCTAGCTGCCCTTAAGAAGCTGCCTTCTTGAACCTTTGAAGTCCATGTACTATAGGTAGATCTACAATGCCATTGGGAGATAGTTTCAGGATTTTGACCCAGTGATTGAAGAAATGACGATGTATTTCCAAGTCTGGACGGTTAGTGGCTTCGAGGGGAACTTGCAGGGAGTGGTGTTCCTGTAGCCACAGTTTTTCCTCTGAGCTCTCTTCTCTTCTATCTCACTGGTCATTGTTGCAAGTGTATGCACATAGTAAAGAAACTAAATGTCCTTCTTTTAAAAATCATTCACCTCATGTTATAAATGGTTGCCAGAAATAACATAAGTTGTCAATGCAGCAGACAGATTGATATAATCTGAAGAGTCGATTTCAAATGTCTTTCTTAATTTAGTGAAGGTGGTTAGCTCAGTTGGCTGGATGGCTGGTTTGCAATGCGCAATAACACTGACAGTGTGTGCTAAATTTCCTTTCACTGGCTGAGCATGTCAAGCAGAACTCAGTTTGTCCCTTTGTTTGTGGCATGGTGACCCTCAGGTTAATCCACCACCTTTAATATGGGCAGCATGGTGGTACAGTGGTTAGCACTGCTGCCTCACAGCACCAGAGACCCAGGTTCAATTCCCGCCTCAGGCGACTCTCTGTGTGGAGTTTGCACATTCTCCCCGTGTCTGCGTGGGTTGCCTCCGGGTGCTCTGGTTTCCTCCCACAATCCAAAAGTGTGCAGGTCAGGTGAATTGGCCAGACTAATTGTGTTAGGTGTAGGGGAATGGGTCTGGGTGGGTTTCGCTTCAGTGGGTCGGTGTGGACTTGTTGGGCCGAAGGGCCTGTTTCCACACTGTAAGTAATCTAATGAGAGAGTGACCCAGTGGAGTAGGACTTTGCCTTTTGTAAAGGAATTCCAGGCCTGACCATTAAAAACCTCAAAAAATGTGAGAACTTAAAATCTTCTGTAGTGTTGAACAGGAGACTGGAAGGGGATCAAAAGGGATTCCAGCATAATCGACTTTGCTTTGTGGAACACTGATTCATCAAAATTCTAATAACATCCATTTTGTTTTTGTTGCAATTAGGCAGACTTTGAGCCGGCCCCTGGAACAGAACACCAAGAAGAATCCTGAGACACACCATCAGAGAGAGACGGCTCTAAATAGAAAGACTGTGAAAGACAAACCCGTTAAAGGACTGCTGTCTCAATTTGCAGTGCCGTGAAAACGAAGTAAAGGAGTCTTCACTCTCTCCACAACCTGTTCTGCTCACTCCACCTATGGGCGAAACCTCCAACTATTTAATTGCCACTCCTGAATTCTGACTTGAAGTTTCCAACCTGATGAAAGAGAAATCATCAAGTAAGCCAGAAGAAAAAGTTTGCTGGAAAAACTCAGCAGAGAAAGCAAACATTTTGGTTCCAGTGACCAAAGAGTTTAATTTCTGATTTCCACATCTGCTGTTTCTTTTTATCAAGTAAGCCAGGCCTGCAGTGATAACAGAGATTTTTCTTATTTTGTTTTATCTGTACCTGCTTTTAATCTTTACACCTATAATGACATGGCCCACACATCAGTGTTGCCGTTTAAATCAGGAACTCATGATATAAGAGTCAGTTTCATGGACTTTAAACACCAAATAAGGTATCAAAATGTGTGCAGCCTATATGTGGGTTAGTGTAGCACAACAGGAGCTGAGAATTACTTTTAGGTTAATGGATTGCATCACCTTTTCTGTCTCATTTTGGCTTTGCTTTTCTTTGCTCTCTCCCTTTCTCTCTCTCTCTCTCTATATCTCTCCCTTTCCCTGCAAATTCTGCTCAAAGCCCAGATACAATGTTTCCTATTGCATCTGAATGGAACATTATATGCAGCTGGTTTGAATCAATGTCCCTGTCTGTTTCAAATATAATCCAGGATTCCTCATTATCTTTGTCAGGTTACAATATACAGCCACAAGCTTTCATAACTGTTCTCAGCAAAGTCAGTAATCAATGTCAAAGCACTTATGCAGGTAGATGGCAAAGACATCATCTGGTGTCATATTAGAACACTTAGACTAGAAGGCTCCATGTGCAAGTCCTTCTCCATGCTTAGACATCTAAACCTTAAATATTCATGGTGCCTCCACCACCAGTACACAGTGGAAGCAGGATTTTTCCATCTACAAGGTGCACTGCAGCAATTTGTCAAGATTCTTTCAATGGCATCTTCCAAATCCCTGACACTTGCATCTCGAAGGACAAGGGCAGCAGATACGTGGGAACACCATCGCCTGAAAGTGTCTCTCCAAGCCTCTCACCATCGTGACTTGGAAATATATCATGTCTGGGGTGGACAAGATCAGAAGTCACACATCATCAGGTTATAGTCCAATGAGTTTATTTAAAATCACTGGCTTTCAGACAAGCTTTTGATGAAGGGGCAGTGGTCCGAAAGTTTACGTTTTCAAATGAACCTGTTGGACTATAACCTGGTGTCGTGTGACTTTTAACCTGGAAATATATTCCTTCACTGTTGTTGGGTCACTATCTTCCCACAGAGAGTGTAGCGGTTGAAGAAAGCAGCTCACCACCATGTTCTTGAGGGTAACTAGGGACGGACAATAAATGCTGGCTCAACCAGCAACATCTATATCACATGTAAATGAAACACAGTGAGTTCACCTCTATCATAGGGATCGCAGCGGTTCAAGGAATGGGACCCACCCCAACATTTCTTGGGATGGATAAGTGCCCACATTGCCGGTGAATACTAAAAGTGAAACATGGTATTTCTTTCGAATTCCAGGGCATGGGAAGGTCAGGCATCAAGACCCAGTAACCGTTGCTGACTTGTCAGTGAATCTGGTGAAAATGGGATTGAGCTCAGTAAGACAGCTTCCACAATTGAACAACTAAGGCTTGCACATGGAAGACATCCAATCTGGTAAGGCTTATGACAATCACAAATACCTTCACAGAAGGGAGGAGACAAGATAGGAAAATGTACGGATAGGGAAGAGAGGTGATAATGTCTCCATCTACATCTTGATATGGTATCACATGGATCAAACATCAGTGGATTAGTTCAGTTCTATCCAACAGCTATATGATCACTTGAAGACACTAAGGATGGCCTAGTGGTATTAATTCAGAATACCATGAATTCAGAAACTCAGCCAATGTTCTGGAGACTAGGTTTGAAACCTGCCATGGCAGATGGATTTTTTTGTTATTAATTCACAAGATGAAGACATTGCTGGTCTGGCCAGCATTTATTGCCCATATCTAATTGTCCAGAGGGGAGTTAAGAATCAATCATATTGCCGTGGATCTGGAGTCACCTGTAGGCCAGACCTGGTAAGGATAGCAATTCCTTTTCCTAAAAGATACTAGTGAACCAGATGGGCTTTTTTTGACAATCAACAATAGTTTCATGGTTATCATTTCAGTTTTTTAAAATTGAATTCACATTCCACCATCTGCCATGATGGGATTTGAACCTGGGTCCCCAGAACATTACCTGAGCCTCTAGAGTAACTGTTCAGTGATAATACCATTTGGCCTTCACCTGGAATTAAAAATACTACTGATGATCATGAATCCATTGTCGATGGTCAGAAAAATTCCATCCAGTTCACTAAGATCATTTAGGGAAGGAAACTACCATCGTCACCTGGTCTGGCTGACATGTGACTCTAGGCCCATAGCAATGTGCTTGATTCTCAATTACCCTCCAAAATGGCCTAGAAAGCCACTCAGTTCAAGGGCAGCTAGGGACAGGCGGTAAATGCTTGCCAGCCAAAAGAAAATCACAGCTCATTTATTGGCAAATTAAGTCACTTTTAAGATCCTGAGAGGACTTGAGCAGATGGATGTTGAAAGGACTTTTCCTGTTGGAGGAGAATCTAGAACTTGGGTCATTGTTTAAAACTAAGGTGTCACCCATTTAAGACAGAGATGAGGAAACATTTATTTTTCTTCGAGGGTTGTGAGTCTTTGGAGCCTTCCTCAACAGACAGGGGATGCAGATTCCTTACATAATATCAATATTTAATATTTGTAATGACTGACAGAGCAAGCTTGAAGGGCCGAGTGGCCTACATTTGTTCCTTGTTTGTTTGTAGTTCCAGATTTTTAAAATAAATTTTCAAATTGCAATAGTGGGATCCTGATTTTTTTAATAGTCTCTGGATTGTTAGACGAAAGGATGTAACCATTAAACAAAGCCCTTGGAATCAATGAGATTATTTTGTTGCCACAGGTTCAGGTTAGATGAACTCTGTGTCATTTTAGCTCATGCACTTTCCCAGGTTCCAATGTCAAAGTTAGTTTACAGGATAAGGCCTTTCAATAGAATTGACCTAAATGTGCCTCCTAACTATTTAACTACTCCATATAGAGCCAGTTGTGAAAAAAGTAAGTTATAACTAACAGACTGGAAAATGTTAGAAGCCAGCAAGTAATGGCAGCAACTGAAAATAATGGATTTTCTTTCTAAGGAAGCTCTGATCCACCAATCTGTAAATGGACCTTAATCCCAGCTTGCTCACCTATCATTTCTACCCTTGCTCCCAAATTGCAAAATGCCTCCAATTTGCATAATTTATCCCACAGCTTCAGCCAAAATCAGGAGTTGCATTTATAAAGCTGTTTTCATACTCTCTGGACACCCTAAAACATTTTACAGGCTTTGATGTATACTCATTTGTAAAAACAGTCATTTTTGTACACAGCAGACTCCCACGCACTGCAAAGTGATAAGGACCAGATAATCTGTTTTGTTTCAGGTAATGTTGCTTGCAGGATAAATGTTGGCAAGACACCAGGGTAAACTTCCTTTCTCTTCTTCAAAATAGTACCTTGCAATCCTTTACACTCACTTGAGAAGGTTTCATGTTAATGTCTCAGCAAAAGATGGCATCTTGAGGGTGGCATTGCACTTGTGCTCAAGTCCTGCCATTGGACTTGATCCCAGAAACCTGAGCCACTCAAACCCTGAGCCACTAAAGCTATGGAACCCTTTTACTCATTTGTATGATGTGGGTGTCATTGTCTGGGCCCAGCATTTATTGCCCATCCTGAGTTGCCCTTGAGAAGGTGGTGGTGAGTTGCCTTCTTGAACCGCTGCAGTCCATGTACTGTAGGTAGACCCACAATGCTGTCTGAGATGGAATTCAAGATTTTGACCCAGTGACAGTAAAGGAACAGAAGGGTATTTCCAAATGAGGATGGTGAGTAGCTTTGGAGGGACCTTGCAGGTTGTGATGTTACCTGCTGTCTTTGTCTTTCCAGATAAAGTCATAGAGATGTACAGCACGGAAACAGACCCTTCGTCCAACCCATCCATGCTGACCAGATATCCCAACCCAATCTAATCCCACCGACCAGTACCCAGCCCATTGATGTGGTTGTGTGTTTGGAAGGTGCTATCGGAGGAGAATTGGTGAATTTTTGAGGAGCATCATCTAGATGGTACATGCTGCTGTTCACGGGCATCGGTGGTGAAGAAAGTGAATGTTTGTGCATGTGGTGCCAATCAAGCGGGCTGCTTTGACCTGGATAGCATCAAGTTCCTTCTACCCATTCAGGCAAGTGGATGTTTATGTGCTGAGTCTAGTTGAGTTTCTGGTCAAAGTGCAGCTCCATCACCACTCAAGAAGGTTGACACTATCCAGGACAAAGCAGCCAGCGTGACTGGTACTACATCCACCAGCATCCACTCCCTCCACCGCTGATGCTCAATAGCAGCAGTGAATACTATCTACAAAATGCATTGCAGAAATTCACCAAAGATCCTCAGACACCACCTTCCAAACCCATGACCACTTCCATCTAGAAGGACAAGGGCAGCAGATATTAGATTAGACTTACAGTGTGGAAACAGGCCCTTCGGCCCAACAAGTCCACACCGACCCGCCGAAGCGCAACCCACCCATACCCCTACATTTACCCTTACCTAACACTACGGGCAATTTAGCATGGCCAATTCACCTGACCCGCACATCTTTGGACTGTGGGAGGAAACCGGAGCACCCGGAGGAAACCCACGCAGACACGGGGAGAACGTGCAAACTCCACACAGTCGGGAATTGAACCCGGGTCTACAGGCGCTGTGAGGCAGCAGTGCTAACCACTGTGCCACCGTGCCGCCCACGGTGGGAACAGTGGGAACACTGTCACCCTCCAAGCCACTCACCATCCTGACTTGGAAATATACCATAATTCCTTCACTGTTGCTGGGTTGGAATCCTTGCAACTCCCTCACAAATGGTATTGTGGGTCAACCCTCAGCACGTGGACTGCCATAATTCAAGAAGGCAGCTCACCACTTCCTTCTCAAGGGTAACCAGGAACAAGCAATAAATGCTGCCTAGCCAGCAATGCCCAGGTCTCTTGAATCAATAAAAAAAAGGATTTTGACCAGAGGCATAGAGACCTGCCTTAGAAGGCATTTACTGAGTTCAGACTAGAGTGGTGCTGGAAAAGCACAGCAGGTCAGGCAACATCCGAGGAGCAGGAAAATCGACGTTTCGGGCAAAAACCCTTCACCAGGATTGGAGACAGAGAGCCTCCAGGGTGGAGAGATAAGTGGTGGTGGTGGTGGTGATGGTAGTGGGGGAGGGGGTGGTGGCTTGGGGCTGGGGAGAAGGTAGCAAAGAGTACAATAGGTGAATGGGGGTGGGGATGGAGGTGTTGGCCAGGGGAGAGTGTGAGGGAAAGTAGCAAAGAGTACAATAGGTGAATGGGGGCGGGGATGGAGGTGATAGGTCAGAGAGGAGGGTGGGGGAATGTAGCAAAGAGTACAATAGGTGAATGGGGGCGGGGATGGAAGTGTTGGTCAGGGGAGAGGGTGGGGGAAGGTAGCAAAGAGTACAATAGGTGAATGGGGGCGGGGATGGAAGTGTTGGTCAGGGGAGAGGGTGGGGGAAGGTAATAAAGAGTATAATAGGTGAATGGGGGCAAGGATGGAGGTGATAGGTCAGAGAGGAGGGTGGGAGAAGGTAGTAAAGAGTTTAATAGGTGAATGGGGATGGGGATGGAGGTGTTAGATCAGGTGGGAGGGTGGGAGAAGGTAGCAAAGAGTACAATGGGTAAATGGGGGGGGGGATGGAGGTGTTGGTCAGAGTGGAGGGTGGAGCAGATAGATGGGAAGGGAGATATGTCCTCACTGACATGTGACTGAAATTCTTCTGGTCCTTGAACAGCATTAAATATTTTTCTCTGAATCATTGCCTAGTCTGCTTATAAGTTTTATGTGAATCTGTTACCAGGCTGAAAGCTGAGCCTCCCTCAAATTCCAAACCTTAAAACTGATTTTTCAGAAGGCCCTTACATCTGCTGGCGAAGCAGACTAGAATATACACAAACGTTATCTTTTTGTTCATCTCCAAATTTAAATGAGTTCTATACCTCCTGCCGCTCAGACACTCATGAACACTAACTCCTGGGTAAAGGGACCCTCACTGAACTTTGTTTTAATTTAGCTCTGCTTGTTTGCACAAAGGGCCCTTTCTCACCACTACTACCTGTTTCCATGGCAATGTGGCATATCGAGTCGTAGAGTCATAGAGATGTACAGCACAGAAACAGACCCTTTGGCCCAACTCGTCCATGCCAACCAGATATCCTAATCTAATCTAGTCCCATTTGCTATCACTTGGCCCATATCCTTCTCAACCCCTCCTTCTAATGTACTCATCCAGGTGCCTTTTCAATATTGTAATTGTACCAGCCTCCATCACTTCCTCTCACAGCTCATTCAGGACACTCCAAGCAATAAAAAGTAAACCTTCAACTTTTCTCTTCAAACCAACCTTTTTTGATTCTGTGACCTACATTAACCATTTATTTCCTTAATGCCATTAAATACTTTCTTTCCAGACTTGCTTGTTTCCATCAAGAGCTTACCTCACTTTCAAAGGGGCTTTTAGCTTTTTTGCTCTGGGAATTAAATGAGTACTTTAAAATCATTTCTGGGAAGGATCACTTGACCTGAAACATTAACTCTGCTTTCTCTCCACGGATGCTGCCTGACCTGCTGAGCATTTCCAGCAATTTCTGTTTTTGTTTCTGACTTCCAGCATCCATAGTTCTTTCAGTTTTAATTTACAATCTTTATTGAAAGAACTGTCAATTTCCTGTAACTAAAAACCGAAAGAACTGCAGTTGCTGGAAATCAGAAACAAAACAAAAAAAACACAAATTGCTGGAGAAGCTCAGCAAGTCTGGCAGCATCTGTGGAGAGAAATCAGAGTTTATGTTTCGGGTCCAGTGACCCTTCTTCAGAACTGGTGGCAGCTAGAAAAAGGTTAATATTTATACAGAAGATGGGGTGGGGTCAGGGGAGAGGTGGGGTAGGGAGTTGGCTTCTGTATAAAAACCAACATTTTTCTAGCTACCACCGGTTGTGAGGAAGAGTCACCAGACTTGAAACATGAATACTGATTTCTCTCCACAGATGATGCCAGACCCACTGAGCTTTTCCAGCAATTTCTGTTTTTATTTCATCTCCCAGACCATCCATAACCTCATCACCTCAGGGGATCTCCCATCCACCGCCTCCAACCTCATAGACCCACAAGCCCGCACCGCCTATTTCTAGCTCCTGCCCAAAATCCACAAACCCGACTGCCCCGGCTAACCCATTGTCTCAGCCTGCTCCTGCCCCACCAAACTCATCTCTGCATACCTCAACATTGTCCTGTTCCCTCTTAGTCCAAGAACTCCCCACCTACGTTCGGGACAGTACCCACACCCTCCACCTCCTCCATGATTTTCGCTTCCCCGGCCCCCAATGCCTTATCTTCATGATGGACATCCAGTCCCTATGCACTTCCATCCCCCATCACAAAGCCCTCCAAGCCCTCCGCTTCTTCCTTTCCTGCCGATCCAACCAGTACCCTTCCACTGACACCCTCCTTCGACTGACTGAACTGGTCCTCACTCTTAAGAACTTCTCCTTGCAAACCTCCCACTTCCTCCAAACTAAAGGAGTAGCCATGGGCACCTGCATGGGCCCCAGCTATGCCTGTCTCTTCGTCGGATATGTGGAACAGTCCATCTTCCGCAGCTACACTGGCACCACCCCCCACCTTTTCCTCCGCTACATCGATAATTGTATTGGCGCTGCCTTGTGCTCCCACGAGAAGGTTGAACAGTGCATCCAATTTACTAACACCTTCCACCCCAACCTCAAATTTACCTGGACCGTCTCAGACTCCTCCCTCCCCTTCCTAAACTTCTCCATTTCTATCACGGGCGACCGACTCAACACAGACATTTACTACAAACCAACCGACTCCCACAGCTACCTAGATTAAACCCTTCCCACCCTGCCCCCTGTAAAAACGCCATCCCATATTCCCAATTCCTTCGCCTCCACCGCATCTGCTCCCAGGAGGACCAATTCCAATACCGAACAACCCAAATGACTTCCTTCTTCAAAGACCGCAATTTCCCCTCCGATGTGGTTGACGATGATCTCCTCTGCATCTCTTCCACTTCCCGCACCTCCGCCCTTGAACCCCGTCCCTCCAATCGCCACCAGGACAGAACCCACTGGTCCTCACCTTCCACCCCACCAACCTTCGGATACATCGTATCATCCTCCGTCATTTCCGCCACCTCCAAACGGACCCCACCACCAGGGATATATTTTCCTCCCCACCCCTACCAGCGTTCCAGAGAGACCACTCCCTCCGTGACTTCCTCGTCAGGTCCATACCCCCCACCAACCCAACCTCCCGGCACCTTACCCTGCAACCGCAAGAAGTGCAAAACCTGCGCCCACACCTCACCCCTCACCTCCCTCCAAGGCCCCAGTGGATCCTTCCATATCCATCGCAAATTCACCTGCACCTCCACACACATCATTTACTGTGTCCGTTGCACCTGATGTGGTCTCCTCTACATTGGGGAGACAGGCCGCCTACTTGCGGAATGTTTCAGGGAACACCTCTGGGACACCCGCATCAACCAACCCAACCGCCCCGTGGCTGAACACTTTAACTCCCCCTCCAACTCCACCAAGGACATGCAGGTCCTTGGCCTCCTCCATCGCCAGACCCTGACCACACGACGCCTGGAGGAAGAGCGCCTCACCTTCTGCTTAGAAACCCTCCAACCACACGGGATGAATGTAGATTTCTCCAGCTTCCTCATTTCCCCTCCCCCCACCTTATCTCAGGCCCAACCCCCAGATTCAGCACCCCTCTCTTGACCTGCAATCTTCTTCCTGACCTCTCCAGCTTATCACCCTCACCTCCTTGCACCTATCGTATTCCCAGTGCCCCTCCCCCAAATTGCCTCCCCCCTACCCTTTATTTCAGCCCGCTTGGCACACCAGCCACATTCCTGAAGAAGGGCTTATGCCCGAAACGTCGATTCTCCTGCTCCTCGGATGCTGCCTGGTCTGCTGTGTTTTTCCAGCACCACATTTTTCATTTCTGTTTCTGTGTCAATCTCCTGTCCTTACCAAAAGAAAAATATTTTTTATACAAAGGCCAACTCCCTACCCCTCCCCCCACTCCACCCCATCCCATCTTCTCTGTAAATATCAACCTTTTCCTAGCTACCACCAATTCTGATAGAAGGGTCACTGGACCCGAAACATCAACGCTGATTTCTCTACACAGATGCTGCCAGACCTGCCAAGCTTTTCCAGTAATTTCTGTTTTTGTGCCAATTTCCTGTCCTGAAAAAAGCTTGGAGATGTGTCACCCATTGTTTATGTTTTCATAGCTGCAAATGTGTTGCTGGTCAAAGCACAGCAGGCCAGGCAGCATCTCAGGAATAGAGAATTCGACGTTTCGAGCATAAGCCCTTCATCAGGAATGATGAAGGGCTTATGCTCGAAACGTCGAATTCTCTATTCCTGAGATGCTGCCTGGCC
Source organism: Hemiscyllium ocellatum (assembly GCF_020745735.1). Classification (NCBI taxonomy): domain Eukaryota; kingdom Metazoa; phylum Chordata; class Chondrichthyes; order Orectolobiformes; family Hemiscylliidae; genus Hemiscyllium; species Hemiscyllium ocellatum. The sequence continues at coordinate 129,018,872 of NC_083405.1, forward strand.
TGCTGTGCTTTGACCAGCAACACATTTGCAGCTGTGATCTCCAGCATCTGCAGACCTCATTTTTTACTTTATGTTTTCATAGAATCAGAGAATCCCTACAATGTGGAAGGAGGCCATTCGGTCCATCTAGTCCACACTGACCCTGTGAAGAGCACCATGTCACATCCCATTTAGCATGGCCAGTCCCCCTAACCTACACATGTTTGGACTGTAGGAGGAAACTGGAGAACCTACATTTTTAACCCTGAACATAAGCCACAGTGGAGGAATTATAACAACATTAAATCTATTCTACACTCAAAGTCCCGGAATGTTTGCTGTCCTATTTACGTGTATGGGATAAATTTATGAAAACACAAATGAGGTGATACTACAGGAGAAAAAAAAGGAGAATAAAAATTGCAAAGATCAGAAATATGAAACAAAACTCAATAAGTACTGGAGACGCACAGCAATCTATCAGTCTCTAAGGGGTGAAACGTGATCAGTTTGCAGTCACCCTCTCACAGTTTTAATCTGGCTTTGGATTTCAAATATCCTTCAGGTTCTGAGAATATATTCCATCATCTGTGACAGCTTGTAATGTTTCGATTTTTCCCTCCATGCAGATTAACACTTCCTTTTATAACTGTGCACCAGTTTGAGCACTTACTCCAGCCTTCTGTCAGCCATTTGGAGTTGCTGACCAAAGGATTTGCACCGCTGTTTGCTACTGAGCTTGGGACAAAGTTGCAAAACACTAACATCGCAGGCGTCCATCAACCCTCGTCCCCATCGTGAACGCACATTGTTTATTTCGTATTCCCGTCACAGAGCCTGAAACAAGCTCTCTCCATTAGACAGCTCGTCAGCTTGAAGCACTGTTGGAATTCTCCCCATGGCTTCAATTGCTGACTTAGACCCTGACTGGAAGAATGTGCTCAACATAATTGGCAAATCTTTTATTCCTTCTGGGCTTCGATTTGATCTCAAGACATGAAGGTGCAAAATATGCCAGACTGTATGAGCCTTAGGATGCTCTTTGAGAGGAACCCGAACCCATAGACGAGGGCAAAAATTATATTACGTGCTACTTACCTGTGTCAAGACATTTTTAAAATTCCAATTGAAGTACTAACTCTATGTTCAGTTAGCAAGAAAGGCACGACGCATTGTGTTCAATATCCTTCACAGCTCCTCAGATAATGAAGCCGATCTTGTTCACCTGCAGCAAGATCTGGACATTTTGGCTTGAGCTGAAAAGTGGCAAGTAACATGAGTGCGACCAGTGCCATCTCAATAAGAAAGAATCAAACCAATTCCTCCTGATAATTGAACAGCATTACCTGTCACTGACAGTCCAGCACTCCGAGTCTGGATTCTGTCAGTCTTCAAGGTGGGGGAGACTTAAACCTTTTGACTCAAACAAAGGTTCTCCCACTGAACCAGCACAGAAACTGAGAACCTTAAGATTCATTGGCTGACTTAAAACTTCACAAAATTACAGGTTGGTTACATTAGTTTTAATGTGCCTAACCTCCGAACTGTGCACTCCGTTCCACATTAAGTTGCTCCCAAAAAAATAAGGTTTGCAAGGGGTCACACAGACGCTGTGGTATAGAGTTTCTGTTTCAGGCTCCAAAGTACAGCTGTACCATTTGATTGCAGGCAAGTTTGCAGCTTATTCACTGCAAGTGGATTCTACAGCAAGGAGCTAACTTGCAGTAATTCACCTGAACGGTTCAAAAACATAAGTTCAGAACAAATCAACTGCAATGTATTAAATAAGATCAGAATTCCATTCATACTACAGTGTGTAGTTATTTCTATTTATAAAGGTGCTATTTTTGTAAAAGTATTTGTTCAGGCACAGAAAGAAAGTTTGCATTTATATAATTTTCATGATTTTAGAATGGCCAAATTACTTGAAATTATTATTTTTTAAAAATACATAGAACATAGAAAAGTACAGCACAGACAGGCCCTTTGGCCCATGATGTTATGCCAAGGTTTAATCCTAATGTAAAATATAGTAACTTAACCTACACACCCCTCAACTCACTGCTATCCATGTGCATGTCCAGCAGTCGCTTAAATGTCCCCGATAGGACAAAGCAGCTGTTGTCTGATGGTACCTACCACATTGCTGACTTGGAGCCAGTGTGTGACAATGCCAGCCACCCGTTTCCCCTTCTGCCAATTCTATTCAAGCCTCTCACTCTAAAATAGCATCGCTTGCTTGGCATCCTCACAGCAGCTGCTCCTTTTTTGCCTGTTGTCTTCTCAGCTGCCCTGTGTTCCTGCATCAAAGAGGCATTTTGTCCAGCAGCTTCGATTTGTGAATTCTCCTAAACAATTATTTCAACTGTTTCATTTCCAATGCACTTGTTCTCCACAGCTGTCCCTATCTTTTTCACAGGGACGAAGTTCATTCCACTATTTAAGACATGATGTGGAGGTGCTGTGAAAGCTTGTGACTTCAATAAACCTATTGGACTATAACCTGATGTTATGTGATTTCTATATTTAAGATACATTGTGCTGCGGTTTTATAGTTACAAGAGTGGTGACAGACGCTGGCTCCTTGGACAGACCAAATCCCAGTAACATTTAAAATTTGCAAGCAGCACATCATTGAATGAATACTCAATGTTGCACATACACCGCCAGCCAGAAACTCTATCAAAAGCTTAAGTCCCACTCTGGCATTGAAAATCAAACACCGAATATCACTAAAAACTGCCTGTCTGGGAATTGTCACTTTGATGTTTGTCATAACTTGCTGTATGTTTGGGTTTTATCTTTGAAAGGCACTACACCAATGCCAGTTGTTTCTCTTTATGCCTCTCTGCACATTGCAATTGGAAAAATGCAATTGCACTTGTTAAACTGGCCAGCTTGCGATAGACATGTGATAGCCATGTCTGCTGTAAGTGCCTTAGTGTGCAGTCTGTGGGAGGTTTTAAGACACCACTTGAATCATCACATTAGAAAGGGTCTAACGTGTGGACGTCCACAGCTGTATCAGAACTTGCAACTAAGAGACGCAGGGAGGAAAAAGGAAAGAAAAAGTAATCTTCAACTTTGAATTACTGGGAAAGTCAAAATGGCTGTGCAATTTCTATTCCTAGGATTATGGAAAAGAAAGAAGACATAAGTCAAAGTTGGGATGCTTTTCATTCTCAGTCATACAGCACAGAACCAGGCCCATTGGTCCAACCAGGTGATGCTGAACGGAATCCTAAACAGAAGTAGTCCCACTTGCCTGCTCCTGACCCATATCCCTTCCAACTCTTTCCTATTCATTAATTATCAAAGTATCTTTTAAACATTGTAAGTGTGTTATCGAGTTTTGAGAAGATTTGTAGCTTAGGTTGAAGTTCTGGATTTAGGCTTGCTCATTGAGCAAGTTTGTTTTCAGACGTTTCGTCAGCATACAAGGCCACATCACCAGTGAGCCTTCAGATGAAGCACTGGTGGTATGACCCGCTTTGTATTTATGTGTTTAGGTTTCCTTGGGTTGGTGACATCATTTCCTGTGGTGATATCATTTCCTGTGCTGGTGTCATTTCCTGTTATTTTTTTCAGGGAGTTGTAACTGTGTCCACATCCATCACTTCCTCAGAAAATTCATTGCACACACGAACCACTCTCTGTAAATCTTCCCCACCTTAAAAATGTGCCCATAGTCTTGAAATCTACCATCCTAGGGAGAACACATCTACCACTAAACCCGTCTATACACCTCATTATTTTATAAACTTATATATGGTCGCCTTTCAACCTTCTATGCTCCAGTGAAAAGAGTCACATATGACAGCAGAATTCATTTTAAAAAACCTAAAATATAAGAGAAGTGTGCTGAAGAAAAGTGCTACAAGCTGTATTGTAGCCTAGATCTCATTGAGGAGCGGAAAAAACCAGTTAGGAGAGATTTTGAAGGATTTGAATCCCATATAAATGTAGCTAAAGTGTGTTTAACATCAGAGTTTATGTGAGAGGAAGACTATTGACCAGTGTGTGATCATACTGGCATGCCAAGATGAATTCTGCCAATTCAAACAATTAAGAGATTAACTCATTAGATACAGATTATCTTCAGGCATAAAAGATCCTGTAGTGAAAGTGCATCTGCTGAGAGATGAGAAACTTACTCTCAAGAAAATTATCAAATCCTATCTCAAAATTGGCAATCATCAGCTAGAGCATATTCATGAGAGATTAACAAGGCTTTGCCTTATTCTTAGATCTAGGCTGAAGGAAATTAACATATTGGTTAAATAAGGTAAATATTTGTATAAGAGCCAGTAGACAGAGGGCAGGATGTAGATGATGAGGAGTGACCAAAAGGATGGATGTCCTGTGTGGGGAAAGCAGTGCTCTGACCGAAAGCAGCTAAACCCTCAATCCACACTAATACATTACTTCCAATAACATCTTCTACAGTAGACTTTTGTATGGCACCTTGTTGAATGCCCTCTGAAAATTCAACTACATTGCATCCAGTAGTGCCATTTACCAACTCTCCATGTTATATCCTCAAAGATGTCTAGCAAACATGAGCGCCCTTTCACAAAGTCATTTTGATTTTATTTGATTGTGTTAAGACTTTGTAAATGTTAGTGGGCGGCACGGTGGCACAGTGGTTAGCACTGCTGCCTCACAGCGCCTGAGACCCGGGTTCATTTCCCGACTCAGGCGACAGAGTTTGCACATTCTCCCCGTGTCTGCGTGAGTTTCCTCCGGGTGCTCCGGTTTCCTCCCACAGTCCAAAGATGTGTGGGTCAGGTGAATTGGCCATGCTAAATTGCCCGTAGTATTAGGTAAGGAGTAGATGTAGGGGTATGGGTGGGTTGCGGGTCGGTGTGGACTTGTTGGGCCGAAGGGCCTGTTTCCACACTGTAAGTAATCTAAGTCCTTCTATTTCTTCCCTAATAATGGAGTGTAGCAGGTTCCCAATGGCAAATGTTAGGCTCACTAACTGATAGTGTCCTGATTTCTGTCTCCCTCCTTTCTTGAACAGGGCCGTCGCACCAGCAGTTTTCCAATCTGCTGGGGGCAAGAGATACTCACGATTGGTATGTTGCCTCCCAGGTGCAAGGGTACGTGATGTCTCTGTTTTCCAGGTCCTTAAGGGGAGGGGAAGCAGCCTGAAGTTGTGGTCCACTTTGGCACCAACGACATAGGTAGGAAGAGGGATGAGGATGTTAGGCAGGCTTTCAAGGAGCGAAGTTGGAAGCTCAGAGTTAGAACAGTTGTTGTCTCCGGTTTGTTACTTGTGCCATGTGATAGAGAGCCGAGGAATAGGAAGAGAGAACAGTTAAATGCGTGGCTACAGGGATGGTGCAGGAGGGAGGGATTCCGGTATCTGGATAACTGGGGTTCTTTCTGGGGAAGGTGCGACCACTATAAACAGAATGGTCTACACCTGAACCTGAGGGGCACCAGTATCCTTGGGGGGAGGTTTGCTAGTGCTCTTTGAGGGGGTTTAAACTCACTCTGCAGGGGCATGGGAACTTAGACTTAGCTTTAGGGTGCAGGACCTTGAGTGTAGGGAGGTTAGGAACATGGCATCAATCTCGAAGGAGGGTGCCTGTAAACAGGAAGGTGGCTTGAAGTGTGTATACTTCAATGCGAGAAGTATACGAAATAAGGTAGTTGAACTTGCAGCGTGGGTTGGTACCTGGGATTTCGATGTTGTGGCTATTACGGAGACATGGGTAGAACAGGGACAAGGTTGGCTGTTGCAGGTTCCAGGGTTTAAATGCTTTAGTAGGGTAAAAGAGGGGGAGGTGTGGCATTGCTTGTCAAGGATCGTATTACAGCGGAGGAAAGGACAATGGATGAAGACTCGCCATCTGAGGTAGTTTGGGCTGAGGTTAGAAATAGCAAAGGTGAGGTGACCCTGTTAGGAGATTTCTACAAGCCTCCTAATAGTCCAAGAGACATAGAAAAAAGGATTGCGAGGATGATTCAGGAGAAGAGTGAAAGTAATAGGATGGTTGTTATGGGGGACTTTAACTTTCCAGATATTGACTGAGAAAGCTATAGCTCAAGAACGTTAGATGGGTCGGTGTTTGTCCAATGTGTGCAGGAGGGTTTCCTGACACAATATGTAGACAGGCCAACAAGAGGTGAGGCTATACTGGATTTGGTACTGGGTAACGAACCAGGCCAGGTGTTAGACTTGGAGGTAGGTGAGCACTTCGGGGACAGTGACCACAACTCGGTGACTTTTACTCTGGTGATGGAGAGGGATAAGTGTGCACTGCAGGGCAAGAGTTATAGCTGGGGGCAGGGAAATTATGATGCGGTGAGGCATGACTTAGGATGTGTGGCTTGGAAAAGTAGGCTTCAAGGGAAGGGCACAATTGATATGTGGAGCTTGTTCAAGGAGCAACTATTGAGTGTCCTTGATAAGTATGTACCTGTCAGGTAGGGAGGAAAGGGTCGTGTGAGGGAGCCGTGGTTTAATAAGGAATTGGAATCCCTTGTTAAAGGGAAGAGGGCGGCCTATATAAAGATGAGGTGTGAAGGTTCAATTGGGGCGATTGAGAGTTATAAGGTAGCCAGGAAGGATCTAAAGAGAGAGCTAAGAGCAGCAAGGAGGGGACATGAAAAGTCGTTGGTTGGTAGGTTTAGGGAAAACCCAAAGGCTTTGTATAGGTATGTCAGGAATAAAAGAATGACTAGGGTAGGAATAGGTCGAATCAAGGATAGTAGTGGGAAGTTGCGCGTGGAGGCTGAAGAGATTGGGGAGACACTGAATGAATAATTTTTGTCAGTATTCACTCAGCAACAGGACATTGTTGCCGCTGTGAATATTGAGTCACAATTAATTAGAATGGATGGCTTTGAGGTATGTAGGGAAGAGGTGTTGGAAATTCTGGAAAGGGTGAAAATAGCTAAGTCCCCTGGGCCTGATGGCATTTATCCTGGGATTCTCTGGGAAGCAAGGGAGGAGATTGCAGAGCCATTGACCTTGACTTTTATGTCCTCGTTGTCTACAGGAATAGTACCAGAAGACTGGAGGATAGCAAATGTGGTTCCCTTGTTCAAGAAGGGGAGTAGGGATAACCCTAGTAACTATAGGCCGTGAGTCTCACTTCTGTTGTGGGCAAAGTCTTAGAGAGAATTGTAAGGGATAGGATTTATGAACATCTGGATAGGAATAATGTGATCAAGGATAGTCAGCATGGTTTTGTGAAGGGCAGGTCGTGCCTCACAAACCTTATTGAATTCTTGAGAAGGTGACAAAGGAGGTGGACGAGGGTAAAGCAGTAGATGTGGTGTATATGGATTTTAGTAAGGCATTTGATAAGATTCCCCATGGTAGGCTACTGCAAAAAATACAGAGGTATGGCATTGAGGGTGAGTTGGAGGTTTGGATTAGGAATCGGCTGGCTGGAAGAAGACAGAGGGTAGTAGTTGATGGTAAAGGTTCATCTTGGAGTGCAGTTACCAGCGGTGTTCCGCAAGGATGTGTTTTGGGACCATTGCTGTTTGTCATTTTTATAAATGACCTGGAGGAGGGGCTAGAAGTTTGGGTGAGCAAGTTTGCGGATGATACGAAAGTCGGTGGAGTTGTTGACAGTGAGGAAGGATGTGGCAGGTTACAGCGGGATATAGATAAGCTGCAGAGCTGGGCAGAAAGGTGGCAAATGGAGTTCAATGTAGGTAAGTGTGAAGTGATTCACTTTGGTAAGAGTAACAAGAAGATGGAGTACTGGGCTAATGGTTGGATACTTGGTACTGTGGATGAGCAGAGGGATCTTGGTGTCCATGTACACAGATCTCTGAAAGTTGCCACCCAGGTGAATAGTGCTGTGAAGAAGGCATATGGCGAACTGGCTTTTATTGGTAGAGGAATTGAGTTCCGGAGTCCTGAGGTCATGTTGCAGTTGTATAAGACTCTGGTGCGGCCGCATCTGGAGTATTGTGTGCAGTTTTGGTCGCCATACTATAGGAAAGATATGGAGACACTGGAACGGGTGCAGAGGAGGTTTAACAGGATGTTGCCTGGTATGGCAGGCAGATCGTATGAGGAAAGGCTGAGGCACTTGGGGCTGTTTTCATTGGAGAAAAGAAGGTTTGGGGTGACTTGATAGAGGTGTACAAGATGATTAGGGGTTTAGATAGGGTTGACCACGAGAACCTTTTTCCACGTATGGAGTCAGCTATTACGAGGGGGCATAGCTTTAAATTAAGGGGTGGTAGGTATAGGACAGATGTTAGGGGTAGATTCTTTACTCAGCGAGTCGTGAGTTCATGCCCTGCCAGTAGCAGTGGTGGACTCTCCCTCTTTATGGGCATTTAAACGGGCATTGGATAGGCATATGGAGGAAAGTGGGCTTGTGTAGGTTAGGTGGGCTTGGGACGGCGCAACATCGAGAGCCAAAGGGCCTGTACTGTGCTGTATTTTTCTATGTTCTATGTTCTTTTGGAATCCAGTGAGATCTGAAATGTTTCCACCAATCCTTCACTATCTCTGCAACTACTTGCTTAGAAATCCTTGGATGCAGGTCACCAGGTCCTAGAAACCTGTCTGCTTTAAGTCTCACAAGTTTCAAAAATTTGTTCCTCTTGACAGAAACTGTTATAAGAGCTTTCCTCCCATTAGTAGCTTGCTTATTTGTTATGCTTGGGATATTTATCATGTACTCCACTGTAAAGACTAATGCAAAGTATTAATTTAAATGACCAGCCATTTTCCTGTTATTACTTCCCAGGTCCATCCTCCAAGGTCCTTACTTTTGCTGCTCTCTTTTTTATGTTCTCCATTTTATTTCTGCTGCACTAATCTCTGAACTGTGCATTTACCCTCTCAAATCTTATTTGCACTGTATCAGTTTGCACATGGGGTCAGGTAATAATCTGGAGATTAATGCTTTTATGGTTCTGGCCTTTAATTTAGTCCCACATCTCTCATACTCCCTCAGCAAAATGTCTTTCTTATGAGTACCATTAGTACTGCAAGAACCTTGACAATTAGATCGTTCCTCTCACACTCGAAATTCCTATGCCCTTGGCCAAAAGAAGAAATATCTACTTATTTGTTTTCCTGTGAAGTTCCACTTTGGCTTGGACAGGTAGAAACAAGTTCTCTGCTGTTGGTTTGTATTTCTCACTATCACTTCTGTTATACGAGTAGAAGTTCTTGCTCTATGCTTTTATGTTTCTTGCCAATTTACTTTCATAGTCAATGTTCGCCCTCTATTTTAACCTTTAAGTCCACTGCTGCTGGTTCCTGGAACAATCCCAATCCTTTGGCCAAACAGTAGTTTACCCCATTTTATCTGCTTTAGTTTAGGATTAATCAATCTCTTGGACCACCTTTGTTAACCATAGATGCTTCCTTCTTCTCATTAAGTTCATCTTTTTGGTCAGAATAAATATTTGCAGAGTATTATGAAATTTCTGCTTAAATGTCTGCCACTGAATATCCACTGACTTTCCCTTTAGTCTATATTCCCAGTCTGCTTTAGACAATGATAATCCTTTCTTCATTTCTTTGTAGAACATTGGTTTGAGTTGTTCCTTCTCAAACTGATTTTGATATTCTACCACGTTGTTACTGTTAGCCCTTAGCAATTGCTTAACCATGAGATTTCTTAGTAATCCTAATTCATTATACATTCTGGTCGCCCACGTATAGGAAGGTTATTATTAAACTGGAGAGGCTTCAGAAGAGATTTAACAGAATGTTGCTGGATATGGAAGGTTTGAGTTATAAGAGAAAAGGCTGGATAGACTGGGATGCTGCTTGGATGTTGCCTGAACTGCTGTGCTTTTCCAGCACCACTCTAATCTAGACTCTGGTTTCCAGCATCTACAGTCCTTGTTTTTACCTGGGATGTTTTTTTCACTGGAGTGTAGGAGCTTATGAGGTGACATGATAGAGGTTTAAAAATAGAGATAATGGAAGGTGACCTTTTTCCTAAGGGTGGGGATTTCAAAACTTGAGGGCATATTTTTAAAGTGAAGGGGTAGATTTAAGAAAGACATGAGGGACAAATATTTTACACAGAGGGTGGTTTATGTGGAATGAACTTCCTGAGGATGCAATGCAATTGCAATGTTTAAAAGTTATTTGGATAAATACATGAACAGGAAAGGTTTGGAGGGGTATGGATCAGGAGAAGACAGGCTGGACCAGTTTAGTTTTGGATTAAGGCCAGCATGGACTGGTTGAACTGAAGGGTCTGTTTCCATACTGTATGACTCTATTACAGAATCTAAAATAGCCTGTTCCCTGGTTTGGTTCTGCAACATGCTGCTCTAAGAAACAATTATTGATGCACTTCCACGTTATCATTGCCCATTTGAAATATCCAGGACAATATGCAAGTTAGAGTTACCCATGACAATTACAGTGCCTTTTTTACATGCCTCCATTATTTCCTGGTTTATATTTTGTCCTACAGTGAGGCCACCCTTCAGGAGCCGATAGATGACTCTCACGTTCCCTTGCCGTTCCTTATTTCCATCCAAACTGATTCCACATCATGATCTGTTACACAGACATCATTGACCACTATAGAGTCATAGCGATGTACAGCTCGGAAACAGACCCTTCAGCCCAACTCGTCCATGCCAACCAGATATTTAAATAAATCCAGTCCCATTTACCAGCATTTGGCCACTATCTCTCTTAACTATTCCTATTCATATACCCATCCAGATGCCTTTTAAATGTTGTAATTGTACCAGCCTTCACCACTTCCTGTGGCAGCTCATTCCATACACACACCACCCTCTGTGTGAAAAAGGTGCCCCTTAGGTCCCTTTTAAATCTTTCCCCTCTCATCTTAAAGCTATGCCCTCTCATTCTGGACTCCCCCTACCCTGGGAAAAAGATCTTAGCTATTCATCCTATTCATGCCACTCAGAATTTTATGAACTTCTATAAAGTCATCCCTTAGCTTCCGACGCTGAAAAGAAAATAGCTTTAGCCTATTCAGCCTCTCCCTATAGTTCAAACCCTCCAACCCTGGCAACATCCTTGTAAATTTCTGAATCTTTTCAAGCTTTACAACATCTTTCCTATACCAAGGAGACTAGAATTGAACGAAGTATTCCAAAAGTGGCCTAACCAATATCCTGTACAGCTGCAACATGACCTCCCATGTCCTGAACTCAATGCACTGACAAATAAAGACAAAGATACCAAACACCTTCTTCACTCTGGATGTAGGTTTGCTTGCTGTGTTGGAAGGTTCATTTTCAGATGTTTCATCACGATACAAGGTAATATCTTCAATGAGCCTCTAAAGGAAGCACCACTGGTGTAGTCCACTTCCTATTTATATGTTTGAGTTTTCTTGTGTTGGTAATGTCAGTTCCTGTGGTAACATCATTTCCTGTGGTGATATCATTTCCTGTTCTTTTTATTAAGGGTGGTAAACGGGATCCAAGTCAATGTGTTTGCCGATAGATCTTCGGTTAGAATGCCATGCTTAGATTTAGATTAGATTAGATTAGATTTACAGTGTGGAAACAGGCCCTTTGGCCCAACAAGTCCACACCGACCCGCCGAAGCGCAACCCACCCATATTCTAGAAATTCTTGTGCATGTCTTTGTTTGCCTTGTCCTAGGATGGATGTATTGTCCCAGTTGAAGTGGTGTCCTTCCTCATCTGTATGTAAGGACATTAGTGAGAGTGGGCCATGTCTTTTTGTGGCTAGTTGATGTTCATGTATCCTGGTGGCTAGTTTTCTACCTGTTTGCCCAATGTAGTGTTTGTGACGGTTCTTGCAAGGTATTTTGTAACTGACATTCATTTTGCTTGTTGTCTGTATAGGATCTTGCAAATTCATTAGCTGCTGTTTTAGTCTGTTGGTGGGTTTGTGGGCTACCATGATGCCAAGGGGTCTGAGTAGTCTGGTAGCCCACAGGAAATGACATCACCAATCCAAGAAAACCCAAACATATAAATAGGAAGTGGACTGGTGCTTCATTCAGAGGCTCACTGAAGATGTTACCGAGTGTGGTGATGAAACGTTTGAAAACAAGCCTTCCAGCTCAGCGAGCAAACCTACATCCAGAACCTCAACATGAGCCAGAAATCTTCTCAAAACTCACCAACCTTCTTCACTATCCTATCTACCAGTGACTCCACTTTCAAGGAACTATGAGCCTAAAACCCTATGTCTCTTTGTTTGGCAAAAGTTCCCAGGATCTTATCACTAAGTGACTAAGCCCTGCCCTAATTTGCATTTCCAAAATGCAATCTCTGCATTGATACCCTCCTTTGTTATCAAATCTAGCCCACTTTCTTTTCCCTTTTGCCTTTTTGTTTTGTAACATCAAATTAATGTTGAGTTCCCACACTTAGTCACTCTGTGACTGTTTTTATGTAATAGTTGTCATGTCATTTCATTTATTTCTATGTGTGCCATCATAATTCATCTATCTTGTTTCTAATGTTGTGTGCGTACAGATTAAAAAGTCTTAAACTTTACCTTTCATTATTATTACTTATTCTGGTTTTAATTTCTGTAGGACTTCATCTGATGAAGGAGCAGCGCTCTGGAAGCTTGTCATTTCAAATAAACCCATTGGACTCGAACCTGGTATTGTGTGACTTCTGACTTTGTCCACTCCAGTCCAACATAGGCACCTCTACATCATGATTAAATAAGCCAGTCCAGGTATGATGGGATGAATGGCCTCCTTCTGTGCCATAACACTCCTGTGATTGAACTGTACACTGACAACATAATTCTCAATGAAATAAAAACACAGAGACCAGTATCCCGTAATCAAGTCAACCTTTATTTACATGTCTTGATGTGGAGATGCCAGTGTTGGATCGGTGTGGACAAAGTTAAAAAATCACACAACACTGGGTTATAGTCCAACAGGTTTACTTGGAAGTACTAGCTTTTGAGGCACTGCCTCTTCATCAGGTGGTTGGGAGCAGGATCACAATTCACAGAAATTATAGGTATAAATTATGTGTCTTCTGGTCCTGCTCCACAAACACCTGATGAAGAGGCTGTGCCTCAAAAGCTAGTACTTCCACATAAACCTGTTGGACTACAACCTGGCGTGGTGTGATTTTTAACTTTATATATGTGTGCATACTACTTGACCCAGCAAGCTCAGAGTCACCTCTCAGGGTGAGCAAAACCCCTGATACTCCTGTTTTTAAAATATTTTATGAAACAAATTACAAAACAATTTACAAAAAACAGTTAACATTTACAGCTGTTTACAACAGCAATTTACAAGGGAGAGGAGCAGCAAAGCTAGGCCCCAAACCCTACCGTTCAAATGCTCCTGTTTTTAACTGTCAGTAAGGGGTCTCTGACTGGATCAGATTAACAGTTCCATAAGGGAACTCAGTTTCTATGAGGTCCACTTGGCTGATCTCGTTACAATCACTACACCCCCAATCTTAAACAATAGGCCTTAATAAATGCAAGATTTCACTTTATAATTTTATTTCTTACTGCATCTATCAACAGAGGCTTCTTTTATTGATTATGCTATGTACCGGTGCAAGACAGTGTATAAACAAAGTGATACATCAGGATGGGTGACTTGTCAGCTCCCTGGGCATGATGGTAAGATGAATTATATTGCCGATCAGGCTGTCAGCTGAAGGTTGTGCTATCTAACTTATAGCTACAAATACCAGTACTCTGCTAAAATTATCACACGAGAGCGCACTGGGACTATTACCACTTATAAATAACACCTTCAGTAAATGTGGCACTTAGCTTTGTAAAAGTTTGTTCTTGGGATGTGGCAAGGTTAGAGTTTATTGTCCGTTCCTTGCTGAATTTGAAAAGGTGTTGTTGAGCTGCCTTCTGGAAGTTCTGCAGCCTGTCTGGTATACAGTACCGTCACTCTGCTGATCAGGATTTTGACCCAGTTATGATGAAGGAAGAGTGATTTATTTCCAAGTCAGCGATGGTGTATGAGACAGAGGAGAACCTGAAGGTGAATGTGATTTCCATGCACCTGCTGACCTTGTCTTTTGAGGCTGTAGGTTTGAAAGATACTCGAGAGGAAACTTTGCTGAGTTGCAGGAGTGCATCTTGTGATAAAATACATTGCAACCTTGATACGTTGGGAGTGAAAGTTTAAACTCAAAGATGTCAGATTAAATAAACTGCTGTGCCCTGGGTGTGCTGTGTCTACTGAAATGCACATCAACAAAGCTTCAAGGATAACTATTCAATTAGCATGAAAGTGACAAGAAAAACATGCATATTGGCTGAACCTGACTTAATGCATCAGCTTCCCATTGATTTATCTCCATTGCTCACTCACAAAATTGGCTGCTGATATGCAATGCCTCAAAAGTAAAAATCTCATTGCTGGGTTTAACTCCTTCTTCTGTTTAACTCTGTTTCTCTCCCCACAGATGCTGCCAGACCAGGTCAGGTCCAAGATGGCAGCAGAGTGGGTCTCTCCTCAACCACAGCTCATCGACTCTGTCCATTTCTTCTCTTTTTTTGTCCCTTCTTTCTTCTCAGCAATGTATTGAACTCCTGGCTTTAGCATGGACTCAACCTCTTGGCCCAGAGTAGCCTCAGTGTGGACCTCTGGCCTTGAGATGATTCCAGAGCAGTCTTCCAGCCTCGAGGTGAAGACTGGGCATGGTCTGGAGTCAAGGCCTGGTGCGCACTAGAGTCTTGGTCTTGGCATTGACTGGGTTGGAAGGACTGTGAACCTGAACTTATTTCTTTATTTTTCTGATTTATTCCTCTGGTCTGTAATGCTGGACTTGTTACTTCTTTTCATTTTTCTAATTTTTCTTTCCTGAAGAATTTATACTTAAAAATCTGTACCTAGGTACCTTTGTACCTAAGATGGTGACTTGTAAACTTTTCACTGTACTCATTTGAGTACATGTGACAATGAAGCTAATTCTAAGTCTAACCTGCTGTGTTTCTCCAACAATTTCTGGTTTTGGTTGTTTCAGACCTCCATGAGAATTCAGCAGCTTCTGAACAAGATGGTGGCAGAGTGGTAGGGCTGTGAGTGGGCTCCTCAGCCTGGGCCTTGCCCACTCCTGTATGCTCTCTTTCTTTTTTCTCCTTTAACTTCTGCTCTTTTAATTTTTTCTCTCTAGTTTTTTTTTAAAGCCTCTTGTAGCGGTATTGGCATGGGAGCAGGAGCAGGTCACGCATGGAATGGCAGCCTCCTGGCAGTCTGAGGTGGTGGCAAAGCTCCTCCAGCGATTGGTGGCAACCTTCCGGCTCCTCCCAGCAATTGATGCGAGACGCGCAGGCTGACTGAGATTTCAGGCCATGGCTAGGCCCGGTGCCTGCATCAGTGGTTCCAGAAACCTTTATGGCAATGAGGCTTACACTTTGAGACCTGGACGCTTTTCTTAGCTTTCAGTTTTCTTTTACTTCTGCTTGTTAGTTTTTTTTTGAGATTCTGGATTTGTAACCAAGATGGCGCCAGAGAGTGGCAAATCGTTACACTTTCCACTGTACTCATGTATTCTTGTTTCAGAGTCAGTAGGTGTGGTGCTGGGAAAGCATGGCCAGTCAGGCAGCATCCGAGGAGCAGGAGAGTCAATGTTTCGAGCATGAGCTCTTCATCAGGAATGATTCCTGACAGTTCCCTTCACCATCTGCTACTCCATCAATCTTAGCGTAATCTGCAAACTTGCTAATCAGACGACCTCTACGTTCCTCCGGATCATTCAATTATATCACAAACAACAGTAATCCAAGCACAGATCCCTATGGAACACCACTGGTCACAGATCTCCACTTTGAGAAACTCCCTTCCACTACTCCTCTCTGTCTCCTGTTGCCCAGCCAGTTCTTTATCCATCTAGCTAGTTCACCCTGGACCCCATGCAACTTCACTTTCTCCATCAGCTTACCTTATCAAATGCCTTACTGAATTCCAGTAAGCCCATCCCTCCTAACAAAGTCACTTCCTCAAAGAATGCTTTGAAGTTGGTAAGACGTGACATTCCCTGCACAAAACCATGTTGTCTCTCACTGATAAGCCCATTTTCTTCCAAATGGGAATAGATCCTATCCCTCAGTATCTTCTCCATTAGTTTCCCTACTGATGATGTCAGACTCACTGGTCTATAATTACCTGGATTATCCCTGCGACCCCTCTTAAACAAGCAGGCAACAATAGCAATTCTCCAGTTCTCCAGGACTTCACCTGTGTTCAAGGATGCTGCAAAGATATCTGTTAAGGCACCAGCTATTTCCTCTCTTGCTTCTCTCAGTAACCTAGGATAGGCCCCATCTGGACCTGGGGACTTGTCCACCTTAATACCCTTTAGGATACCCAACACTTCCTCCCTCCTTATGCTGATTTGACGGAGAGTAATCAAACATCTATCCTTAACTTCACATCCATCACATCCCTCTCCTCAGTAAATACCAATGCAAAATACTTGTTAAGAATCTCATCCATTTTCATTGACTCCACAAATAACTTTCCTCCTTTGTCCTTGAGTAAGCCAACCCTTTCTCTAGTTACTCTCTTGCTCCTTATATATGAATAAAAGGCTTTGGGATTTTCCTTAACCCTGTTTGCTAAAGATATTGCATGACCCCTTTTAGTCCCCTTAATTTTCATTTCAGATTGGTTCTACATTCTTGATATTCTTCCAAGGCTTCAACTTCAGCTGCCTAGACCTTATGTATGCTTCCTTTTTGTTCTTAGCTAGTCTCACAATTTCACCTGTCATCTACAGTTCCCTAATCTTGCCATTTCTATTCCTCATTTTCACAGGAATATGTCTCTCCTGCACTCTAATCAACCTCTCTTTAAAAGCCTCCCACATATCAAATCTGGATTTACCTGCTGCTCCCAATCTACATTCCCCAGCTCCTGCCGAATTTTGGTAGAGTTGGCCTTTCGCCACTTTAGCACACTTCCTTTAGGACCACTCTCATCTTTGTCACAGCTTACAGAATTGTGATCACTATTCACAAAGTAACCTCCTACTGAAACTTCAACTACCTAACCAGGCTCATTTCCTAACGTCAGGCCAGTATTGCCCCTTCCCGATTTGGACTATTTACATACTGCTCTTGGATGCTCCTTACAAGTTCTGCTCCATCCAGACCTCTAACACAAAATGAATCCCAGTCAATGTTGGGATAATTAATATTTCTGATCACAGCTACCCTGTTGCTCCTACATCTTTCCATAATCTGTTTACATATTTGTACCTCTATCTTACACTCGCTGTTGGGAGGCCTGTAGTATAGCCCCAAAATTGTCGCCACACCCTTCCTATTTCTGCGCTCTGCCCATATTGTCTCACTGCTTGAGTCCTCCATAATGCCCTCCTTCAGCACAGCTTTGGTATTCTCTATGACCAGTAATTCAACTTCTCCACCCCTTTTATCTCTCTCTCTATCCACAAAGCATCAATATCCTGCCCTTCCCTCAACCAAATCTCAGTAATAGCAATAGCATCATACTGCTAGGTACTAATCCAAGCCCTAAGTTCATCTGCTTTACCTACTACACCTCTTACATTAAAACAAATGCACCTCAGACCACCAATCCCATTCATCATCTGCTCCCTGCCTACTCTTCCCCTTAGTCATGCTTATTTCATTATCTACTTCCTTACAGGCTTTAGTTACTACCTCTTTCCTGTCCACTAACCTCCTCATTTGGTTCCCATCCCCCACCACATTAGTTTAAATCCTCTCCAACAGCGTTAACAAAAACACCCCCAAGGACATTGGTTCCAGTCCAGCCCAGGTGTAGACCATCCAATTTGTAATAGTCCCCCAGGACTGGTCCCAAGGTCCCAAAAGTCTGAACCCCTCCCTCCTGCACCATCTCTCAAGCCACACATTCATCCTGCCTTTTCTTTCATTTCCATCCTGACTAGCACGTGGCACTGGTAGCAATCCTGAGGTTACTAACCCTGAGGTCTGATTTTTTAATTTGACTTCTAACTCCCTAGATTCTGCTTGTAGGACCTCATCCCATTCTGTAACTATATCATTGGTGTCAATATGCACCATGACAACTGGTGTTCACCCTTCTACTTCAGAATTATCTGCAGCCGATCTGAGACATCCCTGACCCGTGCATCTGGGAGACATCATACTATTCGGCAGTCTTGTGTTTGGCCACAGAACCGCATATCTACTTCCCTTACATTGAATCCCCTATGACTATAGCTCTTCCCTTCTTTTTCCCGCCCTTTTGTACTGCAGAGCCAGCCACAGTGCCATGAAGCTGGCTACTGCTGCCTTCCCCAGGAGAGCCATCTCCCCCAACAGTATCCAAAATGGTTAACCCGTTTTGGAGGGAAATGACCACAGGGGACACCTGCACTGTCTTCCTGCTCTTTCTCCACCTTTTGGTCACCCATTCCCTTTCTCCCTCAGCAATCCTAATCTACGGTGTGACTAATTCACTAAACGTGCAATTGGCGACCCCCTCAGCATCGTGGATGCTCCACAGTGAGTCTATCCCCAGCTCCAGAGCCGTCATGGGGTCAAACAAGAGCTGCAGCTGGACACACCTCCTGCACGTGAAGGAGTCAGGAACATCAGTCCAGTCCCTGAGCTCCCACATTGAGCAAGAGGAGCACAACATTGATCTGCGATCTCCTGCCATTTTTAATCTTAAACTTAGATTAGTCTTAACTTAGCTAAATGAAAGAGGAAAGAAAAGTTTTTACCAACCACATGATAAAAAAAGTAGAAAAACCTTGCCTTATCAATACAGCAGAGTCTTTTTTTTGGTTAGAGAAGAAGTGCAGGTAGGAGGCACTACACATGTAGTTTCTCAAGTTCAGCCACTGACCAAAATACCAGTTCACCCACCTTTCCAGAGCACAATTTTACCACTTCCAGTCAGCTCCTCCCTCTCACCACTCTCACTGCTGCTGCAAATGAAGCAAGCAACTTCATTTATATGTATTATATATATATAAGAATATATGTATTCTTGTACTTGAGTACACACGACAATAACATCTAATTCTAATAACATCTAATCAATTAAGCCATGCCATTAAGAATGTCACTGGTAACAATGAATGTTACTGAAATAGATGACCAGTTGTAAAAAAAACAGGGATAGTACAATGACTGTACATTGTGTTTAATCGACTGCTATGTCTCTTCAATGAATGCCTACTCTAAAGAAGTTTTGCTCTTCTCTCTAACAGGTTGTGTCTTTCAACGTGTCATAAATGCAGTCCCCTCCACACTTTAATTCAGCTCTGACAGAGAGTCATGAAGTGAAGACTCGAAACATTCGCTTGTTCCCTCTCCATGGATGCTCTCTGACCCACTGTGAGCTCCAGCATTTGTTGTTTTCAGTACAGATTCCAGCATCTGCACTAATTTGTTCCTGCTTCTCACAAAGGCACTTTGCATGATATGGAATTAGCAGAGGGGTAGAGAAATACAAAATAACACAGGGTGGAATTTATCTTGGAAAATTAATCTTCAAACCATTATATTTTATCTTTCAGAAAAGTTGCCAGACGGTGTTATTTTATTTCTCACTTTCCTTACTGTATCAGTTCTTTGAGTAAAGCAGGAAGAGGCAGCAACGTGAAATGCGCAGTGAGCACTGTCTCAGGTTTGAGTTATGCGATAACTTGGCAGGATGGAATTTCCCTTCATGTCCTTCCCTTAAGGACATTTTCCATTGAAGTCAAATTTAATCAGCGGCGCCTACACCTCACTAATTCATGATGATTTTAACTTGATGAATCAGCATTTTCCCCACAACTCAATCTTGATTGTCAACTAATCTATTGTAACGGCTCTGATTAAATGGTGTCCTGGGAGTTGGATCGATAATTGTGTCAGATCTGTGAATCAGGACACTCTGTGTCTTATTAATGACTAGTTCGCTCATTCTGACTGACTGAATTCATCAAGTGAAATTTGGCTGCACAAGCAACGGGAGACAGAAGGGAATGTCACTCTGCTCTCACTTTGTGTAATTTTCTACTGTTCTAGAAATATGTTGTTGTTTTATCTTGGAAGATATTCCCCCTATATCTTTTTCCCCAATGTACTGCCTCTTCTACAATGTTTGGAGTCAGGCTTGAGTGATGAGCAGCTGGGGGTGCAGAACAAAATGATTTAGGATTTGTGCTATAGGGAGAGGCTGAACAGGCTAGAGCTGTTTTCCCTGGAGCATCGGAGGCTGAGGAGTGACCTTATAGAGGTTTACAAAATTATGAGGGGCATGGATCGAGTAAATAGGCAAAGTCTTTTCCCTGGGGTGGGGGAGTCCAGAATGAGAGGGCATAGGTTTAGGGTGGAGCCTGGTACAATTGCAACATTTAAGAGGCATTTGGATGGGTAGGTGAATAGGAAAGGTTTGGAGGGATATGGGCCGGGTGCTGGCAGGTGGGACGAGGTTGGGTTGGGATATCTGGTCAGCATGGACGGGTTGGACCGGAGGGTCTGTTACCATCTGTACATCTCTAAGACTCTGTGGCTCTAGTTAGAAGCATTAACCTCCATGAATGAAGACGATGCAGCTGTTACAACAGAGACACATCAATGATTGGACAAGACTGCAGAGTTCATATTTCTGACTAGAATACTTAAAGAAAAGAAAGACTGATAAAGTAATATCTGTGGAATAAAATTAGTAAATAGGAAATGAATGTTGTTTGTGTAGATTACAAAAGGCCTTCGTCCTAATATGGTAAAAGTGCTGAACTTCAGAGGTGAGGTGAGACCTTGACATTAACGTCCCATTCGACCTAGTGTGGCATCAAGGAGCTGGAGTGAAACTGGAATTAATGGGAAGCTCGCCGTGGTTGGAGTCATTGCTGGCACGTAGGAAGATGGTTGTGCTTAGAAACATAAAAAAAAACCCTCCCAGCCTGCACAACTATTCAGTATGATCATGGCTGATCATGCAATCTCTGTATCCCATTTCCATTGTTTTCTCCATATCCCTTGATCCCTTTAGCTGCAAGGGCTAGTCCACCTCCCTCTTGAATATATCTAATGAAGTAGCTCCAATGGCTTTCTGTGGTCAAGAATTCCACAGGTTTATAGCTGTCTGAGTGAAGAAATTCTTCCTCACCTCAGTCCTGAATGGTTTACCCTTATTCTTAACTTCAGTATGACCCCTAGTTCTGGGATTCCCCAATATTGGGAACATTATTCCCACATCTAGCCTATCCAATTCCATCAGGATTTTATATGTTTCTCTGAGAATCCCCCCCATTCCTTTAAATTCCTGCGGGTACAAGCCCAGTCGATCCAGTCTTTCCTCATCCAGTCTTTCCTCATCCAGTCAGTCCAGCCATCCTGGGACTGAGTCTGGTGAACCTTCGCTGAACTCTCTCAATAGCAAGAATGTCGTTCGGTTCAGAAAAAATTTACAAGGATGTTGCCAGGGTTGAAGGATATGAGCTACAGGTAGAGGCTGAATAGGCTGGGGCTGTTTTCCCTGGAGCGTCAGAGGCTGAGGGGTGACCTTATAGAGGTTTATAAAATTATGAGGGGCATGGATAGGGTAAATAGACAAAGTCTTTTCCCTGGGGTCAGGGAGTCCAGAACTAGAGGGCATAGATTTAGGGTGGGAGGGGAAAGATATAAAAGAGACCTAAGGGGCAACGTTTTCACACAGAGGGTGGTATGTGTATGGAATGAGCTGCCAGAAGAAGTGGTGGAGGCTGGTACAATTGCAACATTTAAAAGGCATTTGGATGGGTATATGAATAGGAAGGGTTTGGAGGGATATGGGCCGGGTGCTGGCAGGTGGGACTAGATTGGGTTGGGATATCTGATCGGCATGGACAGCTTGGATCGAAGGGTCTGTTTCCGTGCTGTACATCTCTGTGACTTGATGACTCTAGGAGACCAAATCTGCAGACAATACCCAAGGTGTGGCCTCACCAATGCCCTGTATAAATGCAACAAGACAACCTTACTCCTATACTCAAATCCTCTGGCTACGAAGGCTAGCATGCCATTAACTTTCCTCACCATTGTTGGAGATCAGTCATCTCAGCTTCAGGACATCTCTGAGGGAGTTTCTCATGGTGGTGTCATAGGCCCAACCATCTTCAGCTGCTTCATCAATGAACTTCCCTTCAGCTCAAGGTTAGAAGTGGGATGTTTGCCAATGAGTACACAATGTTCAGCACTCTCCCTGACTCCTCAGATACTGAAATAGTCCAAGTTCAAATGCAGCATGACCTGGACGATAGCCAGACTAGGGCTGACAATTTTGTCATGCTATGACCAGCTTCAATGAGAGAGGTTGTTGTTCAGACTGAAGCCTGTGACAATGGAGTGCCACAAGGATCGGTGCTGGGTCCACTGCCTGTCAGTTATTTATATAAATGATTTGGATGTGAATATAGGAGGAATGGTTCACAAGTTTTCAGATGACACCAAAATAGGATGTGTAGTGGACAGTGAAGCAGATTACCTTAGAGTACAATGGGATGTTGATCAGCTGGGCCAATGGGGTGAGGAGTGGCAGATGGAGTTTAATTTAGATAAATGTTGCAAGTTAAAAATCACACAATACCAGGATGTATCCAATAGGTTTACTTGGAAGTACTAGCTTTCAGACCACCGCTCCATCAGGTAACTAGTGGGACGGGATCTAGGACACAGAATTTACAGCACATGATCATAGTGTCATGCAACTTATATGATATATAGAACAAACCTAGATTACTGTTAAGTCTTTCATCTTTTAGAATGGGTTGCATGTAAAACCAAGAACTTCTTTCAAGTTACATTCCCAAGATAATTTCAGGTTTTATTTAAAAAAGTGACATTTCTGCTCAGACAATGCATTAAAGGTGTAAGGTAAGGGTCTGTCTGTATTCCAATCTTGAGTTAGACTGGTTCTATTTCCAAAATAGGAATCTATAAAATATTACATGTTTTGACTGCCTGCATTGACTGCGTACAGATTGTACATTTTTTGAGCAGAGTAGAATGTATCTGCAAATATAATTCTGCAAATTCACCCCCTCGACTTATATGTGTGTGTGCATGCATGTAAGGGAGACAAAGAGAGAGAGAGAGAGAGAGTGTGTATGTCTGTGTGAGAGAATGGGAGAGAATGTGAGTGTGTGCATGCGTGTGCAAGTGTGTGCATGCTTGTTAGAGTGTGTGCGTGAGTGTGATGGAGTATAAGCCTGTGAAAAGGTATGGGAGGCGTGTGTGTGAGTATGGGAGGTGTATGTGTGTGTGTTTGAAAGTGTGTGTATGAGAGATGGCCTGTATGAGTATGTGAGTATGTAAAGGTGTGTGCGTGCGTGTGTGTGTGATTGTATAGCGTAGTGGGGTCACCTGCAGTGTGACATGAACCCCAGGTCCCAGTTGAGACCATCCCCATGGATATCGAACTTGGCTATCAGCCTCTGCTCAGCCACTCTGCGTTGTTGCCTGTCCTGGAGTCCGCCTTGGAGGATAGTCACCTGAAGATCCAAGGCCAAATGTCCTGGACTGCTGAAGTGTTCCCTGACTGGGAGGGAACACCCCTGTTTGGCAATTGTTGTGTGGTGTCCATTCATCTGTTGTCGTAGCGTCTGCTTTGTCTCACCAATGTACCATGCCTCAGGGCGTCCTTGTCTGGAACATATGAGATAGTCAACATTGGCCGAATTACATGAGTACCTGCCACATACATGGTGGATGGTGTTCCCACGTGGTAAGGCAAACCAGGCCAGAACTTCCAGAGTTAATGGTCGTGCCCTGGGCTGTGTTGCCAAACATAGAGGCCTCAGGGTTCATGTACATAGTTCCTTGGAAGTGGGGTTGGTGGTGAAGCAGGCATTTGGTACACTTGCCTTCATTGGCCAGAGTATTGAGGATAGCAATTGGGATGTCACATTGTGGCTGTACAGGACGTTAATGAGGCCACTTTTAGAATACTGCATACAATTCTGGTCACCCTTCTGTAAGAGATATGTTGTTAAACTTGAGTGGGTGCAGAAAAGATTCACAGGGATGTTGCTGGGACTGAGTGTTTGAGCTATAGGAAGAGGCTGAATAGGCTGGGGCTGTATTCCCTGGAGCGTTGGAGGCTGAGAGGTGACCTTGGAGAGGTTTGTAAAATCATGAGGGTCATGGATACATTGAATAGCTAAGATCTTTTCCCCGGGGGAGTGCAAAAGTGGAGGGCATAGGTTTAAGGCGAGAGGGGAATGATTTTAAAAGGAACTGAGGGATGGCTTTTCACACAGACCAGTGATGAATGAATGGTTTTATTGTAATACATATTTTATAGTAAGAGTACAATAAAATTCAATGAAAAGATTTCATTTGTCACCATGGTTCAGTGCCATTTTGAATAATTTAAGAAGAAGGAAAATTTTGGAAGGATAAAGCTTAAAGAGTCCTGGGCCAGCTCATCATCAATGGCTCCTGTGCTGTTGCCTACACTCACCCAGCCAATGTCAAAGTCGCTGATTGTCAGGCGCCATGTCTCGCTGCTGGGCTGATACTCCTCTGCCACCGCTTCACCGCCATCTGCGCCGGACCAACCAATGTCGGAGTCACGTTTCTCACTGCTGGGCACACCTTGGCAATGTTGCTGTGACGCCTTTCCGCCACCGCTATACCGCCGCCAGCACTGGACCCAACCATCGACGAAGTCATCAATCCTCAGTCCCTATCTTTCGTCACTGGGCCTACCTCACTGACGTCAACTCCAACGATGTAACAGCCACCAATTCCAATGCCAGGTCTTGTGCTTGCCCTGGAAAAGTAAGTAAAGGTTCACTCAAGGTCCACGCTGGGCCCATTCAAGATTCATGTGCTGTGCTCATTTACAGTCCTCAGTAGGCCCACTCAAAGTTTGCGAAGGGCTGACTCGAATTTCACTCGCTGCGTCTGTTCAAGGTCCGGGGTGGGCTTGCTTGAGTTCTGCAGTGGACCCTCGCCACCACCAATGGCATCTGAGCTTGTGGAGAAAAGACCATCCAGCTCATCTCTCTCTTTCTCTCCCTCCCTCTTCTGTTTCTAAAGTCCCCTTGCTGTGAATCAGTGCGAGACCAGATTGTCCTCTTGAAGTGCAATTGGAAAACCTCTCTGTTTCCTGAGCAAAGTGTGCCTGCCAAGATGCCAGAGATAACTGCATGTCTCTCGTGGTCTGTCAATGTCAGAATGACAGCCATCTGAATATTCCACACCCTAATCCCTTTTTTAAATTCCTTCAAGAATCAATCATTACTGGCTAAAAATGCTTTCTCCTCAAAGTGATTCACTGCAGAGAACAGTATTTTTCTCTTTCCTTGCTGCATGCTTTACATCTTTGTTGAATCAGTTTTGTTTTGTAATTAATCAATAATTTTATGCTTATTACAGAAATCTGGTTGTTGGAAATTTTAATTCTGAGTCATAGACACACAGAATAATTAAGGTACAGAAAGAGGCTATTCAGCCCATCTTGCCTGCACATTTCCTATGAGCTACTGCCAGTCTCCTGTCTTTCCCCCGGAACCCTGCACACTATTTCTAGCCAGATAATCACTCAGTGTCCCTATTGAATGCCTCAATGGAACCTGCCTCCACCACATTCCAAGGCAGTGTATTCCAGACCCTAATTACCAGCTGTGGGGCAGCATGATGGATTGGTGGTAGGCACTGCTGCCTCACAGTGCCAGTGATCCAGGTTCGATTCCACCCTCAGGCAATGTCTGCATGGAGTTTGCACATTCTCCCTGTGTCTGCGTGGGTTTCCTCCCACAATCCAAAGATGTGCAGTTTGGGTGAATTGGCCACGTTTAATTGCCTATAGTGCACACGGATATGTAGGTTAGGTGCATTAGTCAGGATAAATGTAGAATAATAGGGGAATGAGTCTGGGTGGAATACTCTTTGGAGGTTCAATGTAGACTTACTAGGCCAAAGAGCCTGTTTCCACACTGAAGGGATTCTATGATTCATATCATTTTTGTTTCATTTGCACACAGTGTCACACAGCACAGAAACAGATCCTTTGGCCCAACCAGTCCATGCTGACTGTAATCCCAAACTAAACTAGTCCCACCTGCCTGCTCCTGGCTTACAGCTCTCCAAAACTTTCCGATTCACGTATCTAAGCAAATATCTTTCAAACATTGTAATTGTTACCACCACTTTCTCATTCCACATGTGAACCACCCCCTGAGTAAAACATTTGCTTCCTGTGCCTTTTTATAATCTCTCTCCTCTCACCTTAAAAAAAGTGCCCCCTAGCCTTGAAATCCCCCATCCTAGAGAAAAGACAACTACCATTAACTCTATCTATACCCCTCATTATTTTCAACACCTGTACTCAAAGGACAGAGCAATGAAGACACAATGCTCCTGGCTCATATCCCTCCAAACCTTTCCCATTCAAGTACTTACTTTCTCAGCAAGTTCATTCCACATGCGAACCACCTTCTCTGTAAAAATGTGCCTCTTATGTCTTTTTTAAATCTCTCTCTTCTAACCTTGAAAATATTCCCCCTAGTATTGCAATCCCCCATCCTAGGGAAAAGACAAGCACCATTAACTCTGGCTGTACCTCCCACTATTTTATAAACTTCTATCAGGTCGCCTCTCAACCTCCTATGCTCCAGTGAAAAAAGTCCCAGCCTATCCAGCCTTCCTTTATAACTCAAACCTTCCAAACATCACTTTAAATCCATGACCTCTGGTTCTTTTCCCTCGTACAAGTGGGCACAGCTTCTCCCTATCCACTCTGTCCAGCCCGCTGATCATTTTGCAAACCTTTCTCAGATTTCCTCTCAACCCTCTTCTCTCCAAGGAAGAACAATCCCAACTTCTTCAATCTATCCTCATCACTGAAGTTTCTCATCACTGGACCCATTCCTGTAAATCATTTATACACTCTCTGCAATGCATAATGTAGAGAAAGCATGTTCTTGGCTCTGTCACAAGCTATGTCTAATGAGGTTTAGAGTTTTGAATCATTTTGACAGTTTCTGGGCAGTTGGGACCTGTACAAGCTGGACAGGTTGCCCCTCAACTGGAATGGGTTCAATATCCTAAACTGATCTGGCAAGTGGATGGGGCACAGTGTAAAGTCAGGAGCAAGTTCCAATTGATATAGTAGGAGTGCTAGGGCAGTCCAGTAGGTGGAGTAGACATGGGCAGGATATGGCACCTTGGGGGATCTGGAAAGCGAAATTGTAGCGATTCTAATGAAAGGAGCTGAACTGGTAAAGCAGGTTAACCTAAGATCAGCAAGCAGAAATGTGATATTGTTGCATTCACTGATGCATATTTGAAGTAAGTACAGGACTGGCAGCTCAACATTCCAGGTATAGCAGTTTCAGGCACGATAGGGGGATATGTAAGAGAGGTGGGGGCATTGCAATACTGAGAAAGGAAACCATCACTGCAGAAATGAGAAGGCCCTGTGTAGCTGCAGCAAGACATCCTTACTCGATACTCAACCCCTCTCACTGTGAAGGCCAGCATGCCATTAGCTTTCCTCACTGCCTGCTGCACCTGCATGCCAACCATCAGGGACTGTTCTGCCATGACACCCAGGTCTCATTGCACCTTGCCTTTTCCTAGACTGCCACCATTCAGATAATAATCTGCATTCCCGTTATTGCATCCAAAGTTGTCAACCTCACATTTATCCACATTATATTACATTTGCCAAGCATTTGTCTGAACAGCCAGTCTGTCCAAGTCACCCTGCAGCCTCTTAGCATCCTCCTCACAGCACACACTGCTACCCAGCTTAGTGTCATCTGCAAATTTAGAGATATTGTATTCAATTCCTTCATCCAAATTGTTGATGTATATTGTAAACAGCTGGGGTCCCTGCACGGAACCCTGCAGTTCCCCACTTTTCGCTGCCTGTCACTCTGAGAACGACCTGTTTATTCCAACTTTTTACTTCCTGTGTGCCAACCAATTCTCTATCCATGTCAACACATTACCTCCAAAACCATGAGCTTTAATTTTGCTTACAAATCTCTTGTGTGGAACGTTGTCTAAAGCCTTTTGAATGTCCAGATACACAACACCTACTGATTCACCCTTGTCCACTGTATAGTCACTTTGTCAAAAAATTCCAGAAGGTTTGTCAAGCATGATTTCCCTTTAGTGAATCCATGCTGACTTGGACTGATTCTGTCATTGTTTTCCAAGTTCTCAGTTAGTCCACCCTTCATAATTGTTTCCAGCATTTTCCCCATCACTGATATCAGGCTAACCCATCTATCATTCCCCACATTTTTCTCTCCCTCCATTTTGAAAGTTAAGCCTTGCACAACACTGGGTTATAGTCCAACAGGTTTATTTGGAGGCACTAGCTTTTGAAGTGCTATTTCTTCATCAAGTGGTTGTGGAGCAGAATCAAACAGCACAGAATTTATTGCGACAGGATTGCAGTGTCATGGAATGTAATATTAAACAAATTTAGCTTGAGTCTTTCATCTTTTAGAATGATCATGCTAGTTTCAGCCCTTCGAAAGCTAGTGCTTCCAAGTAAACCTGTTGGACTATAAACTGGTTTTGTGTGATTTTTAACTTTGTCCACCCCAGTTCAACACTGGCATCTCTTTTTTTTAAAGAATGGGGTTACATTAGCTATCCTCCAGTCCAAGTCCATTGGAACTCTGCCAGGGTCTACAGAATGCTGAAAAATGATCACCACTGTGTCCATTATTTCTAGGACCACTTCCTTAATTACTCTTTTAAATACAAATTACTGGAAAAAATTCTGAGGAACAGGATTAATCAACATATACTTGGAGAGGCAGGGATTGATCAGGGATAGTCAGCATGGATTTTTTTCGAAGGAGGTCCTGTCTGACTAATTTAATGGAGATTTTTAAAAAGTTGACTAAAGAGGGTATTACAGATGATGTAGTATACATGGACTTCAGTAAGTCCTTTGATAAGGTCCCACATGGAAGCCTGGTCCAAAAGGTAAAATGGGTAAAAGATAATGGGATCCAAGACAAGTTTGCAAACTGGATCCAAAATTTGCTTGTAAATAAAAGGGAAAGAGTGATGGTAGAGAACTATTTTTGTGATTGGAGGCCTGTGACCAGCGATGTACCACAGGAACTGATGCTGGGACCCTTGCTGTTTGTTATGCACATTAACAACTTGGATGTGAATGTAGAAGGTATAAACAAAAATTGGTGGTGTTGCTGAAAATGAGGAGGATGGTCTCAGGCTTATGTTGAAACCTACGATCAAGTCAACCCTTAAAAACATTTGAGAATAGTTTGTGTAAAACTGGATGTACTTGATGTTGCTATTGTTATTTCATTGTTTCAAGATGAAAATAATCCCCATTAAGAATTCAAACAAAACTAAAGATCTGATTTGACAAGAATGCCAAGCAGATGTGATGAAATCTAATCTACCAAAGCCCAGTTTGGGTTCCGCCAGAGCCACTCAGCTCCTGACCCCATTACAGCCTTGGTCCAAACAGCTGAATTCCAGAGGGTGAGGTGAGAGTGACAGCCCTTGACATCAAAGCTGTATTCTACTGAGTGTGGTATCAAGGAGCCCTAGCAAAACTGGAATCAATGGGTATCAAGGGCAAATATTCACTGGTTAGAGTCATACCTTACACACAGGAAGATGGTTGTGGTTGTTGGATGTCAGTCATCTCAACTCCAGGACATCTCTGCAGGAGTCCCTCAGGACAGTGTCCTCGGCCCAACCCTCTTAAGCTGCTTCATCAATGATCTTCCCTCCATCATAAGGTCAAAAATGGGGATGTTCGCCAAGTATTGCACATGTTCAGCACCACTCACAACTCCTCAGACACTGAAGTGGTCCATGTTCAAATGCAACAAGATCAGGACAGTGTCCAGGCTTGGGTTGACAAGTGGCAAGTAGCATTCATGCCACATAAATGCCAGGCTATGACTACCACGAATAAGAGATAATCTAACCACTGCCCCTTGGCATTTGATGGTGTTATCATCACTGAATTCTCCACTACCAACATCTGGGGGTTATCATTGACCAGAAACTCAACTGGACTCACCATATAAACGCCGGGGCTACAAGAGCAGGTCAGAAGCTAGGAATACTGTGGTGAGTAACTCACTTCCTGACTCCCCAAAGCCTGTCCACCGTTGACAAGGCACAAGTCAGGAGTGTGATGGAATAGTCCCCATTTGCCTGGACAGGTGCAGCTCCAACAACACTCAAGAAGCTTGACACCATCCAGGACAAAGCCCACATGATTGGCACCACATCCACAACCATCCATTCCATCCACCACCAACACTCAGTAGCAGCAGCGTGTACTATCTACAGGATGCACTGCAGAAATTCACCAAGGATCCTCAGACAACACCTTTCAAATCACGTTCATCCAAAAGAACAAGGAGCAAAAAATACAAGGGAACACCACCTCTTGCAAGTTCCCCTCCAAGCCACTCACCATCCTGACTTGAAAATATATCACCGTTCTTTCAGTGTGACTGGGTCAAAATCCTCCCTAAGGGCATTGTGGGCCATCCCACAGCAGGTGGACTGCAGCAGTTCAAGAAGGCAGCTCACCCCCACTTTCTCAAGGGGGCAACTATGGATGGGCAGTAAATGCTGGGCCCAGCCAGTGACATCCCACAACCCACAAAATGAATAAAGTTTTAAAAAGTAAATGCTCTGCTTAATTTACTTTTGCATTGCAAAAGGAATTCAATTATTTGCATAATAAATAAGTGATTGTAGATTTATTTTAAAAGACGAAACTATATTTCCCTGCATTTATTCAACATTAAAATGAAATGACCCATTTCATAAATATGCATTGAAATGAAACGCATGATTGACTCGTAAACAGTAAACAAGATTTTATGTTAATGCAAATAGTGATTCGACAGAGGAGCCCAGTCTTTTGCCACAGTGGCCACAGTATCTGAGGAATTCTTTATCTCATTCAGAAGTCAATGCTGTAAACAGATTTCAGTTGGTGTGTAAACAGTGGCCTTAATAAGCCCTTTCATTGATCTATTGAGCGACCTGTCATTAGGTGGAGGGTAGCCATTACCCAATTTTCCTGAATGAAAATAGCCCAGAACCAGCACTATGGTGAGAGACTGGTACCCCAGGCAATGGTGGGAAAGCGTATCCTCATCTACCTCTCTCCCACCATTGTGGCCATTCCAATGGCTCCCCTGCGTGGACAGTAAGGCAGTATGTGAAGAATACCAGACAGTTTGCGCAATCAGGATTCTGGGCCAGTTATAAACTGCTGATTGTTTCGTTTGAACCCTTTTGACCAGGTTACTGCCTTACAGTCATTGCCCTCCCACTCAGTCACCACCCCTGACAATCCATTCCTTTTTTCAAGTGGTGAGTTTAACAGAGTTTGGGGGCTGGGTATAATACAGCTCATTGTTATGTGTTCGCAAACCGACAAGTTTGTTAAATGCTCCATGGTCCTGTCAGACCTTTACTGCTGAAGCAATAAGCTGGCTTTGATTTATGCCTGAGTGGTACAGCTTGCCAACAGTTACTCTATTTCAACTCGATTCAGCTGTAAATATTGCTCTACTTGACACTGAAGCAATGCTGTCCCACTCCAGCCATTACTGAGGATCTGTCTGTTAGGAATGTCTAATAGCTCTGGCAATATGAGTGTTGTCACTATTTATTTACTGTGTTTATTTGCTCTCTCCTCACCTCCCTCCTCTCTTGAATAGGCTGACTCACAAAGGAGTGTAGACTCAAAGTATATCCCTTGGGAGTGTCTGCGACAGGACATTCGACTGCTGAAGACGTCATGACCAATACAAAAGATGGAAAAACAGACGACATTGCCTCAAAACTGAAATTAGTCAGAAACATTGGTTTTAATGAAAGGCTATCAACATCTGTGAAGTAGATGGAAACATCTGCTTGAAGCACCGTAAGCTGCTCTGTGGTAACCACTCTCTGAATTAAAAGTTGTAGGTTTGAAGTCACATTCCAAGATTTAAGCGTACGATGAAAAAATGGGGAGGCAATGGCCAAGTGGTACAAATCCAGAGACCCAGATAATGCTCTGGGGACCCAAATCCTGTCACAGTAGATGGTAGTATTTGAATCCAATAAACAAAATCTGGAATTAAGAGTCTAATGATGACCATGAATCTATTGCCGATTGTTGGAAAAACATGTCTGCTTCACTAATGTCCTTTAAGGAAGGAACCTGTTTTCCTTACCTGGTCTGGCCTACATGTGACTCCAGACCCACAGCAATAGGGTTGACTCTTAACTGCCCTCTGGCCAATTGGGGATGGGCAATAAATGCTGGCCTCCAGTGATGGCCTCATCCTGTGAATTAATAAAAACAAAATTCAGCACTCAGGGAGTACAGAATTGTCAGAGGTGACTTTTTATTGGATAAGACATTAATTGTAACAGATCCCATATGGCATTATACTGGGATGAGCAAGGCATTCTCCTGGATAACATTCACTCTTTCAACAACAAGGTTAGAACAGATCAGGCAGTCTCTAATGTTATTGCTGTGCACACAGTTATTTCAATACTGAGGAGGCTATTTGGATATTTGTCAAGCAGTGACTGGTGGAGCAATGAAGAAGGAACAAGAAGACGAGAGGAAGATTAACTCCATTGCTGTTAAATCTTTCATTATATTCAGCCATGGGAAGCATGCATGGAGATTGTGGTGGCCCTGGTGGAGATACTTAATATGTTGCCAACCACAGGAGAAATGCCAGATTACTGGAGGATAGCTAATGTGGTTCCTCTGTTCAAGAAGGGCAGCAGGGATAGTCCAGGTAATTACAGACCAATTAGTCTGATGTCAGTGGTAGGGAAAGTATTGGAATAAATTCTGAGAGACAGGATTAGTAGGAAAGGACAGTTGGAAAGGCAGGGATTGATCAGGGATAGTCAGAGCGAGTTTGTTAGAGGGTGGTTCTGTCTGACTAATTTAGTTATGCTTTTAGAAAAGGTGATTCAATATATTGATATAAGACCATAAGACATAAGACATAGAATTAAGATTAGAGTAGTGCTGGAAAAGCACAGCAGGTCAGGCAGCATCCGAGGAGCAGGAAAATCAGCGTTTTGGGCAAAAGCCCTTCATCAGGAAAGGACTTCCACCTATAGGAGCAGAATTAGGCCATTCAACCCAGCTAGTCTGCTCCTTCATTCGATCATGGCTGATCTGGGTACTACAATTGATGTGGTTTACATGGACTTCAGTAAGGCCTTTCACCAGGTCCCATATGGAAGGCTGGTCCAAAAGGTAAGAGCCCATGTGATCCAAGGCAACTTGGCAAACTGGATTCAAAATTGGCTTACAAGTAGGAGGCAAAAGGCAAGGTTGGAAGGTTATTTTTGTGATTGGAGGCCTGTGACCAGTGATGTACCACATGGATCAGTGTTGGGCCCCTAACGGTTTGTTATATCCTTTAGTGACGTGGATGGGAATGGAGATGGTAGAATTTATAAGTTTGCAGAAAACACAAAAATTGCTGGTGTTGGTGATAGTGAAGAGGATAGTCTCAGGCTACAGTCTGATATTGAACAGCTGGTAAATTGGGCAGAGCAATGGGAGATGGTGTTTAATCTCGATAAGCAGAAGGAAATGCACTTTGGGATGTCTATTAAGGGAAGGATACACACAATGAATAGTAGATCCCTTGGGAGTACTGAGGAACAAAGGGACCTTGGTGTACAAATTCACTGATCCCTGAAGGTGTAAGAGGATGTAGACAGGGTGGTGAAGAAGGCATATAGGATGTTGGACTTCATTAGCCTGGATGTAGAACATAGGAGCAAGGAAGTCTTGCTACAACTTTATAAAATATTGGTTAGGCCTCAGATGGAATGCTATGTGTAGTTTTGGTTGCCACAGAAGAATGTGATTGCATTGGAGCTGGTGCAGAGCAAATTCACCAGTATGTTGCCTAGGGTGGAAAATCTCAGTTATCAGGACAGACTGGATAGGCTGGGTTTGTTTTCCTTGGAGGAGAGGGGGCTGAGCAGGGATCTGATTGAGGGATACAAAACTATGAAAGGCATAGACAGAGTAGATTGTGAGAATTTCTTCCCCAGGGTAGATATGTCTCAGACCAGAGAGCCCTAGTACAAGGAGAGGAGTAAATGATTTAGAGATTGAGAAAGAATTTTTTATTCAAGGCTGGTAGAAATATGGAAGATGCTGCCTGGAGAGTGGTGGAGGCAGATGCTCTTGCAACATTTAAGAAGTGGTATGGTGGCTCAGTGGTTAGCACTGTTCCCTCACAGCACCACGTGACTGAGTGTATGGAGTTTGCACATTCTCCCTGTGTCTGTGTGGGTTTCCTCTGCGTGCTCTGCTTTCCTCCCACAGTCCGAAGATGTGTTGGTCAGGTGAAGTGGCCATGCTAGATTGCCCATAGTGTTAGGTGCATTAGTCAGAGGGAAATGGGTCTGGGTGGGTTACTCTTTGGAGGATCGTTGTGGACTTGTTGGGCTAAATGGCCTGTTTCCACACTGTAGGGAATCTAATCTAAAAAAAAAGCATTTGGATGAGCACTTAAAACTTCCCAGGGCAGAGTAGGCGATGGATCATATGCAGGCAAATGGGATTAGTGAGGTTGGAGTTTGTTGGTTGGCATAGATGTGATAGATCTGAAGGGCCTGTTTTAACTCTGTATGACTCTAAAGTATATTTGTGAACCAGATTGTTTTTTCCCGACATTCAACAACAGTTTCATAGTCACTATTAGACTCCAGATTTTTATTGAATTCAAATTCTACTGCCATAATGAGGATTGTGGTTGGAGAGCAGAATTCAAACCTCAGAACATTACCTGGGTCTTGTAATTAATTGTCTAGCGATAATACCATTAGGCCATCACCTCCCATTTCTCTGGAAATGAAACTAATGACTGTTTCACTTCACAAACTTTAACACAAAAATAATATTGACAATTTCAGTTCTATAGCTGGTATACCCACCCATTTCCATATAATAACCTTGCCCTTGTCAGGACTGTAGTGAGAGCCTGGATGTGATTAAGAATCCACTTGCTCCAGACTGAATCCACCTCAGGCTTAGTATTGCTACAGTAACATTAACACATTCCTAAAAATAAACTGTTCCCTGAATCCAGGGATGGGAGAATATTTTGAGGGACTATTAGTGATGCTGGTTAGAACTGCATGAAGATGGAACGTGATGTGGTGTTTAATATATTAGAAAGTAAGACTGATGGATTCTGATCATATACCCTGGTTTAGAAATTATTGCTGGTAATGTCAGTGGCTCAGTGGCTAAAGTTGTTCACAGCACAGGGAATCATTTTAACATTGTAAATACATTAAAATAGTTGATGAGCTGAAATGAATGCACCATAAGCACTCTTCATTATTTACAGCAATAGATACTCCTTATTTACAGGTCCCCAGCATCATGATACCAGTTCATAACTAATAGGATTCATTCCAAGTGTTATGAAGAGACAGCTGAGGGCACTAGACACAGCAAAATCTATGTGCTCTGACAACAGTCCAGCAATGGTACTGAAGACTTGTGCTCCAGAACTTGCTGTGCCCACAGCCAAGTTGTTCCACTACAGCGACTACATTGGAATTTAGACAGCAAACTGGAGAATTGCCCAGTGAGTGTAGACAAAAAGCAGAACAAATCTAACTTGGCCAATTACAACTCCATCAGTCTTCTTTTGATCATTAGCAAAGTGATGGGGGATATCATCAACAATACTATCAAGCAGTATTTTGTCAGGAATAACCTCCTCACTGTTGCTTATTTTGGATTCCGCCAGGGCACTCATGTCGTTATGGCTTTCATCCGAACATAAATGAAAATGCTGAACTCAAGAGTGAAATGAAAGTGACTATCTTTGACACCATGGCCACATGTAACCAGGTAAGGCACCAGGGACCCCATGCAAAACCAAAGTCAATGGGAATTAAGGGGAAAGATCTCCACTGATTGGAGTCATACCTGGCCAAAGAAACATAGCTGTAGTTGTTGGAGGTCAGTTGTTTTAGCACCGGAACATCTCTGCAGGAGTTCCTTAGGGTAATGTATTAGGCCTAACCATCTCCAGCTGCTTCATCACTGATCCTCCCTCCATTATAAGATCAGACATGGGGATGATCTCTGATGATTGAACAATGTTCAGCACCATTCATGATGCTTCAAATATTGGGCTGACGAGTGACAATTAACATTCATGCCACAGAAGTGCCAGGTAATGACCATCGCCAACAAGAGAGAAACTAACCATTGCTCCTTGCCATTCACTGGTTTTACCATCATTGAATCCTCCACGATCAACATCCTGTGGAGGTTACCATTGATCAGACACTGAGCTAGTCTCGCTATATTGTAAATTCTTGGGTTACAGTTCAAATTCAATTCCCAATATTTGTTAATTTGAGACTTTAACCAATAGGGCACAGGAGACAGTCTGGACAAGTAGCTTAGGAAACTTTATTTAAATTAGAAATAATACCTATAAAGCAGGGCAGTGATTTTACAGGCTTATTATGGCTCTTACTTTCTGCTGTGCATAAGGATGTGGGGTTGACTTTTAGCCCCTAATCATGCTCCAATATCTCAACAATCTTCTGCTTCTGATTGGGCAACAGAATAACAGTTCTTACATCTTGCTCACTGAAAGTTGCTGGTTATTAACTCTTCCAAGCCACAGCCCACAACATGGTCCATTATATCATTACATTCTGATTGGCTTAGGGGAGGCAGGGTATAGGTTGAATAGATGATCGATCTCCAGTTGGCTTTCTGGGTGATAGACATTGGCTGATGTTACCTCTCATTATCTCCTGGTTTCTGCCAACTCTGTCAAGGTTGTTTGAGGTAGTTCACTGTCATTGATCTCCTTTTGTCTAAGTTATAAGGACCATGTCTAGGTCCTGTCTAATGATCAATGGTGGAGGATAGACCACTGGTCTAAACAGTAGAGACACTTGTTTCAGTTAATAAAATGTGTGTGACATATGGGTGGAGCTAATGCATATGGAGATTGAGCTAATATAAGTTGAATATGAACTCTTTCAGAGCCATCACCCTATACAATAATAGTTAATAACTGTATTTATCCAGTAACACTTACAATGAAGCACAAAATGAAACCACAGACCTAACCAGAAGGGAAATGAACCCTCTGTTTGTGCTCATGGTGGTCAAATGAATGTTTGCAGCTCATGTTGGATCTCTGAATTAAATTCAAACCTCTTCAGAGCCTGTGAACATCCCAGCCAGTCAGATTCCTCATGGCCTTTTATTTGGTGTAAGGAGAGTTGAACTGAAAATGTGTTGCTGGAAAAGCACAGCAGGTCAGGCAGTATCCAAGGAGCAGGAGAATCGACATTTTGGGCATGAGCCCTTCTTCAGGAATGAGGAGAGTGTGCCAAGCAGGCTAAGATAAAAGGTAGGGAGGAGGGAGGAGGGGGAGGGGTGTTGGAAATGCGATAGGTGGAAGGAGGTTAAGGTGAGGGTGATAGGCCAGAGTGGGGGTGGGGCGGAGAGGTCAGGAAGAAGATTACAGGTTAGGAAGGTGGTGCTGAGTTCGAGGGTTGGGACTGAGACAAGGTGGAGGGAGGGGAAATGAGGAAACTGGAGAAATCTGAGTTCATCCCTTGTGGTTGGAGGGTTCCTGGGTGGAAGAAGAGGCGCTCTTCCTCCAGCTGTCATGTTGCTATGGTCTGGCGATGGAGGAGTCCAAGGACCTGCATGTCCTTGGTGGAGTGGGAGGGGGAGTTGAAGTGTTGAGCCAAGGGGTGGTTGGGTTGGTTGGTCCGGGTGTCCCAGAGGTGTTCTCTGAAACGTTCCGCAAGTAGGCGGCCTGTCTCCCCAATATAGAGGAGGCCACATCGGGTGCATGGATGCAGTAAATGATATGTGTGGAGGTGCAGGTGAATTTGTGGCGGATATGGAAGGATCTCTTGGGGCCTTGGAGGGAAGTAAGGGGGGAAGTGTGGGCGCATGTTTTGCATTTCTTGCGGTTGCAGGGGAAGGTGCTGGGAGTGGAGGTTGGGTTGGTGGGGGGTGTGGACCTGACAAGGGAGTCATGGAGGGAGTGGTCTTTTCGGAACACTGGTAGGGAATGGAAGTGAAATATATCCCTGGTGGTGGGGTCCGTTTGGAGGTGGCAGAAATGACGACGGATGATACGATGTAAATGGAGTTGGTGGGGTGGTAGGTGAGGACCAATGGGGTCCTGCCCTGGTGCCGATTGGAGGAGCGGGGCTCAAGGGCGGAGGAGTGGGAAGTGGAGGAGATGCGGTGGAGAGCATCGTCGATCACGTCTGGGGGGAAATTGCGGTCTTTGAAGAAGGTGGCCATCTGGGCTGTGCGGTGTTGGAACTGGTCCTCCTGGGAGCAGATGCGGCGGAGGCGAAGGAATTGGGAATATGGGATGGCGTTTTTACAGGGGGCAGGGTGGGAGGAGGTGTGGTCTAGGTAGCTGTGGGAGTCAGTCGAATCCCGTAAGGAGAGTTGAATTTGACTGACAGCACTACAGTAAATGTGATATTACTGCTTCACTATGATGGGAGCTGAAAATGTGTTGCTGGTTAAAGCACAGCAGGTTAGGCAGCATCCAAGGAATAGGCTAACCTGCTGTGCTTTAACCAGCAACACATTTTCAGCTGTGATCTCCAGCATCTGCAGACCTAATTTTTCACTATGATGGGTCAGAGTTTCTTTCCTTGTGGGCATTATTAACAAATTAAGGGATTGATTTGGTTAGAATGCCAGATTTCCCTTCCGATCTTGTTTAAAAAGCTTGGGGTATTTTGCTTTCCCTTTTGCTTTCAGCTGTTACCTAGACATTGAAATTTGGGATGGCATTTCGGGACAGGCAATAAATACTGACCAGCCACCTATGACCATGTCCCATATGAGTGAACAAGAAAAAACACTAATCTGGAGTATTTCAGGCTGTGGGAGCTGTACACAGACAGTCCTGAGACTGCTTGATTCTTCTTTCTAAGAAAGGCTTGTCACTGCCTGTTGTTCTGTGACACTCCTTTATTTACACCTGTACATTGCAGGTTACCAAGTACAGCTCTCCAGTACAGCATCTATCACCTCTCTTCACATGCTTGTTCTAGTCTGACATATTCTTCCTACTATTGTCAGAGTCATGTCATCAGTTATATCTTCAATATTGACATGAATCTTATTATGCTGCAATTTTTTTTGCCACTCTCAGCAAGTGCTTACTTCGTCTCGTAGCACTGCCCATGCTGTTCATTTGTCCTGATGAGCACAAGATGAAAAGCTACCGCACAACCCAGATGGCCTCCTTCTTCAAGGACCGCAGATTCCCCCCAGACGTGATCGACGATGCCCTCCACCGCATCTCCTCCACTTCCCGCTCCTCCGCCCTTGAGCCCCGCTCCTCCAACCGCCACCAAGACAGAACCCCACTGGTTCTCACCTACCACCCCACCAACCTGCGCATACAACGTATTATCCGCCGCCATTTCCGCCACCTCCAAACGGACCCCACCACCAAGGATATATTTCCCTCCCCTCCCCTATCAGCGTTCCGCAAGGACCACTCCCTTCGTGACTCCCTTGTCAGATCCACACCCCCCACCAACCCAACCTCCACCCCCGGCACCTTCCCCTGCAACCGCAGGAAATGTAAAACTTGCGCCCACACCTCCACACTCACTTCCCTCCAAGGCCCCAAGGGATCCTTCCATATCCGCCACAAGTTCACCTGTACCTCCACACACATCATCTATTGCATCCGCTGCACCCGATGTGGCCTCCTCTATATTGGTGAGACAGGCCGCTTACTTGCGGAACGCTTCAGAGAACACCTCTGGGCCGCCCGAACCAACCAACCCAATCACCCCATGGCTCAACACTTTAACTCCCCCTCCCACTCCACCGAGGACATGCAGGTCCTTGGACTCCTCCACCGGCAGAACACAACTACACGACGGCTGGAGGAGGAGCGCCTCATCTTCCGCCTGGGAACCCTCCAACCACAAGGTATGAATTCAGATTTCTCCAGCTTCCTCATTTCCCCTCCCCCCACCTTGTCTCAGTCGGGTCCCTCAACTCAGCACCGCCCTCCTAACCTGCAATCCTC
Organism: Hemiscyllium ocellatum; assembly: GCF_020745735.1. Taxonomy (NCBI): domain Eukaryota; kingdom Metazoa; phylum Chordata; class Chondrichthyes; order Orectolobiformes; family Hemiscylliidae; genus Hemiscyllium; species Hemiscyllium ocellatum. The sequence continues at coordinate 129,058,852 of NC_083405.1, forward strand.
TTCCTGACCTCTCCGCCCCCACCCCACTCCGGCCTATCACCCTCACCTTGACCTCCTTCCACCTATCCCACCTCCATCGCCCCTCCCCCTAGTCCCTCCTCCCTACCTTTTATCTCAGCCTGCTTGGCTCTCTCTCTCTTATTCCTGATGAAGGGCTTATGCTCGAAACGTCGAATTCTCTATTCCTGAGATGCTGCCTAACCTGCTGTGCTTTGACCAGCAACACATTTGCAGCTGTGATCTCCAGCATCTGCAGACCTCATTTTTTACTCTCATTCTGTTCTCAGCAATATTCAATTCTGTATTACCTCACAGCCATTAATAGCAGAAATCACATGGAATGGATTACTGCTTTTTTTTTAGCTGCATTTCAACATATGTTTTTGTACGTGGCTGCGTGTGTGTACCGCACATGACAGGGAGCTTGGCAAAGTCCCTTTAACTTTTTATTCTATTCTGATCCGTAATGCCAGACATCAGTGACAATACACCAGATGCCCTTTCTACTCTGCTGCTTTAGTATTAGTGAGAATCATTGGGTCTGCTGTGACTCCACATTCAATGTGGCTGACTCTTAATGTTATAGGGCAGTTAAGTGTGGGCAATAACTGCCAATGACTCCCACATCCTGCGAAGGAATTGGTTTAAAAATCAGGCAGAAGAACTGTTAATGACCTATGCTGACCGAACCAGGGAATCTCCTCGAGAATATCGAACTGATCATGACAAAATAAAAGGATAGGGAAGGTAGGAGCAGATTAATAGAGGAGATGGAAAGGGACAAACAGTTTTACAAGTATCCAATAAGCTTAAGAGATTTCACGTACAAGTTGTAAGTTTGCTCACTGAGCTGGAAGATTTGTTCTCAGACGTTTCGTCACCATGCTGGGTAACATCATCAGTGAGCCTCCGGTGAAGCGCTGGTGTTCTGTCCCGCTTGCTCTTTATGTGTCTTAATCTGTTGTGGTGGGTGATGTCACTTCGGTCCTTTGTCTGAGAGATTGGTGAATGGGATCCGAATCGATATGTTTGTTAATGCGGTTCCGGTTTGAATGCCAGGCCTCTACGAATTCCCGTGCATGTCTTTGTTTAGTCTGTCCCAGGATGGATGTGTTGTCCCAGACAAATTGGTGTCCCTCTTCATCTGTGTGTGTGGATACCAGTGAAGTTGGCCATGCCTTTTGGTGGCTTGTTGGTGTTCGTGTAACCTGGTGATGGGTTTCATGTCTGCCTGTCTGATGTAATGTTTGTTGCAGTCTTTGCAGGGAATTTTGTACATGACATTCGCTCTGCTGCTTGTTGGTACATGGTCTTTTAGATTCATGAAGATTTCACATGTAAAAGATGATTTTCAGTGCCAGAGCAGTTGTTTACAGTAATTAAGCTCTATCACATCACTAAAGTGGGTGTTGAGACTGAAGTGGTCAAACCCTGCCTTTCTGTGTTGAGTTTAGTTTGCCTATATCAGTGCAGGAATGTCACACTGTTGGATATGCCATTTAAAAGGGGACTCAGAAATGTCAGTTTTGTTCAGCTCATGGCAGCTTGATGTATCTTGGACAGCAGCTTTGGATCTTTGTGTATAACTGTGTGTTTGTGTTGATCTGGAGCTGATGTCTGTTGCAACATAGATATCATGTTGAGCATCATAAAACTCACCCTTACACAATGACATATAAAATAAAGTTAGACCATTATCCACAATGTCACTGATTAATATCTCTTTTATGCAAAGTGAATGGGCAAAGCTGTGGAAGATGGAGTTCAATGTAAGTAAGTGTGCGGTTCTCCACTTTGGGTCGAAAAAGACTAGATTGGGACACTTTCTTGATGGTATGATATTAAATGCAATGGATGTGCAAAGAGACTTGAGGATTCATGTGCATAGATCCTTAAAATGCCACAAACAGGTGCAGAAAATAATCAAGAAAGCTGATGGAATGCAGGTCCTTATATCGAGAGGACTGGAATACAAGGGTGTAGAGGTCATGCGGCTGTTACACAAACTCCTGGTTATACCCCTCTTGGAGTACTGTGAATAGATCTGGGCACCACACCTTAGGAAGGGAATTGGAGGGAGTGCAAGACCAATCCCTGGATTTTGGGGTTAAGTTATGAAGACAGCTTATAAAAGTAAGGTCCATCTTCTATAGAATTTATAAGGTTGAGAGTGACCTGATCGAAGTCTTCAAGTTATTAACAGGAAAAGGCAGGGTAGATAAAAATAAACTATTTCCACTGGTTGAATTCTAGAACAAGAGGACTTAGTCTGAGAATTAGGGCCAGACATTCAGGAGAGATGGTAGGAAGCACTTTGACACACAAATGGTTGTAAGGATAATGGATGCTGACCAGTTGTTAATTTTAAATGAATTCAATTAATTTTTGTTAAGCAAGGATATAGGCCAAAGGCAGGTATGTGAAGTTAGGCCATGGATCAACTGTGATCTCATTGAACGCTGAAACAGGCTTGAGGGGCTGAATGGCCTACTCTTGTTCCTATGATGTCTACAGCAAACCTGGGCCTAATAACTCAGGTATTTGAATAATGTTTGCAATTTCTAGCATTTCTCAGTTTCTCCTGAAGAAGAGTCTTTGAAAACATCTCTATTCCAGCACTCACAACAAGACAGGATGTTTTCTGTTGAATATATAGCAAACTTTGTTTTAATTAGCACCTTATGAACTGACATTCTTGATACACTGGCAAAATTTATATACTTCAAATACTAAAAGTTTACTGTATTATCGCAAACTCCACGATGTCAGAGTAATCAGCTGAGGGTAAGAGTGAGAAGGCTGTCTGCTGGTAAGTTTAATTTAGAAAGATGAGATTAGATTACTTACAGTGTGGAAACAGGTCCTTCGGCCCAAAAAGTCCACACTGACCCGCCGAAGTGCAACCCACCCATACCCCTACATTTGCCCCTTACCTAACACTACGGGTAATCCTGATGAAGGGCTTATGCTCGAAACGTCGAATTCTCTATTCCTGAGATGCTGCCTAACCTGCTGTGCTTTGACCAGCAACACATTTGCAGCGGGTAATTTAGCATGGCCAATTCACCTGACCTGCACATCTTTGGACTGTAGGAGGAAACCGGAGCACCCGAATGAAACCCATGCAGACACAGGGAGAATGTGCAAACTCCACACAGAGTCGCCTGAGGTGGGATTTGAACCCGGGTCTCTGGCGCTGTGTGGCAGCAGTGCTAACCACTGTTAAATAATAAAGTATAACAGCTATGTGTATACCCCTGCATTATGTCTTATTAGTTAGTGGCTGTTTTTATATTGATGGCGGGGACCTCTTGATCAACTAGCACATTCCTAGTCTTACAGGTGTTAGACAGTAAAAGAAATTGCTGTAAATTTACCAACTGGCTTTTATTGCTGCTATTCCTGCTAAATAACTCTATCATCCCTTCCCTGTCCACAGAGGGAAAGCAAAGCATTTCAAAACCTAAAAGACAAAAAATAGAAAGGAAAAGAAATAAAGGTAGGACTTGGTGACTACAACAACAGAACATTCAAATGCATTTTTTAAAAATTTCATTCATGGGATATGGGTGCCCTCGGCTGGCTCAACAATTATTGCCCATGCCTAGTTGCCCTTGAGCTGGCTTCTTGAACCGCAGCAGTCCACCTGCTATGGGTTGACCCACAATACTGTTAAGGAGGAAGTACCAAGATTTGACCCAGCAACAATGAAGGAACCATGATATATTTCAATGTCAGGACAGTGAATGGCTTGGAGGGAAACTTGCAGGACGTGATCTTCCCATGTATCTGCTCCCCTTGTGCTTCTAAATGAAATTAGTCATGGGTTTGGAAGGTGCTGTCTAAGGAGCTTTGGTGAATTTCTGCCATGTATCTTGTAGTTGGTACACACTGCTGCTACTGTGTGTTAGTGGTGGAGTGAGTTGACTTTGTGGCTGTGGTGCCAATCAAGTAGATGATCCTGGATGGTTTCAAACATCTTGAGTGTTGTTGCAGCTGCACCCATCCAGGCAAGTGGGGAGTATTCCATCACATTTCTGACTTTATGCCTTGTAGCTGGTGGACAGGCTTTGGGGAGTGAGGAGGTGTGCTACTCGCTGCAGTATTCCTAGACTCTATCCTGCTCTTGTTCCCACTGTGTTTATATGGCAAGTCCAATTGAGTTTCTGGTCAATGGTAACCTCAAGGATACTGTGGGAATTCAGTGATGGTAATACTACTGAATGTCAAGGGGCGGTGGTTGTTTTGTCTCTTATTAGAGATGGTAATTGCTTGGGATTTGTGTGGTGTGAATATTACTTACCATTTGTCAGTTCAAGCCTGGATATTGCCCAAAACTTGTTGCATTTGAACACGAACTGCATCAGTATCTGAGGAGACGTGAACGGTGCTGAACATTACGCATCATCGGTGACCATCCCTACTTCCGATCTTTTGATGGAGGGAAGGTCAGTGATGAAGCTGAAGATAGTTGGGCCTCGGACATTATCCTCTGGCTCTGAAGCAAATCACCTCCATTCTGTGCTTTCTGGTCATCAGAGAGTCATAACAAGCGCTTTCCTTTTATTTATTCTACCCATGATTTTAAACTCCTCTTTCAAATCTCCCCTTAGCTTTCTTCGCTTTAAAGGAAGAAAAGTCTAGATTCTATGGTCTGGTCACAGAACTGTAATTCCTCATTCCTGGAACTTGTTTAAAAGATGTCAATTCTTTACTAGTTCATTTTTGAATGTATTGCTAAAGCCTTAGTGATATCTGGCATTTTCACAAAATGGATTCAAAACATCCAACAGATAAGTGGCAAAGATTGGTTTATGATTAGTAGATAATCCCCATTTCTCACCATAAGAAATGCAAACAGCCATAGGACCCTTGAGTCTGCTGTGCCATTCAGTAGGATCAAGGATGATCTCACATTCCTCACATTCACTTTCCTGTCCTTCCCTCATAATCTTTGATTCTCCTACTGATCACGTAATTTATCTAATCTACCTTTCTTATCTAATTCATCTATTGATTATCATCTCATATGAGTCATTAAATTGTTTTTTTTTGGTTCCAAATATCATGTTCTCAATTCACTCAATATTTGGATTAATCAAAACTATAAAACCTCTGTTGAAAGCTTTGAGCTTATATAAAAGTTATGAAGGAAAAGGTAATGTGAAATCTGGTGGGGAATACATGCAATTCTTAAAATCAAGCCAGAATGTTGGTCAAAAAGGAGGCAATCAAAATTTGATTCATGAGTGCAGTTTTTTGTGACACATGATGATGTCCATAGCTGAAAGAGCTGAAGAAGAAATCAATTATATTTTGAAAGAAGATTTTGATTTGTGTAAAGTAACATGTGAATATGGATATGAATATCTAACACGGTGCACTGAAGACAATTCTACCTCATTAAAGAAAGGCTGAGCTCAAAGTCACAAAACCCAGGATAAAAACATATGTGAAGAGTCATTGGCTCTTACTGTGTGTGAAGAATTGGAGACATTTCTTTTCAATCAGATGCAATGGAAGAAGTTGAAAAACAGCCCAGTATTTGGATACGATACAATCACTGATCTGAATAGAACAAATGTTATACTGGTAACAGTCCATTCTTCAATTATCACTTAACTAATGGAGAAATGAATGTGAACAAATGTACAGAAATATCAAATTAGGAAATTCTGTGTTTGTGTATTTCTTATTACATTTACTCATTACTTATTTCAACAAATTATTAATACTGACAAAATTAAAATGGCCATTAACACATTGACAAAAGTGATTAAAACTGTACAATATTATCCTATTATGTATTAGTATGAAGCCAGAGTTTCTGTCCCACCTGCCCCGACATGTATGAACACATTGATTAAAATATATATGAGAGGCAGTGGTATAATGGCAATGTTACTCGATTAATAATACAGAACCCCAGACGATCATCCTAGGGACAAAGGATTTAAACCTATCACCACAAAATTTGAATTTTAAAAATCAGTAATTAAAACTAGCCTAATGGTACCTGTGCACCCATTGTCAATTGTTGTACAAATCATTCAGGGGTCTCTAATGTCCTTTAGGACAATAATTAAGTAGCTAGCTGCTCAGGTTGATCTGACTCAGTGTAACACAACTTCATAAAAATAACTTTTGCTGATTAAAGCAGGCAATCCACAAAACATTCTTCTGTGCAATGCAGATGCTAATGAGCTAACACTTTGTGAAAATAATTGACCAATGAAAAGGTTGGGTTTCTGTCTGCTGAACTATAAATTGACAATTGTAATTTTGAGGTTAACTTTGCATGTGTAAAAAAATCCCAAAGCTAGGACTCTATTTGCCTTATCTGATTTTCTTAGAGAGGAAGGAGCCTTTTATAAATATAAAGCGACTGAGATCTTAACAGACAAATGCATGCTGAGTAACAGATGCTGCAAATACCAGTCTATTTTAAACATAGCTTGAACCAGTCATCAATATAAGTTATACTCCCCCACGTTATATAGAGATTGGAGAAGTGAGACAAGGAAAGGAAGAGTCTGAAAGACCCCAGTTAAACTGATTGATCTTTGGGCCAATCTTTACAAACTCTTTCAACAATGGCATAACATTTGCAATTCTCAAATACTCAGCAACACGAGGAACAAAAACCCAGTACTGATTGGACAAGAGCCTAGTTCACAGTCACAATTCATGTCCCTAACCACTGATCAAATGGGATGTAATTAATTTAAGCAGTGTGGCTGCCTTCTGAAACACAGTGTCCAGGTATTTCTCCTTCTACCTGATGTATCATACTGTGTGCAGCTGTGTGGACTCCAACACTTCAACTCTGAGCAAAGGTTTCTTGAGTATCAGATGAGTATCCAGCAGCTCCCACATACTGCAGCTGCAACACATTGCCTGCCCTTCCATCTTTATTCTAATTAATTAATTTGGATGTTAAATATTTTAAAGTGTTTTTTTTCCCTTTATTCATTCATGGGATGAGGGTATCACTGGCTAGACAGCATTTAGTGCCCATCCCTCATTGCCCAGAGAGTAGTTAAGAGTCAGCCACATTGCTGTGGGTTTGGAGTCACATGTAGGCCAGACCAGGTAAGGATGGCAATTTCCTTCCCTAAAGGACATTAGTGAACCAGATCGATTTTCTAACAATTAATTCATGGTTATCAATAGACTCTTAAATCCAGATATTTTTTATTGAATTTAAATTCCACCATCGGCCATGGTGGGATTTGAGCCCAGGTCCTGAGAACACTATCTGGGTCTCTGGATTAACAGTCCAGTGATAAAACCAATAGGCGAAAGTGAGGACTGCAGATGCTGGAGCTTAGAGTCAAGATTAGAGTGGTGCTGGAAAAGCACAGCAGGTCAGGCAGCATCCATGGAGCAGGAAAATCAATGTTTCAGACAGGAACCCTGATCATCATGTGTCACATGAATCAAATTTTGATTGCCTCCTTTTTGACCAACATTCTGGCTTGATTTTAAGAATTGCATGTTGTCCCCATCAGATTTCACATTACCTTTTCCTTCATAACTCTTGTATAAGCTCAGAGCTTTCGATAGAGGTTTTACAGCTTTGATTAATCCAACCATAACCCATTGACTGAATTGACGACATGATATTTGGAACCAAAAAAAAAATTTAATGACTCATATGAGGTGACAATGAATAGATAAATTAGGTAAGAAAGGAAGATTAGATAAGCTATTTGATCAGTAGGAGAATCAAAAGTTATGAGGTAAGGACAGGAAAGTGGAGCCCTGATGAATGACTCCTGCCTGAAACATCAATTTTCCTGCTCCTCGGATGCTGCCTGACCTGCTGTGCTTTTCCAGCACCACTCTAATCTTGACACTGATAAAACCACTAGGCCATCACCTCTCCCCTCTATTCTTCAGCTGCAATAAATGTCTCCTGATTTAAACCACTTTGCCACATCACTACTCTTGTTGGCAGGTTTGATTACAAAGTCACGATTGGTTCTGAGAGCATGGATAGCAGTAAGTTCAGAGAGAGATGGGTAGAATGGGTGAAGGGAGCGGAAAAAGTAAGGCAACCTGTGTCATGTTGACAGTTCTCAACTAACAGATCAAGTGTAAGTGGGACACTAGAAAGAGTGATCTAGATGGAGGGAGAGTGTTGGAGGGAGGTGAAGGGGTCTGTGGAGTGGACAGAAGACTTGTTCAAAGAAATGGGCATGGAGGCGAAGGTGTCAAAAAGAAGGACGTGACATTATGTTATGCCTGAAATGCATTGAGTGGGGACATAAAAGGATGAAACTAAGTCCTTTGCAGAGTACAGATCATTCAGGGTTAAAGAACAGAAGGCATGGTAAATAATTGACAGAGGGGGTTTACAGGGAAGGATGGGATCAGGGGGAAGGGGAGTGAAGGAAGATTTCAGAGGGCTGTGGGTAACTCTGAGTTGCTGCAGCTTGCGTTCCTTAATATCTGAAAGGAAGATAAAAGGTTTATTGTTAAAATGGCTTTGGATACAGAATTACTTCAAATTTATATTCTAAATCATAAACAAAAGGAAATGCAATACAATTTTCAATACAATTTGACCTACATTAAATGATGCTATAAATTGTCAAAATATAAAACGTCAGATACTTTTGAAGAAACGTTTGCAAATTCCAAATAAAACATTCTAAACACCAAAATTTAACAATAGTTTAACATTTAGGGGAGTCTGTAGATAATTTCATGAATAATTTCAACAGATTAATGGAAATCTGAGAGTACAGAGCTTTGAAATCAGAATTCATAAGAAACAGAATTGTTGTAGGAATTATTGACAAGTCTTTGTCAGATTTATCACAGTCAAACAAAGTTTTGCCTTTAGAGAAATCTATTCAGATTGTGTGAAAAGCAGAAACTAGGCAAACTCATAGACAAATCATGGGAGAATATTGTACATCCTTATCACAGAATCCCCACAGTGCAGAAACAGGCCCTTCGGCCCAACAAGTCCACGCAGACCCTCTGAAGAGTAACCCACCCAGACCTATTGCCCTACCCTATTACTCTTCATTTCCCCTGACTAATGCACCTAACCTACACATCCCTGAACACCATGGGCAATTTAGCATAGCCAAATCACCTAATCTGCACATCTTTGGGAGGAAACCCATACAGACACAGGGAGAGCATGCAAACTCCACACAGACAGCTGCCTGAGGCTAAAGTTGAACCTGGGTCCCTGGTGCTGTGAGGCAACAGTGCTAACCACTGAGCCTCCATGCTGCCCCTATGAAAGGAAAGCAATAGAATCTATCCATTTCATAAATACAACCCAATACAAAGAGTAGGCCAAAAAAGCAGATACACAGAATCAGTGGCAGCACTGTGGAACAAAAATCCTCACAACCAGCAGCAGTGTCCAGCACTGACAAAAGAATGCAGCATCTGCAAAAGTGCAGGTCATTTCCAATGGACATGCAAAAGTAGTCGACCGCAGTTTCAGAACGGCAAAAAGTCAAATGTCCACTCATGCAAGGTCAATGCAATTGAACCATCAGCATCAAAAAGGTACTTTGTGCATACCTGGAGGAAATCAGTAATCCAATTGACTGGAGTTTGATGGAACCTCTTTATGTTACTGGACCTTTTCCTTTATAGCTCTTGTATAAGCTCAAAGGTTTTGATAGAGGTTTTACAGCTTTTTAATCAAGTTAATTTTAGCTTGATATGGGGTGAATAGCAATGTCTCATCAGATTGAAGAACATCAAAATAGGCGTTACAGGCTGCAGACATTGTTCAGGTAAGATAACTTTCAAGATTAAAGGTATGCTACAAGTAATTCTGCAAAACAAGGGTGTCAACTAATAAAGAATGTAAATGTAATTCATTATCTGATAACCTTACAATCGCAAAAGAATGTATGTTTTACTCTCAACCATTTTTAAAAGACCGAAGTTGACCAGCACAGATGTAAATATTCCTTTGACAGTTTTATCTTAAATTGTACACATGATTAGGGAGATCAATGCTGATTATAAAGTTGCAATAGAGCTGCCTGGCTATAGGACTGCTCTCTCATTAGAAAAAGACGGTGGTGGTTTAACATGAGGGTCACCAGGCCTCAGTTGAGGGGGGAAGCTGACAAGGGCAGTCCTTCATGGTAACCTTAGCCAGTACAAAAATTGAACGCAAATAGTTGGCATCACTCCGTATCACAAACCAGCTGCCCAACCAATGGAGTTAACAACTAGACCCTCATGAATGCTTCAATTGAACCTGCCTCTATTATACTGCCAGCAGTGCATTCCATTCACTGTTTCTTTCCTCACGTTGCAAAAGCAAGGAAATGCAATCACTTTAATTCTGCACTCTCTTGTTCTTTACCTTTTCACGAACAGGAACAGGAACAGTTTTCCCTGTCTACTCTCAGACCTCTCACGATTTTGAAAACTTCTCCTCTCCAAGTAAAACAGTCCCAACCCCTCCTCTTCGTAACCAAAATTTCTTATGCCTGGAACATTCTCTTAAATGAGAGAGTAAGAGTAACTTTATTTGTCATTTCTATATTATACATGCTGGAACAATAAAAACAAGGCAGTGTTCCTCCAGAACCAAGGTGCTGTATGAGCACACAGACTACATGAGCACAGACACACACACAGGGCAGCATAAAGTCCATAGAAAAATGCAAAACATGCAAGACAACACAGTAACTCCTGACAAGACAAGACAATAGGCACGGTGGTGGACAAATTAAAATGTATCAATGAATGATCATTAATAAAATATTATTTTAACAGCAATTCCAAAAGTCATCCAAAAATTGTTAATGGAATAGAGTGTGATTATGTAGTGTTAAGGAGCCTGATGACTTGGGGGAAGAAACCATTGTACAGTCTGGCCGTGAGAGACCGAGTGCTCCAATATCTTCTGCCAGATGGCAAGAGGGAGAAGAGTTTGAATGAAGGATGTGTAGGGTCTTCCACAATGCTTTTAGCCTTTCGGATGCAGCATGTGGTGTAAATGTCTGTAATGGAGGGGAGGCAGACCCCGATGATCTTCTCAGCTGTCCTCATTATCCGTTGTAGGGTCTTACGATCCGAGATGGTGCAATTCCCGAACCAAGCAGTGATGCAGCAGCTCAGGATAGTCTCAATGAATCCTCCGTGGAATGCAGTGAGGATGGGGTGTGGGAGGTGGGCTTTCCTCAACCTACTCAGAAAGTAGCAATGCTGCTGGTCTTCCTTAGCTATGGAGCTGGTGCTGAGGGACCAGGTGAGATTCTCCGCCCAATGGACACCACGAAATTTGGAGCACTTCACAATTGCCACAGGGGAGCTGTCTCTGTCCAGTAGAGAGTGATCGCTCTGTGCCTTCCTGAAGTCAACAACCATCTATTTCGTTTTGTCCACATTCAGAGACAAGTTGCTGACTCTGTACCAGTCCGTTAGCTGCTGCACCTCCTCTCTATATGCTGACTCGTCGGTTCTGCTAATGAGGACCTATTACCATCATGTTATCAGCAAACTGAATAATATAATTCGAGCTGTGCATCGCTGCACAGTCATATGTCAGCAGGGTGAACAGCAGTGGACTGAGCACAAAGCCCTCGGGGACCTCCGTGCTCAGAGTGATAGTGTTGGAGATGCTGTTCCAAATCCGGACTGACTGAGGATTCCCAGTCAGGAAGTTCAGGATACAATTACAGAGGGGAGGTATTCTAGCCCAATAGACTCAGCTTTCCAATCAGGTGCTGAGGAACGATAGTGTTAAATGCAGAGTCAAGATTAGAGTGGTGCTGGAAAAGCACAGCAGGTGAGGCAGCATCCAAAGAGCAGGAAAATCAACGTTTCAGGTAAAAGGCCTTCATCCTTCATTCCTGATGAAGAGCTTTTGCCTGGAACATCGATCTTCCTGCTCCTCGGATGCTGCCTGACCTGCTGTGCTTTTTCAGCACCACTTTAATCTAAACTCTGATTTCCAGCATCTGCAGTCCTCACTTTTGCCCTGTTAAACGCAGAACTGAAGTCTATGAACAATAATCTAACGTAGGAGTCCTTCTTGTCCAAGTGGATGAGAGCAAGATGGAAGGTGGAGATGGCATCATCTGTTGAGCGGTTGGGATGATACGTGAACTGCAGGGTGTCCACTGCAGGAGTGTGGGAGGGGGTGGGGGGGGGGGGATGATCAGGGTCGTAATATGCCTCATCTCGAACCTCTCGAAATAGTTTATGATGACTGGTGTTAGTGCAACAAGGGGGTAATCGTTGGAGTTAGGACACTGAAGACTTCTTCAGCATGAGGATGACGGTAGCGACTTTGAAACACATTGGAACTGCGGCACAACTCAGGAAAATGTTAAAGATGTGCATGAGAACATAGAGTCTAGAGTCATAGAGATGTACAGCATGGAAACAGACCCTTCGGTCCGACCCGTCCATGCCAACCAGATATCCCAACCCAATCTCGTCCCATCTGCCAGCACCCAGCCCATATCCCTCCAAACCCTCCCTATCATATATCCATCCAAATGCCTCTTAAATGCTGCAATTGTACCAGACTCCACCACTTCCTCTGGCAGCTCATTCTATACACGCACCACCCTCTGAGTGAAAAGGTTGCCCCTTAGGTCTCTTTTATATCTTTCCCCCTCTCACCCTAAACCTATGCCCTCTAGTTCTGGACTCCCACACCCCAGGGAAAAGACTTTGCCTATTTATCCTATCCATGCCCCTCGTAATTTTGTAAATCTCTATAAGGTCACCCCTCAACCTCCGACACTCCAGGGAAAACAGCCCCAGCCTGTTCAACCTCTCCCTGTTGCTCAGATCCTCCAACCCTGGCAACATCCTTGTAAATCTTTTCTGAACCCTTTCAAGTTTCACAACATCTTTCCGATAGGAAGGAGACCAGAATTGAATGCAATATTCCAACAGTGGCCTAACCAATGTCCTGTACAGCCACAACATGACCTCCTAACTCCTGTACTCAATACTCTGACCAATAAAGGAAAGTATACCAAACACCTTCTTCACTATCCTATCTACCTGCGACTCCACTTTCAAGGAGCTGTGAACATGCACTGCAAGGTCTCTTTGTTCAGCAACACTCCTGAGGACCTAACCATTAAGTATGTAAGTCGTGCTAAGATTTGCTTTCCCAAAATGCAGCACCTCGCATTTATCTGAATTAAACTCCATCTGCCACTTCTTAGCCCATTGGCCCATCTGGTCCAGATCCTGTTGTAATCTGAGGTAACCCTCTTCGCTGTCCACTACACCTCCAATTTTGGTATCATTTGCATTATCACTAACTATACCTCTTATGCTCGCATCCAAATCATTTATGTAAATGACAAAAAGTAGAGGACCCAGCACCGATCCTTGTGGCACTCCACTGGTCATAGGCCTCCAGTCTGAAAAATAACCCTCCACCACCACTCTCTGTCTTCTACCTTTGAGCCAGTTCTGTATCCAAATGGCTAGTTCTCCCTGTATTCCATGAGATCTAACCTTGCTAATCAGTCTCCCATGAGGAACCTTGTCGAACGCCTTACTGAAGTCCATACAGATCACATCTACTGCTCTGCCCTCATCAATCTTCTTTGTTACTTCTTCAAAAAACTGAATCAAGTTTGTGAGACATGATTTCCCACACACACAGCCATGGTGACTATCCCTAATCAGTCCTTGCCTTCCCAAATACATGTACATCCTGTCCCTCACGTGCCCACCACCGAGTTCAGGCTCACCCCTCTATAGTTCCCGGATTGTCTTTACCGCCCTTCTTAAACAGCGGCACCATGTTTGCCAACCTCCAGTCTTCTGGAACCTCACCTGTGACTATCGATGATACAAATATCTCAGCAAGAGGCCCAGCAATCACTTCTCTAGCTTCCCACAGAGTTCTCGGGAACATCTGACCAGGTCCTGGGGATTTATCCACCTTTAACCATTTCAAGACATCCAGCACTACCTCCTCTGTAATCTGGACATTTTGCAAGATGTCACCATCTATTTCCTACAGTCTATATCTTCCATATCCTTTTCCACAGTAAATACTGATGCAAAATATTCATTTAGTATCTCTCCCATTTTCTGTGGCTCCATACAAAGGCCGCCTTGCTGATCTTTGAAGGGCCCTATTCTCTCCCTAGTTACCCTTTTGTCCTTTGGATTCTCCTTAATTCTATTTGCCAAAGCTACCTCATGTCCCCTTTTTGCCCTCCTGATTTCCCTCTTAAGTATACTCCTACTTTCTTCTGAGGATTCACTCGATCTATCCTGTCTATACCTGACATATGCTTCCTTCTTTTTCTGAACCAAGCCCTCAATTTCTTTAGTCATCCAGCATTGCCTATACCTACCAGCCTTCCCTTTCACCCTAGGAGAAAGTGAGGACTGCAGATGCTGGAGATCAGAGCTGAAAATGTGTTGCTGGAAAAGCGCAGCAGGTCAGGCAGCATCCAAGGAGCAGGAGAGTCGACGTTTCGGGCATGAGCCCTTCTTCAGGACATTTTCAGCTTCCCTTTCACCCTGCCAGGAATATACTTCCTCTGGATTCTTGTTATCTCATTTCTGAAGGCTTCCCATTTTCCAGCCATCCCTTTACCTGCGAACATCTGTCTCCAAAAAACTTTCAAAGGTTCTTGCTTAATACCGTCAAAATTGGCCTTTCCCCAATTTAGAACTTCAACTTTTAGATCTGGTCAAGCCTTTTCCATCACTATTTTAAATCTAATAGAACTATGGTCGCTGGCCCCAAAGTGCTCCCCCACTGACACCTGCCTTATTTCCCAAGAGTAGGTCAAGTTTTGCACCTTCACTAGTAGGTACATCCACATACTGAATCAGAAAATTGTCTTGTACACACTTAAGAAACTCCTCTCCATCTAAACCTTTAACACTATGGCTTTCCCAGTCGATGTTTGGAAAGTTAAAATCCCCTACCATAACTACCCTATTATTCTTACAGATAGCTGAAATCTCCTTACAAGTTTGTTTCTCAATTTCCCTCTGATTTTTGGGTGTCTATAATACAATCCCAATAAGGTGATCATCCCTTTCTTATTTCTCAGTTCCACCCAAATAACTTCCCTGGATGAATATCGGGGAATATCCTCCCTCAGCACAGCTGTAATGCTATCTCTTATCAAAAATGCCACTCCCCCTCCTCTCTTGCCTCCCTTTCTATCCTTCCTGTAGCATTTGTATCCTGGAACATTAAGCTGCCAGTCCTGCGCATCCCTGAGCCATGTTTCTGTGATTGCTATGATATCCCAGTCCCATGTTCCTAACCATGCCCTGAGTTCATCTGCCTTCCCTGTTAGGCCCCTTGCATCGAAATAAATGCAGTTTAATTTATTAGTCTACCTTGTCCCTGCCTGCCCTGACTGTTTGACTCACTTCTGTTCTCAGCTGTACCCGTCTCAGATCGATCTCTTTCCTCACTATCTCCCTGGGTCCCACTCCCCCCTCCCCCCACCTTACTAGTTTAAATCCTCCCAAGCAGTTCTAGCAAATTTCCCTGCCAGTATATTAGTCCACTTCCAATTTAGGTGCAATCCGTCCTTCTTGTACAGGTCACTTCTACCCCAAAAGAGATTCCAATGATTAAAAAATGTGAATCCTTCTCCCATACACCAGCTCCTCAGCCATGCATTCAACTGATCTGTCCTCCTATTCCTGCCCTCACGAGCTCATAGCACTGGGAGTAATCCAGATATTACTATCCTTGAGGACCTCCTTTTTAAATTTCTGCCTAACTCTCTGTAATCTCCCTTCAGAATCTCAAATTTTTTCCTTCCTATATCGTTGGTTCCAATGTGGACCATGACCTCTTGCTGGCCTCTCTCCCCCGTGGGAACATTCTGCACCCTCTCTGAGACATCCTTGATCATGGCACCAGGGAAACAACACACCATTCTGCTTTTTCTCTGCTGGCCACAGAAACATCTGTCTGTACCTCTGATTACAGAATCCCCTAACACAATTGATCTCTTGGGAGCCAACGCACCCCTCATTGCATTAGAGCCAGTCTCAATACCAGAAACTTGGCTGTTTGTGCTACGTTCCCCTGAGAATCCATCACCCCCTACATTTTCCAAAACAGCATACCTGATTGAAATTGGTATATCCACAAAAGACTCCTGCCCTCGGTGCCAACCTCTCTCACCCTTCCTGGAGTTAGCCCATCTATGTGACTGTACCTAAGACTTTCCCCCCTTTCCTCTAACTGTATCCATCACAGACTGTTGCTGTTGCAAATTCCTCATCGCTTCTATCTGTCTCTCCAACTGATCCACTGGATCTGATAAGATTCGCATCCAACAGCATTTATAGCAGATATAATCCACAGTAACCCTTAAACTCTCTTTAAACTCCCACATCTGACAAGAAGTACATATCACTGCAAAGGCCATTTTTGCTCCTTCACAATCTACAGACCCAGAAAATAACACTGTCTCATTCCTCTACAAAACACTGCCCCAGGTTAAATTAATCGCTAAGGCTTACATTTTAAGTTTAACCAAGAGACGTATCTCCAAAAACATATAATCAAGAAAGAACCCACTGTACTCACTACTGCAGCCTTTCTCTTGGACAGACTTAAAACAACAATTAACTTATTTGATTCTGCGTTGTGAACTTTGCCCAACAGTTCCTCCAAGATTAGTTGTGAATTTCACTGTTTGTTAATTTTCCCAGATGCACTCCGATGTCCGGTGATACGCAAATTCAAACAGCAAAGGCGGTAACTGTGCAGGTTCTCCCCCTCTCTCTCTCTCTCCTGCACTGTCCTCACCATGTGCTTCCTCTGTCTGCTCTTCTCCCTTTTAAACTGCTGTTGTTTTGACTTTTTTTCCCAAAGTTCCAAAACAATGCAACAGCATATAAAACAGTAATTGCTGCTCCTGGAATTCGAGGAAATCACCTCCAACACCTAAAATACCTCAAAACAAGGAGCAGCGCTTACAGCCAGAAATTTTTCCCGTCCTCCATCTTGGATTACCCAGAATCTGCCAGCATGTCAGAGCATCCTCTGAGCACTCGGCCAGGGATGTTATCTGGTCCGGCAGCCTTATGTGGGTTGACTCTGCATAGTTTTCCTCATGTCAGCTATAGTAAAACACAGCACCTGGTCATTGGGAGGGGATGATGGTCTTCCTTGCTGCCATGTCATTTTGTGCCTCAAACTGCACATGGAAGTTGTTCAACTCATCGAGGAGGGAGGCACCACCAGCACAAGTCGGCAATGCTGTTCTGTGCTTGGTGAAGGCCCGAATACCTTTCCGCATGCTCCGTATATTACCACTGTCCTGAAAAAGGCTACGCATTCTCTGCGTATATGCACGCTTTGCCACTTTGATGGCTTGGGACAGATTGGCCTTCACTGTTTTAGGGCTGCCTTATCATCTGCTCTGAAGGCGGAAATAGATTCAGAATCAACTTGAAGAGATTACCAAAGTATGCATCATTTCTCTGGTGACAAAACCAACCAAATGGTTTTCAGGCATTTTATGTTTCCATACAGATGGGGATCATCAAGTGTAGACCTAGAACTTGATTGTCAATGATTGTCAATGTGGAGACTATAGATCTCAAAGAAGATTGAGGACCTCACAGTCAACTGTAATATATCTGCTATTCATAGTTCTGAACGACAACAGAGTCATAGAGTCATAGTGATGTACAGCATGGAAACAGACCATTCGGTCCAACTCGTCCATGCCAATCAGATATCCCAACCCAATCTAGTCCCATCTAGTCCCAGCACGTGGCCCATATCCCTCCAAATCTTTCCTATTCATATACCCATCCAGATGTTTTTTAAATGTTGCAATTGTACCCAGTCTCCACCATTTTCACTGGCAGCTCATTCCATACACGTACCACCCTCTGTGTGAAAAACAGCTAAGCAAGTGTTGCTTCATACCATAATTTCCACACCTTTACTGATTATCAAGAATAGACAGCTGGGACAGTAAATGCTTGGGTTGGAGTTGTTCTGATTTTTGCTGAAAATGTGTTGCTGGTTAAAGCACAGCAGGTTAGGCAGCATCCAAGGAATAGCATCCTATTCCTTGGATGCTGCCTGACCTGCTGTGCTTTAACCAGCAACACATTTTCAGCTGTGATCTCCAGCATCTGCAGACCTCATTTTTTACCCGATTGTTCTGATTTTTGTAAAGGACACAGAGGAGTAATTTTCTGCATGGTCAGGTAGATGTCAGTGTTGTGGTTGCACTGGAATAACTGATATAAGGCTATGTTTTAGAAAGAGTTAATACTAGGGACTGCATTAAACTTCATCCAAGATGATGATCTCATACAGACTTGAGTGAAGAAATCAGAAAGATAGCTCTGGCGATTGAAGGGGTGAGATATGTCCCCAGATGTTGTTAGACCTGCTAAGCTTTTCCAACACTTTGTTTTTATTTCAGACTTCCCAAATATGTCTTCCAATAGTCTTAATAACAATGTTTAACAAACTAATGTAACTTGTACTTAATTGCTATCATGTAATTAACTCCAGCTTGTTAAAACAAGAGCCTCTTCATGTTAAGACTCATTGTGAAGGTCTTCTATCACAGATTCTAACAACAACACATCGACCTGGACCCGATATACCGGCCACTGCAGCGGACAGCTGGAACTGACAACCGGAAGCAGCAGAGACAAACCACTATAAATGCCGGAGGAAACAACACAGAAGCGCTTCACAGGAGGCTCCCAAGCACTGAGGATGTCACCGAGACAGGGGACAAAATGTCTGCAACACAAATTCCCAGCTCAGCACAACAATTCTGTGTCATTAATCAGGGAAGGCAGTAGTGTAGCAATAATATTACTGGAATGGTAATCCAGAACTCCAGGCTAGTGTTCAAGGACATGGGTTTGAATCCCATCATGTCAGATAGCAATAAAGATTCTGGAATAATAGAAAAGGTTGAATGACAATCACAAACTTTTAATTGTCATTAAAAACCCATCTAGTTCACTAATATCCTTTAGGTAAGGAAATCTGCCACCCTTCCCTGGTCTGGCCTACATGTGACTCCAAGACCACAGCAACGTGGTTGACTCTCAGATGCCCCCTGGTCAATTAGTGATTGGCATTTATGGGCCCACATCTCATGAGTGAGTTAAAAAACAAGTGATTTCAGATCAGTTCAATGAAAAATATCTCCTCCCACCAATGAAATGTTAAAAACACATAAGACTTTATCATGAAAGAATCAAAATACTATAAAAATGATCATTTGATAGCTTCAAGCATGAACAGTGTGAGGCCCTCAGAAATAGGAAGTTTTAGGTTTAAATTCAATCTGATCTGAATTGTTTATGAAATGAGAAAATCTAATTAAAATCTGATTTATAATAGATAATTAATGATCAAATTACTTTAAGGTCTGAGACTAGACTCTTCAACAGAGATTTTAATTTTAATTGCGTTTTTATTGACATTATGAGCAGTATGTTGCTGTCACTACTTTATGGCGAATTAAATGTGATAATTATTTGAAAAGGAGTGAATGATTTTTCTTGCACATCAAGCAAAATTCAGAGACTTAAAGAAGAACTGAACTGAATTACTGAAACATGAATACATAACACCAGGTTTGGCTCTTCAGAAACATGGTGAAGACCCAAGTTACGCAATGCCAACAATGAGATGAATGGGCCATCTCCACACCACAGGTTCCGATATGGCGTGGGCTCCCTTCAGGTCAGGAAATCCAATTTCCTCCATTCCTGGTCCCCACTATGAGCTTTTCTCCTTCACGGGCTTAGTACCAAGCATTCCTTTGTCTGCCTGAACTTTCTTTCTCTCCCTCTGGGCTCTATGTCCACCTATCTGCTCACTCCTTCTCTCCCCGCCACCCCCCAACAGTTGGACAGACAAAGGACCGGTTAAACATCAGTTTGGGGGGAATGAATTACTGCTATTGGGGTCTATTAGTGTCTGACAATGGATTGTGTGTGGTAGCAGCCCACGTGATGACACGGCCTCGTGTGTGGGAGTGGGGGAAAGGATAGGGAAAGGTACTCACGCCTTAAAATTGTGGAATTCTATGCTAAGTCCAGAAAGCTGCAGGGTTCCCCAGTGGAAAATGAGATGTTGCTCTTTCAGCTGGACCACTACAACAAGCTCAAGGCAAAAGTGTTGGCCAGGAAGCATGGTGGTGTCTTAAAGTGGCAGGCAACTGAAGCTCAAAGACATTTTTAAAAAATAGACAGAGTGTAGATGTTCTGCGAAGTGGTCATCCAGTTTATGCTGCGTTTCCCTGATGTAGAGGAGACCACATTGTGAGTAGTGCATACAGTAGACTGGATAGCATGAAGCGCAGGCAAAGTGTTGCTTCATATGGAAGGTGTGTCTGGAGCCTTGGATAGTGCGGAGGGAGGAAGTAAATGGGCAGGTGTTGCACCTTCTGTAATTTCAGAGAAAGATGCTGTGGGGCTGTTGGGAGTGGCGGAGGAGTGGACCAGGGTTTCCCAGAGGGAACGGTCCTTGTGGAAGGCTGACAAAAAAGGAGGGGGGAGAGTATGTGCCTGTTGGTGGCATCTCACTGGAGCTGGTGGAAATGGTGACTAATGATCCTTTGGATGTGGATGCTAGTGGATGGTAGGTGGGGACAAGGGGGACCTTTGGTTTATGTGGGAGGGAAACATATAAAATAGGTGCAGAAGAGGCCATTCAGCCCTTCAAGCCTGCACTCCCATTCAATAGGATCATGGCTGATCATGCTTTTTCAGTATCCCAATTCAGCTTTCTCTCCATATGCTCTGATCCCTTTAGCTGCAAGGGCCATGTCTAGCTCCCTCTTGAATATATCAAACAAACTGGCCCCAGCAGCTTTCTGTGATCAGGAATTCCACAGGTTCAGAACTCTGAGTGAAGTACTTAATGGCTTACCCCTTATTAGACCTAGTTCTAGACTTCACCAACATTGGAAACATCCTTTCTACATCTAGCCTGTCCAGTCCCATTCGGATTTTATATGTTTCTATGAGACCCTTAATTCTTCTAAATTTCAGCTAGTGCATGCCCAGTCAATCTAATCCCTGAAGCGAGGAGGTGAGGGTCAAAGTGCGCGAAATGGTTCAGATATGACTGAGGGTCCTGTCAGCTACAGTGCTGGGGAAACCTTGGTTGAGGAATAAGGGAGACATTTTGGAGGACTCCTTATTGAAGTTAGCATCTTCGGAACAGATGTGGCGAAGACACAGCAACTAGGAGACATGAAGCAGGGTGTCAGATGAATTGGAGGAGAAAGTGAGGACTGCAGATGCTGGAGATCAGAGCTGAAAATGTGTTGCTAGAAAAGCGCAGCAGGTCAGGCAGCATCCAAGGAGCAGGAGAATCGACGTTTTGGGCATGAGCCCTTCTTCAGGAATTCCTGAAGACGGGCTCATGCCCGAAACACCGATTCTCCTGCTCTTTGGATGCTGCCTGATCTGCTGCGCTTTTCCAGCAACACATTTTCAGCTAAAACCCCTCTTTGGCCTTTAGCATTCAATTCCCATCACATTCCCAGATAAATTCACTCACAGCCTCTTTCTCCCTCACACTGGCCCATGTCCCTTACATCCCAATCGAGTTCAATCCTTTGATATCACCTAGGGCCCATCCAGAATAATAAGACCTCACCTTCTGCTGAGGGACCTGTCGGCCTCAACATCGAGTTTATTAATGTTAAAGTATGAACATCTCTTTCCAAATAAAATGGAAAGAACTGCAGATGCTGGAAAGGGAAAGTTAAAACAAATTGCTGGAAAAGCTCAGCAGGTCCAGCTGTGGAGAGAAATCAGAGTTAACATTTCAGGTCTACAGAAGGATCACTCGACTCTGATTTTTCTCCACAGATGCTGCCAAACCTGATGAGCTTTTGCAGCAATTGACAGTAAACATGTATGTTACTACTTTCATCCAACAAGTGGATAGAACACCACATGGATGTAGGGGCTCCCTCTGCTGCTCGGGTTTGTCTCAAGTTTTTTTTAGATTAGATTACTTACAGTGTGGAAACAGGCCCTTCAGCCCAACAAGTCCACACCGACCCGCCGTAGCGCAACCCACCCATACCCCTACATTTACCCCTTACCTAACACTACGGGCAATTTAGCATGGCCAATACACCCTGACCCGCACGTCTTTGGACTGTGGGAGGAAACCGGAGCACCCGGAGGAAACCCACGCAGACACAGGGAGAATGTGCAAACTCCACACAGTCAGTTATTTAAATTCCTAATTCATTCCTGTGCAGTACACATAGTCACGTTCTAGCTGTCACTCACCTGCATTCTGCTGACACCCCCACCCCCCCACCCCACACAGATCCCACTGTCACCATCCCCACCCCCCAGAACCCTGAGGGGAACACCACCCCTGCTCATGACTCCACCCCCATTCCCCCCACCACCACACTCACTCCAGTTACCGGCTCCGCCCCCACTCTCAGCTCCACACCCACACCAGATCCCAGCTCCCAGCCCTGCCGAGTTTTCACCATCCCTCCAGACCTCCCCCTCACTGAGGACGAACGATCAGTCCTCAGCAAAGGACTCACCTTCATCCCCCTCCGTCCACGCATCAATGAATTTAATACACGCCGTGACGTCGAACAATTCTTCCGTCGCCTCCGCCTCCGAGCTTACTTTCACAATCAGGATTCCCGCCCACCTTCCGAGGACCCCTTCGCCCACCTCCGACACACTGCATCCACCTGGACACCCCACGCTGGTCTACTACCCACCCTCGACCTCTTCATTTCCAACCGCCGCCGGGACATTAACCACCTCAACCTGTTTACCCCCCTCCCCACTCCAACCTCTCACCCTCACAACGCACAGCCCTCAACTCCTTCTGCTCCAATCCCAACCTCACCATCAAGCCAGTGGATAAAGGTGGAGCAGTGGTAGTCTGGCGCACTGTCCTCTGCACCGCTGAAGCCAAACGCCAACTTGAGGACACCTCTTCCTACCGCCCCGTCGACCATGACCCCACACTCCATCACCAAACCATCATCTCCCAGACCATACAGAACCTTATCACCTCAGGAGATCTCCCACCCACAGCTTCCAACCTCATAGTCCGGGAACCCCGCACTGCCCGGTTCTACTTCCTTCCCAAGATCCACAAGCCTGACCACCCTGGCTGACCCATTGTCTCAGCATGCTCCTGCCCCACTGAACTCATCTCTACCTACCTCAACACTGTCCTATCCCCCCTAGTCCAGAAACTCCCCACATACGTTCGAGACACCACCCACGCCCTTCACCTCTACCAAGACTTCCATTTCCCCGGTCCCCAATGCCTCATCTTCATCATGGATTTCCAATCCCCCTACACCTCCATCCGCCATGACCAGGGCATCTAAGCCCTCTGTTTTTTCCTCTCCCGATGTCCCCAACAGTACCCTTCCACTGACACTCTCATTCGTTTGGCCGAACTGGTCCTCACCCTTAACAATTTCTCCTTCGAATCCTCCCACTTCCTCCAGACCAAAGGGGTAACCATGGGCACACGTATGGCCCCAGCTATGCCTGTCTCTTTGTTGGCTACGTAGAACAGTTGATCTTCTGTAATTACACTGGCACCACTCCCCACCTCTTCCTCTGCTACATTGATGACTGCATTGGCGCCACCTTGTGCTCCCGCGAGGAGGTTGAGCAATTCATCAACTTCATCAACACATTCCACCCTGACCTTAAATTTACCTGGACCAATTCTGACACCTCCCTCCCTTTCCTGGACCTTTCCATCTCCATTAATGATGACTGACTTGACACTGACATTTTTTACAAACCCACTGACTCCCACAGTTACCTGGATTACACCTCTTCCCACCCTGCCTCTTGCAAAAATGCCATCCCGTATTCCCAATTCCTCTGCCTCCACCGTATCTGCTCCCAGGAGGACCACTTCTACCACAGAACACACCAGATGGCCTCCTTCTTTAGAGACCGCAATTTCCCTTCCCACATGGATAAAGATGCCCTCCAATGCATCTCGTCCACATCCCGCACCTCCACCCTCAGACCCCACCCCTCCAACCGTAACAAGGACAGAACCCCTCCTGGTGCTCACCTTCCACCCGACCAACCTTCGCATAAACCAAATCTTCCGCCAACATTTCTGCCACCTCCAAACGGACCCCACCACCAGGGATATATTTCCCTCCCCACTCCTTTCCGCCTTCCGCAAAGACCGTTCCTTCTGTGACTACCTGGTCAGGTCCACGGTCCCCTACAACCCACCCTCCCATCCTGGCACCTTCCCCTGCCACCGCAGGAACTGTAAAACCTGCGCCCACACCTCCTCCCTCACCTCCATCCAAGGCCCTAAAGGAGTTTCCACATTCATCTGAAGTTTTACCTGCACATCCACTAATATCATTTATTGTATCTGTTGCTCCCGATGCGGTCTCCTCTACATTGGGGAGACTGGCCGCCTCCTAGCAGAGCGCTTTAGGGAACATCTCCGGGACACCCCACCAATCAACCACACCGCCCCGTGGCCCAACATTTCAACTCCCCCTCCCACTCTGCCGAGGACATGGAGGTCCTGGGCCTCCTTCACCACCGCTCCCTCACCACCAGACGCCTGGAGGAAGAACGCCTCAAATCTTCCACCTCAGAACACTTCAACCCCAGGGCATCAATGTGTACTTCATCACTTTCCTCATTTCCCCTTTCCCCCACCTCACCCTAGTTCCAAACTTCCAGCTCAGCACTGTCCCCATGACTTGTCCTACCTGCCTATCTTCTTTTCCACCTATCCACTCCACCCTACCCTGCCCCTGACCTATCATCTTCATCCCCTCCCCCACTCACCTATTGTACTTTATGCTACTTTCTCCCCATCCCCACCCTCCTCTCGCTTATCTCTCCACCCTTCAGGCTCTCTGCCTTTATTCCTGATGAAGGGCTTTTGCCCGAAATGTCGATTTTACTGCTCCTCAGATGCTGCCTGAACTGCTGTGCTCTTCCAGCACCACTAATCCAATTCTAGCTGTCACAACCTATGTGTCCCTGATATAATGTGGACATGATATCCTCGCATAGTGCCTTTGGTATCAGGACTGAAAGCGACTGGTTTGGATATTTCAAGTTCATCTCTGTAAGGCCAAAATCAACAAATCCTCTCAGATAATTTTTTATTGCTGTCAGGCTGATAATGAGCTTTTGTCACTTTTGTAATTGCTCAACTTTGGCAGCTGTCAATTGCGGCCATTCACACTGACTCAGGTCAAAGTCTAACAAATCAAGGCAGAAAGCATCAGAGACAGAAGTATCTACAGTGCACAGTGGTTGGTACTGCTACCTTACAATACCAGGGACCCAGATTCAATTCCAGCCTTGGGTGGAGTTTGCACATTCTCCCTGTGTCTGCGTGGGTTTCCTCCCACAATCCAAAGATATACAGGTTTGGATATCCCTGCATTCCCCTTCATTGTTTGATCACGCAGCATTGCCCTTTGATGTGAAGGGCACTGTTTGTCACTGGCAACTTGGGTGTTTCTTTTCTTCCTGGTGGTGGAAATTGAATAAAGATTTACAAACCCTGTGTCTTACACTTGCACACACACAACGTGGGTGCTGGGGTAAATTAAACACTACAGCAGATAGGCAGTAGTGTCGGGGGTTTTCAAAAACAAAACAGGAGTGTTAGAGGTTCTGTTCACTCTGAGAGAGCTGGAACCAGTGTGGAGTGAAGGACTCTGCTCTTTAAAAAGAGGAGACTGATTTTTGTTGGGTATCCTCGCATTGAGGAGTTTATTTTGAAGTTCTTTGTTTCTTCTTTATTGTTTATTGAGATTGCTTGTTTGTTTTCTGGCTTTTCTTTTCTTTTGAAGCTGTGAAAGAGAAGAAAAAAGAACGAGTTTATGTTCAAGCCCGGGTGTCCCTGGAGAAGGAGCACATGGTGTCCACCAACACCCTCGGGATTTTCAGGGAGAGGTGGGCACCGCAGGGAGTGGAGTGTATCATTTCCCTCATTTTGATTTAATCTCTGCCTTCCCCTTCACTGTTCGATCACGCAGCATTGTCTTTGGAGAAGGGCACTGCTTGTCACTGCTTGGGTGTTTCCTTTCTTCCTGGTGGTGGAGGTTTACAAACTTGCTGCTTTTCACTGTGTCTGATGTCTGCACACACACGACGTGGGTGCTAGGGAGAAATAAACATTGCCGCTGTGAGGTGGTAGTGTGGGGGAAAAGAAAAGAATAAGAGTTTACGTTCAAGCCCGGGTGTCCCTGGAGAAGGAGGACACGGTATCCACCAACACCCTCGAGATTTTCAGGGAGAGGTGGGCACCGCAGGGAGCGGAGTGTACTATTTCTCCCTCCAACTCTATTTTGGGTTAATCCCTGCCCTCTCCATCACTGTTTGATCACACAGCATTGCCCTTTGAGAAGGGCGCTGCTCGTCACTGGCCACTCGAGTGTTTTCTCTTTTTCTGATGGTGGAATATCAATGACGATTTACACACTTGTGGTTTTCACTGCGTCCGACACCTGCACACACAAACCAAAGGAAAAAAATAAACAAACAGGAATGTTAGAGGTCCTGTTCATTCTGAGAAAAATATAAACAGGAGGGTCAGGGGTTCTGTTCACTCAGAGAGAGCTGGATCAGTGAGTGGAGTGAAGGACTCTCCACTTTTCTGTGTTAAAGGAGGAGAGGAGACTGACTTCTGAACAGCCTGGACTTACAAAGTGTATTCTGGATCAGTGGTGCTGGAAGAGCACAGCAGTTCAGGCAGCATCCAACGAGCAGCGAAATCGACGTTTCAGGCAAAAGCCCTTCATCAGGAATAAAGGCAGTGAGCTGGAAGCGTGGAGAGATAAGCTAGAGGAGGGTGGGGTGGGGAGAAAGTAGCATAGAGTAAATGACCTGGGAGTTGCAGTGGGAGAGGGACTCGCTGAGATTCTTGTAGAGAGAGGAGGAAAACTTCTTCAAGGCAGGCATCCTTGCAAGAGGATTCGCAGTAGGGTTAAAATCAACGAGGTAAAAACAATGACTGCAGATGCTGGAAATCAGATTCTGGATCTATTCCTGATGAAGGGCTTTTGCCCGAAACGTCGATTTCGCTGCTCGTTGGATGCTGCCGGAACTGCTGTGCTCTTCCAGCACCACTGATCCAGAATCTGGTTTCCAGCATCTGCAGTCATTGTTTTCACAAAGTGTATGTCATTTATTGCTGTTGGTGTCTTAAAAAAAAGTTTACATTCAAGCCCGGGTATCCCTGGAGAAGGAACATGCGGTGTCGACCAACACTCTCGAGATTTTCAGGGAGAGGTGGGCACCGCAGGGAGTGTATTACTTCCCCCTCTAACTCTATTTTGATTTAATCCCTGCCCTCCCCTTCACTGTTCGATCACGCAGCATTGTCGTCCGAGAAGGGCATTGCTTGTCACTGGCCACTTGGGTGTTTCCTTTCTTCCAGGTGATGGAATATCAATAAAGATTTGCACATGTTGTTCTTCACTGTGTCCCACACCTGCATACACACTACATGGGTGCTGGGGTAAAATAAGCACGACTGCAGTTAGGTGAAAAAGAAAAACAGGAGTGTCAAAGTTTCTGTCCACTCAGAGCTGCCTCTGAGGGAGCTGGATCAGTGTATGAAGGACTCTCTACTTTTTTGTGTTCGGGAGAGGAGACTGACCTCTGAACTGCCTAGACCACACAGTCAGTGTGTCTTATTACCACTGTTGGTGCCTCCTACTGAGGAGGGTTTCCTCTCCTGTCTCTTCCCCTTGTTTCAGGTAGACATTGCTTTGATTTCTTTATTGTTTATTGTGATTTTTTTGGGGTTTTCTTTCTGTTAATTTGAAGCTGTGCTCAGCTGCACAGCAGCTACTACCATTGCTGCAGCCTGGGCCTTGCCAACACCTCAGCATTGCTGCTGCTGCTGCTGCTGGGGCCCTACTGACGCCCTGGTCTGTACAGCTGCCTGGACCTCACCTACACTCAGGACTGCTGCTGCCTGGACCTTCCCAACACCTGAGACTGCTACTGCTCCTCGGGCCTAACCCCTCTGCTGACGCTGCTACGGCCCCAGCCTCTGTGTTGTGACCATCATTGCCTGAGGCCCAGGCAGTGGAAGGTGTTATGAAGGTGTGGGTATACCTTGAGAGATTAAAAACAGCAGAACTACTCAATAAGGCAACAACGTAATCCTTGCTTGAACAATTCGATTAGCACGTTGCCTGGAGACCAAAACAAATTTGAATTTGGCCAACCAGTTTAAATTATACCCAGAGAAATATCAAACTCCAATCCAGATTGAATTTAGTATATTGACAATCTTAAAAGCCAGTGACAATCCGATGCTTTGGGGGGGGGGGGGGTGGGGAGCAGGGGAGAGTATAAGACCAGGGAAAATTGAACAATTGAGAGGAGAACTGACACACCCAGCATGTAAACAGACTGCCTGAAAAACAGCTCTCTTAAAAAGGTACCTTTTCAATCAGTAACCTATGATGAAGGAATTCCTAAGAAGAAGAAAAGATGAAACAGGAAGGTCCCAAGAGAAAAACGAAAGCTGTTTGGTTTTGAGATAAGACTTACAGAACAAGACTTCTTAAGTGGGAGTTTTATTGGACCAGCATTATAGAAGGGAAGGTAACTGATAGGTTAGAGTAAGGAATGGTAAATAGTTGTTAGTTAATTATTCCTTGTTATACTTTAAGAAATAAAGCTGTTAATTTTTACATTAACTAGTCCTTGGCCACTCAAAGTTTTACAGATTACTGTATGGGATAAATCTTTGCTGTGCTGTTGGTTTTAAATTAAGCAGGAGGGTTTGCCCTGTGTCATAACAAAGGAACACCAGACTCGCCCAGGAGCACACTATGGCAAGCCCAAAAGCAGCAGGCCCTAGCTGCATCTATGCTGGGGTAGCCGCTGCCTTAGGCTCGGGTGCTCCAGGCCAAGCTACAATGCCGACCCCCTTCAGGCACCTCACTAAACACCTCGGCAGTGGGGGGGGGTGGGTGGGTTAAGGCCAATTCCCACATGAGTATGACCATTGAGGGCTGTAGTAAGGCCATGGCTAGTGTGGCCGGCCCTCTACCCATTGTTGCTGCAGCCCAGATGTACAGGAAAGCCGTATTTTCCTTTCAGGCAGAGGAGGCGCCCCATCTAGTCGTGGATAGGGGCCTCACTGTGGGTGAGACCTTTCTCCTTGCTGACCCATTGGAGGTCATGGCCCAGAGGGTCGTGATCTCCAACGCCCCACCTTTCATTTCCAGTGAGCTCCTTCTCCCCCACCTCAATATGCTGCTCCTGCTTGGTCTGAAGGACCCTTAGGCACGTCTACTCCTCCCAGTGCCAGGTGTTCCTTTGCCTGGCCCGGAAGGAGTTCACTGAGAGCTCGTTTACCCTCCTCCATGAGGGTGTGGCCTACCGTGTCTTCTGGATGGCAGATAGTGTGCGGTGCCACCTGTGCCACGAACAACTGCCCCACACAGAATGCTGCCCAGCCCACATCAGCTGCTACAGGTGGCGCTGCCACACCCACACCGTCCCCCGAAGACAACACTGAAGGCCCCATCAGCGGGGGTTAAGCCAGGGGCTACCAGTGCCTTGGTCTGTGGCAGGGAGGGAGGTGAACATCCGGCTGGACATAGGGTGCGGAAGACAACGCAACACACCAAACCCGTCACTGTTGAGACAACCCTGCCCCCTCCCTTGAAATCTGACCTTTGCCCTGCCCGATCCCGACATGGAAATGCCCCTGCAACTGTGCCAGCGTCACCCCGCTTCTGTGCCTGAACCCTGACCCCCCGCGCCCCGCTTCTGTGCCTGAACCCTGCCCCATTGTGAGGACCTTTGGGGCAGCAGTGACTGACCCTCGCCCAATTGACCTTGGGATCCCTGAGCCTGAACCCTGCCCCACGCCTCCAGATCCCAGTTTTGACCT
The DNA here is from genome assembly GCF_020745735.1 of Hemiscyllium ocellatum. Taxonomy (NCBI): domain Eukaryota; kingdom Metazoa; phylum Chordata; class Chondrichthyes; order Orectolobiformes; family Hemiscylliidae; genus Hemiscyllium; species Hemiscyllium ocellatum. The sequence goes on from NC_083405.1 coordinate 129,088,754, forward strand.
CAGGGAACCTGCTGTAGCTATCTGTCTGGGTTTTAGGCAGGACGCTGGGCCCCTACTCCGTCCACCATCACCTGATAGCCCAGGGATAGGACAAGAAGTGACATGGATGCCCCTCACTGACCTTGCCACGCCGGCTGCCTTCCCAAGCCAATCATATTCAGAGAGATGCTGAGGGGAGGAGCCTCAGGCCCCATGACCACAGTGCGGGCAGGTCAGGAGAGCGTTCCCCACATGCACTGTCACCTCAGGAAAGAGTTGTCGTCCCCAGGAGGGGGAGGACTTCCCCGTGACACACCTTGGCGCTACTCACCCCGGGGTGTGTGGGGGGGGGTGCCCGTGGCACCTCCTGCCTTTCCCGCACCGCGGCCTGAATGACCTGGAGTCCCGGAGGTTGCAGCAGAATCCCCTGCTGCAGTTATTCCACCAACCTCTGGGGACGAGCCTGTGCCATGTGCAGGCTGCGGTGCAGGCTGTAATAATAACTTTAATGTCGCCAGGTCATTGAGTGGTGAAGAGAAAGGTGTTATCCTCATTCTTCCCGCCCAGACTGCTTTTCCAGGCAGCTTGGCCCTGAGGGAGAACTTTCTCACCAAGGAGGTGGGCATCCCCATATTGGGAGAGAAGCGGGGCCTCAAGCCTCCACTGCCCAATAGAGTCATAGAGATGTACAGCATGGAAACAGACCCTTCGTTCTCAACTTGTCCATGCTGACCAGCTATCCCAACCCAATCTAGTCCCACCTGCCAGCACCCGGCCCATATCCTTCCAAACCCTTCCTAATCATATATCCATCCAAATGCCTCTTAAATGTTGCAATTGTACCAGCCTCCACCACATCCTCTGGCAGCTCATTCCAAACCCTTTCAAGTTTCACAACATCTTTCCGATAAGAAGGAGACCAGAATTGCACGCAATATACCAACAGTGGCCTAACCAATGTCCTGTATAGCCGCAACATGACCTCCCAACTCCTGTACTCAATACTCTGACCAATAAAGGAAAGCATACCAAACACCTTCTTCACAATCCTATCTACCTGCGACTCCACTTACAAGGAGCTATGAACCTGCACTCCAAGGTCTCTTTGTTCAGCAACACTCCCGAGGACCTTATCATTAAGTGTATAAGTCCTGCTAAGATTTGCTTTCCCAAAATGCAGCACCTCCCATTTATCTGAATTAAACTCCATCTGCGACCTCTCAGCCCATTGGCCCATCTGGTCAAGATCCTGTTGTAATCTGAGGTAACCCTCTTCGCTGTCCACTACACCTCCAATTTTGGTGTCATCTGCAAACTTACTAACCACACCTCTTATGCTCGCATCCAAATCATTTATGTAAATGACAACAAGTTGAGGACCCAGCACCGATCCTTGTGGCACTCCACTGGTCACAGGCCTCCAGTCTGAAAAACAACCCTTCACCACCACCCTCTGTCTTCTACCTTTGATCCAGTTCTGTATCCAAATGACTAGCTTTCCCTGTATTCCATGAGATCTAACGTTGCTAATCAGTCTCCCGTGAGGAACCTTGTCGAACGTCTTACTGAAGTCCATACACATCATGTCTATCGCTCTGCCCTCATCAATCCTCTTTGGTACTCCTTCAAAAACCTTAATCAAGTTTGTGAGAAATGATTTCCCATGCACACAGCCATGGTGACTATCCCTAAGCAGTCCTTGCAACTCCAAATACATGTACATCCTGTCCCTCAGAATTCCCTCCAATAACTTGCCCACCACTGAGGTCAGGCTTACCGGTCTATAGTTCCCTGGCTTGTCTTTACTGCCCTTCTTAAACAGTGGCACCGTGTTTGCCAATCTCCAGTCTTCCGGCACCTCACCTGTGACTATCGATGATACAAATATCCCAGCAAGAGGCCCAGCAATCACTTCTCTAGCTTCCCACAGAGTTCTCGTGTACACCTGATCAGGTCCTGGGGATTTATCCACCTTTAACTGTTTCAAGATATCCAGCACTTCCTCCTCTCTAATCTGGACATTTTGCAAGATGTCACCATCTATTTCCCTAGAGTCTATATCTTCCATATCCTTTTCCACAGTAAATACTGATGCAAAATATTCATTTAGTATCTCTCCCATTTTCTGTGGCTCCACACAAAGGCCGTCTTGCTGATCTTTGAGGGGCCCTATTCTCTCCCTAGTTACCCTTTTGTCCTCAATATATTTGTAAAAACCTTTTGGATTCTCCTTAATTCTACTTACTTTTCTAAGGATTCACTCGATCTATCCTGTATATACCTGACATATGCTTCCTTCTTTTTCTTAACCAAACCCTCAATTTCTTTCGTCATCCAGCATTCCCTATACCTACCAGCCTTCCCTTTCACCCTGACAGGAATACTTTCTCTGGATTCTTGTTATCTCATTTCTGAAGGCTTTCCATTTTCCAGCCGTCCCTTACCTGCGAACATCTGCCTCCAAACAGCTTTCGAAGGTTCTTGCCAAATACCATCAAAACTGGCCTTTCTTCAATTTAGAACTTCAACTTTTAGATCTGGTCTATCCTTTTCCACCACTATTTTGAAATGAATAGAATTATGGTCACTGGCCCCAAAGTGCTCCCCCACTGACATCTCAGTCACCTGACCTGCCTTATTTCCCATGAGTAGGTCAGGTTTTGCACCTTCTCTAGTAGGTACATCCACATACTGAATCAGAAAATTGTTTTGTACACACTTAAGAAATTCCTCTTCTTCTAAACCCTTAATACTATGGCAGTCCCAGTCAATGTTTGGAAAGTTAAAATCCCCTACCATAACTACCCTATTATTCTTACAGATAGCTGAGATCTCCTTACAAGTTTGTTTCTCAATTTCCCTCTGACTATTGGGGGGGTCTATAATACAATCCAAATGAGGTGATCATCCCTTTCTTATTTCTCAGTTCCACCCAAATAACTTCCCTGAATGTATTTCCGGGAATATCCTCCCTCAGCACAGCTGTAATGCTACTCCTTATCAAAAATACCACTCCCCCTCCTCTCTTTCTATCCTTCTTGTAGCATTTGTATCCTGGAACATTAAGCTGCAGAGGATCTATGACAACGTCCACCTGGTCTGGGACCTGATCCATTTCTGTCGACGGGCTGGTCTGCAGAGCGCCTTCCTTCCAGGAGAAGGCGTTCGACAGGGTCAATCACGAGTATCTGCTTGGGACTCTTTGGGCATTCGGGTTCGGGATGCAGTTCATCATCCAGATGCAACTTTTGTAGACCTCCGCAGAGTGTCTGGTTAACAGTAACAGGTCCCTGATGGCACCCCTTTGCTTTGGAAGAGGAGTACGTCAAGGCTGCCCCCTGTCTGGCCAGCTGTATTCCTTATGCATGAAGCCTTTCTTGTGCCTCTTGGGGATGAGGTTGTCGGGGCTGGTTCTACACGGTGCGGGCACGGGGGTGGTCCTCTCCACTTACACCAACAACATGTGCCTCACTTTCACTGACCTGGCTGACTTGGAGAGGATGCATGAGTGCCAGGCTGTGTACTCGGCGGCATCTTCTGCCAGGATCAACTCAGCCAAATGTACCGGACTACTGGTCGGTCCGTGGCGGCTGGACTCTCCGCCGGAGGAGTTACAGGGGTTCAGCTGGAGTCCCACCCATCTCCTCTACCTGGGGGTCCAACCTGTCTATGCCGACCAGATATCTCAACCCAATCTAGTCCCACCTGCCAGCAACCGGCCAATCCCTCGAAACCCTTCCTATTCATATACCCAGACAGTAAAAGAGATCTACTCGACCTAAATTGAGTAAGAGAACTCATAAGTCAGTAACCAGGAGAATGCACATCTTTTAAGACCAGCTACCATCTGGTTTGGAACACAAATTGTTTAGCAACATCTAAATCAGAATTAATCAAATGTCTGGTTGAATGTCTCCCAGTTCTAATGGAGGTCAATACTGGCACAACTGTTTCAGTGATTGCAGAACTAGTCTTTAGCAAATTTGCTCTGGACTCCAACCCTGAAGTTTGTACAAGACCTCAGCTAGACTGAGAAACTCTACTGGGGAGCCTTTACAGATTAAAAACAAACTTCAGTTCCAGTCTCTTACAAGAAGCAGCTAGTTCAGTTATTATAGTAAAAGGCTCAGGTCCAAGCTTGAAATTGGTTGAGAACAAGTCACCTAGATTTGGTCAATACAATTTGATTTGAAAATGGCTGCCTAAGTGAAGTCCTAATTAAATCTTAAGCTTTTTTTTCAGGAAGGTCTAGGGACTATCAAAGAACCAAGGACACCTTGCAAGTTGATGCATTTTCCAACACTTGGCCCATATCCCTCCAAACTCTTCCTATTCGTATACCATGATTTGGAGATGCTGGTGTTGGACAGGGATGTACAAAGTTAAAAATCAACTAGGCAAAAGTGAGGACTACAGATGCTGGAGACCAGAGTTTAGATCAGAGTATTGCTGGAAAAGCACACCAAGTCAGGCAGCATCTGAGGAGCAGGAAAATCGACATTTCGGGCAAAAGCCCTTCACCAGGAATAGAGGAATTTAAAAATCACACAACACCAGGTTATAGTCCAACAGGTTTAATTGGAAACACTAGCTTTTGGAGCGCTGAACCACCTGATGAAGGAGTGGCACTCCAAAAGCTAGTGCTTCCAATTAAACCTGTTGGACTATAACCTGGTGTTGTGTGATTTTTAACTTTATTCATATACCCATCCAAATACTTTTCACGTGTTGTAATTGTACTAGCCTCCACTACTTCCTCTGACAGCTAATTCCACACACGCACCACTCTCTATGTGAAAAGGTTGCCCCTTGGGTCCTTTCCCCTCTCACCCTAAACCTATGCCTCTCTAGTTCTGGACTCCCCCATCCCAGGGAAAAAGATCTTGTCTACTTATCCTATTCATATCCTTCATGATTTTATAATTTGGAGATGCTGGTGTTGGACTGGGGTGTACAAAGTTAAAAAATCACAATACCAGGTTATAGTCCAACAGGTTTAATTGCAAGCACACTAGCTTTCAGAGTGTCGCTCCTTCATCAGGTGGTAGTGGAGGGCTCAATCCTAACACACAGAATTTATAGCAAAAATTTACAGTGTGATGTAACTGAAATTATGCATTGAAAAATGTATAAGCCTTTCTGTTTGTTAAGCCTTTCATCTGTTAGAATACCATGATAGTTTCACTTCTTTCATGTGTAAATCACAAAACTTTCTTTTAAAATAGTTGCATTCTCGGGTTAGCTGTTAACAATGGTGATAGCTAGACAATATGTTGAAGGTGTTGGCCCCCTGTGTTCTCTGTCTATGCCATGATGTTTAGATTGATTCTAATCTAAAATGTGAGATAATGGAGTTTTACATAAATTCATGCAGTTTTTGAGCTCAGAGTTCTACATGAATGCATGCAGTTTTTGAGCAAAGTACAGTGTAACCTTGCAAGTACAAATTCACCCCACAAAATATATGTGTTCATGTGGGTCTTTGTCTGTCTGTGTGTGTGTGTCTGTCTGGGTTGGGTGTTGTGAGTGTGAGAAAGTGTGTGCGTGTGTGTGTGTGTGCGTGTAGTGAGTGCAAAGTGTCTTAAGTCTGTGAGGGGATGCATGTGGGAGTGTGGGAGTGTGGGAGTGTGTGTGTCTGTAAGGGTGTGTGTGGGTGTCTGTGTGCGCGTCTGTGTATGTGTGTATAGGAGTGCCTGTGTGTGTGTGTGTGTGTGTGTGTGTGTGTGAGGAGTGTGTGTGTATATTGCAATGGCGGTCACCTGTAATGTGACATGAACCCAAGGTCCCGGTTGAGGCCCTCCCTGTGGGTACCGGACTTAGCTATCAGCCTCTGTTCGGCCACTTTTCTCTGCTGCCTGTCCCGAAGTCCACCTTGGAGGATGGTCACCCGAAGGTCCGAGGCTGAATGTCCTGGACCACTGAAGTGTTCCCCAACTGGGAGGGAACCCTCCTGTCTGTTGATTGTTGTGCGGTGCCCATTCATCCATTGTTGAAACCATTGCTCGGTTTCCCCAATGTACCATGCCTCCGGGCATTCTTGCCTACGGGCATTCTTGCCTACAACGTATAAGATAGACAACATTAGCTGAGTCACATGAGTACCTGCCATGTACAAGGTGGGAGGTGTCCCCACGCGTAATGGTGGTATCTATGTCCACACTCAAACGCCTTGCAGTGCCTACCGTGACAGGGTTGTATGGAGTTGTCCTGAGAGCCGGGCATCTTGCTACGAACAACGATTTGTTTGGGGTTTGGCGGTTGTATAAAGGCAAGTAGTGGAGGTGTGGGAAAGGTCTTGCTGAGGTGCTCATCCTCATTGATAATGTGTTGCAGGTCACAAAGAACATGGCGTAATTTTTCAGCTCCTGGGAAATACTGAACAATGAAGAGTTCCCAGTCGGTTGCAGCACGTGTCTGTCTCCTGAGGAGGTCATTACGGTTCCTTGCTGTGGCACGTCGGAACTGGCGGTCGATGAGTTGGGCATTGTACCCAGTTCTTGTGAGGGCATCCCTGACTACTTCCAGGTGTCCGTCACGTTCCTTCTCATCTGAGCAGATCCAGTGTACGCATAGGGCTTGCCCATAGGGGATATGTTTTAATACGTTTTGGGTGGAAGCTGGAGAAGTGTAGCATTGTGAAGTTGTCTGTGGGTTTGCGGTAGAGTGTGGTGCTGAGGTGTCCATCCTTGATGGAGATGCATGTGTCCAGAATGAGACAGATAGTCGAGAGTAGTCCATGGTGAGTTTGATGGTGGGGTGAAACTTGTTGATGTCACTGTGTAGTTTTATCAGTGACTGCTCGCCATGGGTGCAGAGGAAGAAAATGTCATCAATGTACCTGGTGTATAATGTTGGTTGGAGATCCTGCATAGAGAAGAAGTCTTGTTCGAACCTGTGCATAAAAATGTTGGCATATTGGGGTGCAAATTTGGTCCCTATGGCTGTTCCGTGTGTTTTGATGAAGAACTGGTTGTCAAAGGTGAAGACGTTGTGATCGAGGATAAAGCGGATGAGCTGTAGGATGGTGTTTGGAGATTGGCAGTTGTTGGTGTTGAGTACTGAGGCTGTTGCCACGATGCCATCACTGTGGGGGACGCTGGTGTAGAGTGTGGAAACGTCCATTGTGACGAGGAATGTTCCCGGTTCGACTGGTCCGTGGGTGCTGAGTTTCTGTAAGAAATCCATAGTGTTGCGACAGAAGCTGGAGATCCACTGTACAATAGGCTTCAAGATGCCTTCCACATAGCTGGAGAGATTCTCACATAGGGCCCCATTGCCTGACACGATGGGACGTCCTGGTATGTTGGCTTTGTATACCTTTGGAAGGCAGTAGAAGTCGCCTACACGAGAAGTATGTGGGATGAGGGTACGTAGGGAACTCTGAAGGACTGGATCCAAAGTTCTGATCAGTGTGTTTAATTCACGGGTGTGTTCTTTGGTTGGATCAGCTGGTAGTTGCCTGTAGTGTTCCTGGTTGTTCAGTTGTCGGTACACTTCCTTGCAGTAATCTGTTCTATTCTGAATGACAATGGCTCCTCCTTTATCTGCTGGTTTGATGACAATGTTGTGATTGGTTTTGAGAGCCTGGATGACATTGCGTTGTAAATGGGTGATGCTCGACCTTGTGGGTACGGCTGATGAATCTGGCATTTTTATATTTTCTGCGGTTTGAGCATACATGTCAAGCACAGGGCAGTGGCCCTCCAGTGGGGTCCAAGTTGACACCTTCTTTGGTCGCTCCTCTACAGATCCCTCTGATGACTGTTCCAGTTCAGCAGTGGGCTCATTGGGATCACTGCTGGCACCTTGAAAGAATTCCCGGAGTCTCATTCGTCTGATGAACTCCTCCGTATCTGCTGCCGGAACCAACGGGTCCATTTTGGTGGTGGGGCAGAAGTTGAGACCCCAACTCAGGACTTCAATCTCTTCTGTTGAAGGATGTGGTCTGATAAGTTGATAATAGACTTCCCCGCAGTGAAAATGTTGTCTCCTGTGGTTCCAGGGTGGGCTTTGCTATCACTGGTGAGAATGCCAAGTTTCTCCAGTTTTTTTGTTCTTGGCGTGCATGTATGTGGTACAGTTTTGTCACCTTATCTGTTTGGCAATGTCGCGTAATTGTACTGATGTATCCTGAGTGCAGGCTGAGAGTGTGGACTCCATCTGAATTTCAAGGTTGTGGCGCCTTGCTGTAGAGTTGGTGCATGAGATGATTGAGGAGTTTACGAGAGGTGCGGTGGCAAAGTCTCTCTGCGTAGTCTGTGTTGTAGGTCGACTTAAGTGGGTTTGTGATCCGTAATCCTTTTGGGATCTTTCCTGCTTGCCTGCATTCCTGTAGAAATTTGATGCCTGTGTCGATACGTGCCATCTTCTTGGAGATCCTCTCCACTTTAAGAGGGCGGTTAGTGGTGTCGATAGTAGTCATGATTTGGAGATGCCGATGTTGGACTGTGGGGTACAAAGTTAAAAATCACACAACACCAAATTTTATAAATTCTTAAGAATTTCTGTTTTTGAAATGTAACATACAGAGACATTACCTTTCTTCCTCCTTCATGGAAACACATCACTTCTCTTTTGTTTCAGGATTAAGCACCATTGTCCCAGTAACCGTCCAGGTTTTGAATTTCCCGCTCACCGGCACGAGGGAGGCAGGGTGGACCCGGAAGTCACGTGCAGCCCCTTGGGCAGCCATCTTCACCTGCGTCCGCTTTCTGAGGGCGCTCAGGGAGTTTCTGCTGTTTCTTTGGAAACTGTGTAGCCGAGGGCGTTGTGAGCTTTGGCTTCGGAGCGGTACGCGTTTATCGGTTGCGCCAAAACAGCAGCTGGTGGCCACCGAGGAGGGGAAGTGGGCTGCCTGCTGTCAGGAGCGGGCGACAGAAACTACAACTCCCGGCATGCCGGGCGGGCCGCGCATGCGCTGATGCTGCCCCACCGTGGCGGGCATGCGCAATGCCGATGGCCCGTTCATAAGGAGCACTAGGTGAGGCTCGCGAAATGAAATCAGTGTCTGGTCCCAGTGGTAAATCTGAAATATCCTCTTGATATGTGATCAAGCTTTATCCTTTTGTTTACCTTTCTGACTTGCGGGGCGAGGCGATTGCTTGTGACTAGGTGAAAAAGTAGGGAGTTGAAAAGAGTGACCCTCAAGCGAGCAGGGTGAATTGACCTGCATTGAGATAGCTTCCCCCTCCCACCTCCAGGATTCCTATGGTGCAGTGGTAATATCCCTACCTCTGTGCCGGGAGGCCCACGTTCAAGTGCCCCACTTCCTCCAGAGGCATGTTATTATGTCTCTGAACAGGTTAAATGGATTGCGGAAATATCTATGACTGGACGTTTATTATAGTACAGTGGTAATATCCCTGTCTCTGAGTTAGGGGCGCAGGTTCAAGTCCTGCCTGCTCCAGAGGTTGTGGTACGTACGTATTAACACCTCAATCAGAAATATATCCCCCGTCACGATCTCATGTGTCCCATCGAAGCAGTTGTTGTTATGGTTGTAGGAAATGTGCCTGCTGCTCAGTCTGCAAAACATAGGTAAGCTGAGGGATTAATAGACAATTTCCTGTCAACCTGTTTTTTTTTCTAACCTATTAGTACCTATGGAGCAGGTGACATTTGACCCACGCTTCCTGACTCAGAGTTAGGAACATTATCGCTGGACCACAAGGGCTCTTTAAGGAAGTGATATATTGACTGTTATGAGTGGGTGTACTACACTCCTTTTTCTTTGAATACTATGTAGGAAATTTTGTTTTTGCCCACCTTAGATTTTTCTGCATCAGCCATGACTCAGTTGGTCTTACGTCTAGCTCAGAAGGATGTTAGTTCAATTCCTATTCCAAGATTTCATCACTAAAATCTAGGCCAACAATGTAATGTAGAACAAAGGGAGTTGTGCATTGTCTGTCTTGGGTGCCGTCTTTCAAAGGGGTATTAAATCAAGACTTTCCTCTCAAATTTATGTGAAAATTCCTTTTTGTTTTAAGGAAGAGTAAGGGTGTTACCATCAATATTCTGGTCAATATTTATCCTTTAATAAACAATATTATCTGATCGCTATCACTTTACTCTTTGTCAGAGCTTACTATGAGATTTTTGGCTGCAGTTATGTTAATGTATTTTAAAAGTTCCTCATTCACAGTAAGCACTTTTGAATGACCCAAGATTATGAAAGGTGCTATGCAAGTTTTCTTTAAATATGGGATAAAGGACCTCCTGTGGTATACATTTATGTGATTCCATAACATCTGTTTAATTGTTTAATTAATGTTTTATTCCAAATCCATGAAAAGTTTTTTTTAAATCATCTATTTGAAGTTTTATGTTATGGTCTGCTCTACACAATATTTTATTGAGGAGCAAATCCTGTGTAAGATGTTGCAAGTTGAGAATTATGAGAGCTTTTAATGGTAGAAGAAACCATTGACAAGAAACACTGCTCAAAAATTATTTTAAAAATTAGATTGAAGGAAAATCATTCTTTAAGTATGCATAGGTTTTGTTTATTCTGAAAGTTGTCAATTTAGGTAGTTTCCCCCGCTCAAGGGACCTCAGTGAAAGTGGAACAGAATTAATGTTTATTATTGCTGTTTTTAACTCTGGCTGATTCAGAATCAAAGCCACGCAGCTTGCAAAGTCCCAAACCTGCTGGGTTTTGTGAGCAGTAATTGCAATGTTACAACTGTAATCAGCACCTTTGGACTTGTAATATGTGAAAATTCATTAATGGCTGCACCTTCTGATCGTAGGTTGGGTGATGATGAGATCAGGTTGGCTGATCCCATGGTATCAGTCACGAAGCATAGATCAGCATATTAAGAATGCAAAGTTAAGTTGCTACCAGAATCATATTGCTGCAGCATTTAGCTTCTGAAGAGTACAGTGATCAAGTTTGTAGATATTTCTCAGGGTGTGGTGATTCCCTAAGAATCTATTTGAGCCAGTAAAGTTAGTACTTGCTGTTTAAAGAAAAATATGCAAATAATTAGAAGAAATATGCAGTCAGAAAACAAAATAGATTCAAAACCTCATCGCCGTTTCTTTGCATAAGTTTGTCTTCAGAGGCAAACAAATGAGTGTGACAGTGTAATGTTCATGTAAAACCTAGCCTTCAGAAAACCTTGAAAACTGGAAATTGTCTCAGCTTTAAGTCACCCCAACTACAATGCTCTTAAATTAAAGGTCTGTATGTTTTTCTGAGCTCATTGGTTAAATATCTCTTATATATTTAATGTTAAATTTATGGTAAAGATGTTTCTTAAAAATTGCTGAGGCAGGAAACGTGAGTTGGAGTGAACGGTTTTACGTACTTGTAACCTCAACCTGAACTCTTGATTACTGCTAGTTATACTGTGTGACAGACTTAACGGGAGTTTAACTTGATGTAGAAAGGGCTGATGAAGGGCTTGTGCCTGAAACTTCAATTCTCCTGCTCCTCGAATGCTGCCTGACCTGCTGTGTTTTTCCAGCACCCTACTCTCAACTCTGATCTCCAGCATCTGCATTCCTCACTTTGTCCTTTTCTTTGTGTGACCCTAGATTGTGACTGCAGAGTATTTGAGTTTGGTGAATCTCACAGCAGAACACAGTCCAGCATATGATATTCGCATACCTTCTGTTTATTTTGGAGGGCTTCTAGTTAATCAATGGAATCAACACTGGCGGATTTGCCCTGCCTAATGCAGAACACCACCATCTCCAAGTTCCCCATCCAAGAAGCACACCATCCGACTTCAAACTGTAGAATGGGAAAGTGCCAAAGGAGGTCATTTGACCCACTATATCTGCTGGATTCTTGAAAGAGTCCCACTTGAACTGTTACCACTGTTCCTCCAGCGTCACTAGGTTAAAATCCTGAAACTCCTGACTTTACAGCACTCTGAGAGTCTGCAATGGCTCAAGAAGGTGGATAACCATGACCGTCTCAGGGCAGTTGGGAATGGGCAATTAATGTCAGCAACATCCACATCTGTTTTTGTATTTAAAAATGTGCTGAGCAACACAACTAATCTTGGCACATAGCAGGAATCCTGGATCTAGTTGTCTGTGTAGCTCACCTGCACTAACAAAATCTGAGGAGGAGATGCATACTGATGTATTACCTGTTTATGATTTCAGCAATAGCCTTCATGAATACCGAAGAAGACCATGTCTATGATCCTGTTTGCCTATGTGGCCCGTGTGACGGATGGGCTTCCTCTCTCTGCGTCTACAGACTTTGAGTGCAGCAGGGAGCTGCAAGAGTGTAAAAAGCAACTGAAAGTTGTGTCTAAAATGCTTGGGCAGTTTCCTGGCCGTGGAACCGTGAAGAACAATCAACTTCATATACAGTGAGTACCCCATTGCACACATTAGCAATGTGAATGCTAGAAATAGCTTCCTACACCTGAGTTATTGGAACACATGTTCCCAGTTTTTCTGAAAGCTGAGTGTATTGAAATGTAACATTTGAGATGTGCTCTTTAACTTCAGCATCAGCATCCTATACAGATCATTCCTCTCTGATGCAGCTTAGTAAGACAGTGATGCCTGTTGCTAACCAGAAAACCAGTCAACGGAGCAGGCAACAGATGTGGAGAGATAAATGGAGTTACTGCTTCACGTCTGTGATCGTTTGTCTGGAGTCTGGACAAAAGGAGACACCGCTGACACACTGACCACGATTATTTCTCCACAGATGCTGCCTGATATCCTGGATATTTCCAGCATTTTTCAGCATCCATTCTATTTTGTAAAAGTGATGGGTGTGGCACTACAGCCTACTGTGTGTCAATTTTAGGTCAGAGATGAGGGGAGTCCTTTCTCTCAGAGGGCTGTTCATCTAGGAAATTCTCTTCACAATGATACATTGGTGGCTGAGTCATTGAATTTATTCACGGCAGAATTAGAAAGATTTTTGAGAGTCCAAGGTTATTAGGGTTGTGGCAGAAGAATGGAGTTGAGAACATAATTGGATTTGTTGTGATCTTGTTGAATGGCAGAGCTGCTCAAGTGACTCCTGCTCCTAAATCCAGTATTGAATTAGATTAGATTACTTACAGTGTGGAAACAGGCACTTCGGCCCAACAAGTCCACACTGACCCGCCGAAGCGCAACCCACCCATACCCCTACATTTACCCCTTGCCTAACACTATGGGCAATTTAGCATGGCCAATTCACCTGACCCGCACATCTTTGGACTGTGGGAGGAAACCGGAGCAAACCCACGCAGACACGGGGAGAACGTGCAAACTCCACACAGTCAGTCGCCTGAGTCGGGAATTGAACCCAGGTCTCAGGCGCTGTGAGACAGCAGTGCTAACCACTGCGCCACCGTGCTGCCCTGAAGCTTTGGGTCGTTTGTAGAGCAGTTTAGCAATGAGATCGAGTACAATTATTGGGGTTCATGGTTAGTGCACAGCTTCAAATTTCTGGGTTTGCATCCAGTAAATAGAATGTCAAATGTTCTCATTCTGCCTCTTCATGTGAAATGTATGAGACAGTATGAACAGGTCATTGAACTCATCTGACTCAAGGCTGTTTTCTGCTTGAGCTCCCCAGTAAAATTCCTGTCCATATCTTACACTCTCTACTGTTTCTTTGCATTCAAGACAGTACTGTATCAAATTTTAAGGGAATTTTTGGGCTCTGTGACTACAAATTCCCTGTTTTGAGCATGCCTGTGTAAAGGTATTACCCCAGGTAGTAACGTCTCCACAATGACCAGCATTAAAATGTAACTCCAACAAGACCCATTCCTACTTCTGCAATTCTTTATGGCAGTCAGCAATGAAGTGTTTAAGTGTCCTATTTTGAGAGGAGGGCAAGTTTATTATTAAAACCAAGTGCCCATAGTACAGTTGAGGACCTGTTTTTAGTTTAACTATTGCTGCTGAGTTACTCAGGGCTGAAGGAAGCATAGCAATGAAAAGAAGCTGTGTTTTTACTGTATTCCTGTGGACTGGAGAAGCTGGAGTACTGCACCTAAATCTTTTAAGGGAGTCTTTCTTTACTCAGCGAGTCGTGAGTTCATGGAATGCCCTGTCAGTAGCAGTGGTGGACTCTCCCTCTTTATGGGCATTTAAACGGGCATTGGATAGGCATATGGAGGATAGTGGGCTAGTGTAGCTTAGGTGGGCTTGGATTGCCACAACATCGAGGGCCAAAGGGCCTGTACTGCGCTGTATTTTTCTATATTCTATGTTTTCTATGTTCTTCAACCTCATCTTGCTGATTTCAGCTATTTTTGAGCATTGCTATGATTAGCAACACAAAGTCCTGATGGCATAAAGTCCCATTCTTCCCATAATCAAGGGCAAGCAACCAGAGCACCCCTCAGCCCCACCCCTACCCTCTCCAAATTCCAAAATAGGTTTTCATGATGCATTGGTCTCAGTTAACTGGACAGTTGTTTCTTTTCTAATCTCATTGTAATGAAGTGCATAGAATTTATATGCAATATTGCAACTTAGAGATTTGGGCAGCACAGTGGCACAGTGGTTAGCACTGCTGCCTCACAGCGCCAGGGACCTGGGTTCAATTCCCGCCTCAGGCCACTGACTGTGTAGAGTTTGCACATTCTCCCCGTGTCTGCGTGGGTTTCCTCCGGGTGCTCCGGTTTCCTCCCACAGTCCAAAGATGTGCGGGTCAGGTGAATTGGCCATGCTAAATTGCCCGTCGTGTTAGGTAAGGGGTAAATGTAGGGGTATGGGTGGGTTGCACTTCGGCGGGTCGGTGTGGACTTGTTGGGCCGAAGGGCCTGTTTCAACACTGTGAGTAATGTAATGTAATTAATTTAAAGTGTTGTTAAACAAGTTCAGTATTAGCCTTGTTATTTTCCATTCTATGCTTGGGTATATTTGAGATAATTTTGACTAATGTTCTCTTATTTTAGTACTGGGCACAGGTCTGTACTTTCAACCTGCCAGAGTGTATTGCCAAATCAGGAAGCTGTAATTTAGGTTTTAGGTGTAACGCATAATTCTCTTTTGATATTAAAACACATTTATTGTGCACCATTTGGAGTTGTATCCTACATTGGGCTGTGCACTGAATCTCAGTGAAATATTAACTCTGGCTAACAGAACTTGCTTGCTTAGATCAAAGAATTTATGTACTCAAAAAAGAAACAGAACTTATACCCCACTCTTGAAAGTTTTTAAATACATGGTTATTGTAGTTTTCCATTAATTCACTTGCTCACTTCCTAGCCAATCCATATGCTTTCTAGTGGGGTATTCCCTGGATTCATTGTGGGGTATTCCCTGGATTCATTGTGCCTCTTTTCCTCCCACTCCCAGTTTTCTAAGTGTTTTGCTTTTTTGCATCTTGAAATGCCACAAGTTCTGCTTTCCTTCTCCCTGTGTAATAAGTCTTAGACTGGGGAAGCAACAGAGGAGAATGTGAACTTGTACTTAGCCTTCGTCATTAGCACTGAGCATCACTGCTTTAAACAGCAGCACCGATCTTTGAGGGAACAATCCCACACAGTATAGGTAATTGCATTCCAAAGCCCTGGTTGGAGCTGGTTGAGAAAAGGAACTGGGAAAATAGCAATTGAAAGAATAAATTTTGAAACCTAGGACAATTAATGGTGTAAATTCTGCACCCTTCAAACTCAGGAGGCAAATTTCAGCAAGGTTTTGATTATATGGCCTAAAGAGGCAACAAGAACAACATGCACTTGTTTAGAATTTTTTCTCAGTGTAAGAATTTATTATTGAGCCATTAAAGGAAGGCAAAGGGTGATCACAGGTTTAAAGAATGGGAGAGAGATAGCGGGACAAGAACTTTAGGGAGGAAGGCCATTCCACAGCTTCTAGGCTGGGCACTTGATGGTTGTGAATTGAAGCACAGCTAAAGTTATACACAATCGAAGAGATAGACAACATAATCTTCTCTGTCAGTACTATAAAGGAGTGCTGTTAAGATTAATGAGATTGTACAGGTATTTCTAATGCAACCCTGTGTTATAGAAACACCACGCTTAAAGTGTTGGCGATATACAGCCAGCACACGTTTTAAAAGTTTGCACTTTAGAAACAATGTCCTCGTTCGTCAATCGTGTTATAGTGAATTTATGCCAATGAAACACTTGTTATAGCAGAATGACCTGTATTTGCCATATGTTTCAAAATTTTCAGATTTGTGCTCTATGTAAATAGTTTGATTTAATTCTATTTTCTTCTGCAGAAACTTTTGTTACATTGTTAAAACCAACTCTGGTGCATTGAGTGCTTGTGTTTCAGTAACAGGCCACCTCATTAAAGCTGGGAAGATATAAAATATGATCCATTAAATCAGATTTCAGACTAGGATCTGATTTGCTCAGTAATAACAAATGGGACTATAACAAGTTCAAATCTCTAAGAGTATTTTGTAGGTGATATGGGGAATAGAGCCAAATCACGATGATATATTTTTTGTCCCTTTTACAGCTCAGTTGCCCTTGGCGGCTGCACCATAATGTGAAGTGAGTGGAAACCTCTCTGAAGGTTAAGCTGATTTTAGCATTTGAATGAACCCTGTGGCTTCACTACTTAACAAACAAAATATATTAGTTTAAGTTGTGCAATATTTAAGATATAAATTTACTATTCTGTTTCAATATCTTTAATGATCTTCCCTTGCCTGCTCCATCCCCAGTTTTACTTCTTCACAGGGTATCGCCTACATGACCATCTGCTGTAGCTACTACCCCACAACGATGGCATTTTGTTTCTTGGAGGAACTTGGAATGGAGTTTATCTCTTCCTTCGAGATCGCTAAAATTCACATGGTTTCAAGACCCTACGCTTTTCTTGAATTTGGTTAGTCTTCTGTCTTCTCACTGCTTGCCTTTGCCAGCCTCTCCATTTTTCCGTCACTCATGTCCCTTCCGCCTGTTGATCCCAGTGTTGAACCACAGATTCTTAAATATTTTAATGAATTCACTGTCTATTAAATTTGCATCTGTGTTTGTTTGAAAGACTGTTGAATGTTCTGAGTTGAAACTTCACCAAACTATGCAGTAGCGAAATTTCCAATAGTTTCTTTAGCTACATGGCAAAATATTAGCTTCTCAGATAGCTGCAGTTTTAAAGTGATCTTTCTCAATGTAATAATATGAGTGCAAGTAATTATTTGTTTTTTTTTAGCAAAGTGACTGTGAAGCTGCTAGATTGTTATAACAATCAGACTGGTTTACTAGTGGTCTTTTAGGAAAAAAAAACCTATTGTCATCCTGGCTTGTGACTTCAGTTTCACGCCAATATGGTTATCTTAATTCTTTAATGATGTGGGTGAAGAAATCAGCTGTCTTGTATCATCTTATAACTGAGCTGCAGCCGTCCAAGAGAATGGAAAATCACCTCTTGGGAAATAAAAATAATCCTTTGATTGCATCTCCTCGTACATCATGAGAATGACATTTTAAAAACAAATGGATGAGGCAGCTTGTTGGTGTGGAAGACTTTGTTGGATTTTTTTTCTCAACGTTTACATTGTTAGTTCCCAAACCCAGGTTTAAAAATCAGGTAGAAGAGTAGAGGTTTTCCCCAAAGGAAATGGGCAACATTAGGTTTTCTAGTGCACCGTCTAGTGGTGTGGAAACAGAGAGTGGTTTGACAATAAGAAGTAGGAACAGGAGTCTGACATTTTGGCCACTCGAGTCTGCTCCTATTCAGTAGGGAATGTGTTGCTGGTTAAAGCACAGCAGGTTAGGCAGCATCCAAGGAACAGGAAATTCGATGTTTCGGGCCAGAGCCCTTCATCAGGAGTGAGGAGAGGGTGCCAGGCAGGCTAAGATCTTAGCCTGCCTGGCACCCTCTCCTCATTCCTGATGAAGGGCTCTGGCCCGAAACGTCGAATTTCCTGTTCCTTGGATGCTGCCTAACCTGCTGCGCTTTAACCAGCAACACGTTTTCAGCTCTGATCTCCAGCATCTGCAGACCTCATTTCCTATTCAGTAGGATCATGGCTGATTCAACATTCCTTATGTCAGCTTTCCTGCCTTTTCCCAGTAACCTTTGATTCCCCGACTGATCAAAAGTCTCAGCCTTAAAAATATACAGGGAAGCTGCCCCCACAACTCTCTGTGGCAACGAGTTCCAACGACACTCAATCCTCTGAGAGAAGAAATTCCTCCTCATCTCAGTCTTAAATTGGCATCCCTTCATTCTGAGGCAGTGTCATGAGAGAAAATCTCCTCTTAGCATTTACCCTATCAAGTCGCTTAAGAATACTTGAAATAAATAAAATTCCTGGGAACTACTTCTGTCACACATTATTGTTAATGTTGGACTGAGAGCAACAAATTTCCACTGTGCTTTTCTCTTCTCCCTCATCTCAGTTATTGAGTTAATCTAACGTAATTGGATTTACTGTGTGTGCTTGTTAAACATAAAATATTACAGCCTTTCCACCTAGTGTATGTGTGCTATCCCTTTATGAAAGGGCTATGTAATAGCATCAGTCTCCTGCTCTTTCTCCATAACTCTGCAGTTCTTCCCTTTTCAAGGACCAACCTAATTCCATATGAAAGTCAGTATTGAATCTGCTTCGACCAGCCTTTCAATTGCAGGTGAAATATGTAAAAGCTGGGAATGCCGCTGATTGTGACCTCCTGAACTATGGATTGATGAGAAGGGAGTCATTGTTATATCTTATTTTTCAACATATCCATTATTCTAACCTTTTTCTTTTTGTTTCATTCAGTATCATTGCCTTCTTTACACTTTTAGCATATTTCTTCAGAAGCAAAATTGCAGTGAAAAGTACTCATCTGCTGATATTTCTTTACAAAGAAAAGGGATAAAAGCTCCTGTGTGAGATGAGAAATCTCCTTATTCCTTCATTCTTTTTGTTTTGTCGGGATGCTCAGTTTCAGGTCACTACTTGTGACCTGAGTTAAAATGAATAATTTCACTTATTGGGTTGCACGTCATGGATGGCTTCATTGAGTTAAGTGATCAGAGTCATAGCAGCATGGAACCCAATCTAGAGTAAGCTCTGATAGGGCATCTTTGGTTCAAGCTGAGTGAAAAAGAACCATAATAACCTTTCTGTTAAATAACAGCTACAGTTTCCATTGCTTTGCTAAAATAGTGTGTAGTGAAGTAGCTCCTATTGGAAATATTTCTGTTAGCCTTTTACTCTTTGTTCAGTAGATTTACATAAAACATCGAAAGGTCGGTATGGACTTGTTGGGCTGAAGGGCCTGTTTCCACACTAGGGAATCTAATCTAATCTAATCTGTTAATTTGCAGATAGTATAATACAGAAAATAAAATGGCACTATAACTATTCAAACCGGCCATCAATAAAAATCAGTGTGACCAACATCCAGAGAGAGCTAAAGGTGACACCACCCCGCCAAGTAAATATGGATGATATCATAGTTTCCAACGGGACACTGAATGGACATCTGCTTTTGCAGTCAAGCCCTGGTAAGGCCAGATCAGATACGGTCTTTTGAATGCATTGATGTTGCTCAGAAATGTAATGCTCATATATTCATTTTTTTTCCACTGTCACAACTTAAATTAGATCATAAGACACAGGCCCATTGAGTCTGCTGTGTTATTCAATCATGGCTGATAGGTTTTTCAACTCCATTTCTCTGCTTTCTCCCCATAACCTTTGATCCCCTTGGCAATCACAAACTTCTCTATCTCTGCTTTAAATATACTAAGTGACCTGGCTTCCCCAGCCTTCTGTGGCAATGAATTCTACAGATTCACCACTCTCCGGCTAAAGAAGTTACTCCAGATGAGATCGACAAGGTAAAACCAAAAGGACTGCAGATGCTGGAAATCAGAAACAAAAGTAGAAATTGCTGGAAAAGCTCTGCAGGTCTTGCAGCATTTGTGGAGAAAAGTCAAAAGGTAATGTTTTGGGTCGAGTGACCTTTCCTCAGAACTGTTCTGAGGAAGGGTCACTGGACTTGAAGCATTAACTCTGATTTCTGTCCTTAGATGCTGCCAGACCTGCTGAGCTTTTCCAGCAATTTCTGTTTTTGTTTGTTAATGGGATCAACAACAGTGATGTTTGCAGACTGCTGTGGAGTTGACTTTAAAATCAAATTCATGTTTTATCGAGAACAAATTGTATTTAAAACACTAGTTAAAAATAAGCATTTAAATTCTAATTTTTAGAACCATATTTAGTTGTGAATTTAGTCTGCATATCTCTTTGTAAACAGAATTGCTATTTTGTCTCACACTGTAAGAAGACTTCAGTCCAACTCCCTTGTTACTTGATGAAAGTTAGACTAACAAACTGCATTAGGTCACAATTTGACCTTATCATGATTGATTAGATTAGATTCCCTACACGGGGAGAATGTGCACACAGACAGTCACCCAAGGCTGGAATTGAACCTGGGACCCTGGCACTGTGAGGCAGCAGTGCTAACCACTGAGCCACTGTGCCGCCTCGAATGTAGATTCAGTGGCTAGATACAGGCATACCATTCAGCAGTGTTAGCCATTTAGGGATACAGAGTGCTAGGGTTTCCATGCAACTTTGAGGAATGTGATGCAAATATTTTATGAAGGTGATAGTTACCACACTCTGCTTTTCTCATTATGGTTGTGATGTAGAGACTAACTGGTTTCCAAAAGGCTGCTTTTGTGGCCAACATCCATGCATTGTAAAATTAAAACATTGCTTTGCTGATAAACACTAATTATAAAGCAATATTTATCAAACAAATAAGTTAAACCTAGGAATAACTGTTAATTCCTACACAGCCCATCAAAAAAGTCAGTCTTAATGTTGATTTTTATTCGTTCCATTGTCAGATATGAACAGGCCAATTGAAAGTTGTCCTCAGCAAAGTAATTATTTTAGACTTAATGCCAATTTGAGAATCTCAGAACGGCTTCTCATGACGGTTGTTTCAAGTTTTCCTTTAGTAATATTTGGAATGGTGCTGCTTCAGTCGTGAGCTGCTTTTGGCACAACTCTCCTGTTACTAGCTTTAATGGCCTTAAGTTACAGCAGAGACCTGTAGTTATGTGAGCTAGATACATTTACAGTTTTTGAAAGTGCATCAGGGCTTTTATATGAATCATGTGATCTCATGCATACAACTGTACATTTGCGGTGGATGACGTCGGCCACCTTTAACCATGGTGTCATTTCTCCCACATTGGAGAATCATGCAGAGTTTCTGACCATAACGCTTTGGGGCGAGCTTTGCTTTCATATTGCTTCTTGTCAATAGAATCACAACTATTGTTGGATATATCTTCATAGAAAGAGGAATTGGATTTAAGTAGTAGCTGCTGTTCCAAATTTGTCATCCTGGAATTATCAGTGTTGGTACTGTCGCAGCTCTATTTTGCATCTCCCTGTCCTTATCGTGTACTGCAGAGACCCTCCTAAGACCATAAAACTATAAAATGTAAGAGCAGAATTAGGCCATTCAGCCCATTTGAGTTTACTGTGGCATTTATAATTGCGGTTTCTCAACCCATTCTCCTGCCTTCTCCCTATAACCCAATCACTCTTATTACACTTTTCACTATTTATTTGTTAAATACAAGCTACAATGGATCATTCAATTCAGTTCAATCAAGAACCTATCTACCTCTGTCTCAAATACATTCAATGACTTTGTACGTCCACAGCCTTTTGTGGTAATGAGTTCTACAGATGAACTATGCTTTAGCTGAAGAAATTCCTTCTCATTTCAATTACTTAGAACATTACAGTGCAATACAGGCCCTTTTTCCCTCGTTGGTTCCACAGTTCGGCGTAACAATCTATAGCCTATCTATCCTACACTATTCCATTATCATCCATATGTTTATTCAATAACCATTTAAATGCCCTTAAAGTTGGCGAGTCTACTACTGGTGCAGGCCAAGTGTTCCATAGCCTTATTTTCGCTGAATAAAGAAACGACCTCTGACATCTGTCCTATATCTATCACCCATTTCCCCCCCCTCCCCAATTTAAAGCTATGTCCCCTCATGCTAGCCATCACCATCTGAGGAAAAAGGTTCTCACTTTCTACCTTATCTAATCCTCTGATCATCTTGTATGTCTCTATTAAGCCACTTTTCAAGCTTCTCTCTAAAGAAAACAGCCTCAAGTCCATCAGCCATTTCTCATAAGACCTTCCTTTCATACCAGGCAACATCCTAGTAAATCTCCTCTGCACCCTTTCCAAAGCTTCGAAGTTTTTCCTATAATATGGTGACCAGAACTGCATGCAATATTCCAAACGTGGTCACACCAGAGTTTTGTACAGCTGCAGCATGACCTCATGGTTCCGATACGCAATCCCTCTACTAATAAAAGCTAACACACCGTATGCCTTTTAAAGCATCAAATTGGATGTCAACTTTCAGGGACACCGAGATCTCTCTGCTTATCCATACAACCAAGAATCTTACCATTAGCTCAGTATTCAGCATTCCTGTTACTCCTTCCAAAGTGAATCACCTCATACTTTTACGCATTAAACTCCATTTGCCACCTCTCAGCCCAGTTCTGCAGCTTATCTATGTCCCTTTGTAACTTGCAACATTCTTTGGCACTGTCCACAACTCCACCGACCTTAGTATCATCTGCAAATGTACTAACCCATCCTACTAAGCCCTCATCCAGGTCATTGATAAGAATGACAAACAGCTGTGGCCCCAAAACAGATCCTTGTGGTATACCACTGGTAACTGAACTCCAGGATAAACATTTCCCATCAACCACCACCCTCTGTCTTCTTTCAGCTAGCCAATTTCTGATCCAAACCGCTAAATCACTCTCAATCCCAAGCCTCTGTATTTTGTGCAATAGCCTACTGTGGGGAACCTTATCAAACACCTTACTGAAATCCATAGACATCATATCAACAGCTTTACCTTCATCCACCTGTTTGGTCACCTTCTCAAAGAACTCGGTAAGGTTTGTGAGGCACGACTATCTCTAATCAACTTATTCCTTTAATCCTATCTCTTATAACCCTCTCCAACACTTTACCCACAACTGATGTAAGGCTCACAGGTTTATAATTCCCAGGGTTGTCTCTACTCCCCTTCTTGAACAAGGGAAACAACATTTGCTATCCTTCAGTCTTCTGGCACTATTCCTGTACACAATGACGACATCAAGATCAAAGCCAACGCTTCAGCAATCTCTTCCCTGGCTTCCCAGAGAATCCTAGGACAAATCTCATCTGGCCCAGGGAACTTACCTATTTTTGCTAACACCTCTTCCTTGTGAAACTCAATCAAATCTAGTCTAGTAACCTATATCTCAGTATTCTCCTTGACCATGTTGTCTTTATCTAGAATTAATACTGACAAAAAGTATTAATTTAGCACTTCCCCTATCTCCTCTGACTCCATGCACAACTTCACACTCCTATCCTTGATTGACCCTAATCTTACTGTAGTCATTCTTTTATTCCTTTTATACCTATAAAAAGCCTGAGGGTTTACCTTGATCTTATCCGCCAACAACTTCTCATGTCTCCTCCTGGCTCTTCGTAGTTCTCTCTTTAGGTCTTTCCTGGCTAACTTGCAACTCTGAAGCGCCCTAACTGAACCTTCACATCTCATCTTAACATGAGGCTCTGCCTTCCTCTTGACAAGAGATTGAACTTTCTTAGTCAACCACAGCTCCCTCGCTCGACATCTTCCTCCCTGCCTGACCGGTATGGACTTATCAAGGACCTGCAGTAGCTGGTCCTTGTATAAGCTCCACATTTCTATTGTGCCCTGCAGGTTCCTTCCCCAGCCTATGCATCCTAAATCTTGCCTAATTGCATCATAATTGCCTTTCCCTCAGCTTTACTCTTGCCCTGTAGTATATACCCATCCTTTTCCATTGCCGAAGTAAACATAACCAAATTGTGGTCACTATCACTGAAGTGCTCACCTACTTCCAAATTTAACAGCTGGCTGGGTTCATCACCCAGTACCAAATCTAATGTGGCCTCACCTCTTGTTGGCCTGTCCATGTATTGTTTCAGGAAACCCTCCTGCACACTTTGGACAAAAACTGACTCATCTAAAGTACTTCAACTATAGTATTCCCAGTCAATATTTGCAAAGTTAAAGTCCCCCATAACAACTACCCTGTCACACACTCTCCTGTTGAGGATCATCTATGCTATCCTTTCCTGTTTCTAATCTCAGCCCATGCAACCGTAATACTGTCCTTGACTAACAGTACCACGCCACCCTTTCTTTTGCCATTTTCTCTGTTCCTACTGAAACATCAAAATCTCGGAACCTGCAATAACTATTCCTGTCCCTGCTCTGCTCATGTTTCTGAAATGGCCACAACATCGAAATCCCAGGTACCAACCCACGCTGCAAGGTCACCCACCTGATTCCAGATGCTCCTGGCCTTGAAGTAGACACACTTTAAACCAACTTCTTGCTTGCCGGTGTCTTCTTGTGATCTTGAAATCTTAGTTCTGACTTCACCACTCTCATCCTCCCATGAACTCGAACTACAGTTTCGGTTCCCATTTCCCTGCTGAATTAGTTTACACCCACCCGAAGAGCATTAGCAAATTCCCATCCCCCCAGGATATTGGTACCCCTGTGGTTCAGGTGAAAACCAACCTGTTTGTAGAGGTCTCACCTACACAGAAAGAGCCCCAATTATCCAGGAATCCAAAACCTTCTCTCCTGCACCATCCCTGTAGCCACGTGTTCAACTCCTCTCTCATTATTCTGCGCGTCACTAGCATATGGCATGGGCAACAAGCCAAAGACAACTACTCTGTTTGTTCTAGCTTCCACCCTAGTTCCCTGAATTTCTACCTTAAATTCCCATCTCTCTTCCTACCTATGCCATTGGAGCCTATGTGAACCACAACTTGGGGCTGCTCCCTCTCCACCTTAAGGATCCCAAAAACATGATCAGAGACATCATGAATCCTGGCAGCTGGGAGGCAACACACCAACTGTAAGTACCTCTCATTCTGACAGAACCTCCTACTTGTTCCCCCTAACTATGGAGCCCCCAATGACTAATGCTCTGCTCCTCTTCCTCCTTCCCTTCTGAGCAACAGGTACAGACTGTGTGCCAGGGACCTGTGCCCCACTGTTTATCCCTGGTAAGTCGTCTCCAACAGTGTCCGAGATGGTATACTTATTGTTGAGGGAAATGACCACAGAGGACCCCTGCACTGTCTGCCAGTTCCCTTTCCGTCCCCTGACAGTAACCCATCTACTTTCTTCTTTTACCTGAGGTGTGACTACCTCCCTGTGACTCTTTTCAATCACCCACTCTGCCTCCTGAATGATCTGAAGTTCATCCTTTGCTCTTTGCTGTTTGTATTCAATGCCTCTTGAAATCAGTGCTGATATTGCATTTGCATTTCTAACTGCCATCTGAACCTGCATGTTAACATTAGGGAAATCCTGAATCTAGGGTTCGCAAGTCCCTTTATGGTTCCAGTTTCTGGAGGCTTTCCTCGTTTAGAAAATAGTTTGTGCCTCTAGTCTTCCTACTAAAGTGCATAACCTCATACTTACCCATGTAATATTCCATCTGCCACTTCTTTGCCCTCTCTCCTAGGATATCCTAGTCCTTTTGCACTAGTGAGGACTGCAGATCTTCCGTCTCAGAAACCTACAATGACACGGCATGAACATTGAGTTCATCAGTTTCCAAATCTCCCCTACCCCCACCCCATCCCAGATCCAACCCTCCCACTCAGATCTGCCCTCTTGACCTGACCTACCTGTCCATCTTCCTTCCCAACAACCTGTTACCACCCACCTTTGCCCACCTATTGTCAATCATCTACCTTTCCCCTAGCCCCACCCCCCCATTTATCTCTTAGCCTCCTTCCCCCTCCCCAGCCCTGAAGAAGGGTTATGCTCAAAACATCGGCTCTCTTGCTCCTCGAATGCTGCCTGACCTGTTGTGCTTTACCAAATGTCACACTTTCTCAACAGTGTCTGTCCCTCCACCTATCTTTATGTCATCTGCAAACTTGGTCGCAGAGTCCTCAGTACCTTCGTCCAGATCATTAATGTATAGCATGAATGGTGTGGTCCCTATACTGACCCCTACAGAACTTCACTAGTTGCTGGCTGTCTTCCTGAAAAAAAACCCTTCTTCCCTACTTTCTGCCCTCTGCCAGTCAGTCAGTTCTCTATCCTTGCCAATATCTTTCCTAACAGCATGGACTTTTAAGTAGTAGCCTCCTGTGCGGTACCATGTTAAACGCCTTCTGGCTATCCAAATAGATTACGTCCATTGGCTCTCCTTCATCTAACTTGCTCATTAACCTCCTAAGAGAATTCTAACAGATTTGTCATGCACTTCGAAGTGCTCCTTAATCTCATCCTTAATGATGGACGCTAAAATTTTATCTCCTGTATTTCATCTGTTTCTCCTTTAGAATTAATGGCCACAAATGGAAATTTGAATTATATTTGAGCTTATTCCCCATGGATTAATTGTACTTCTCCTGAAGTCAAAATGTGTTGCCCTAGAAAAGCACATCCAGTCAGGCAACATCCGAGGTGCAGGAGAGTGGACATTTCGAGCATAAGCTCTTCGATGTTCCTGATGAAGAGCTTATGTTCGAAACATGCCACGCTTTTTGACTCTGATCTCCAGCATCTATAGTCCTTACTTTCTCCTTGTACTTCTCCTGAACACAACTCTTAGGAACAGGAGTAGGCCATTTGGTTTCTTGAACTTTTGCTGTAGATGGTGACAGTGATAATGTCATTTGACTTGGTTTGTAATCCAGAGCCCCCAGGTAATGCTTAAGGGACGTGTGTACAGATCACACTAGGGAATTTGGTGGTATTTAAATTCAAACAGTAAGGAGGAAAAATATTTGGAATTAAAAGAAAGCTGACCATGAAACTCCCATGGATCCTCATAAAGACCTGTCTGATGAGGATGTTTGCAGTCTCTATGGGACACACTACTGTAGCCCAACTAATGCTCTGGGAAAACTAGTTTAACTCCCACCATTCCAAATGTTAGAATTGAAATTAAATTCAGAAGTCTGGAATCATAGTGACCATGGCATAGATCATTCATTGTTGTGAAAACCCATCTAATACCATTTTAATCCTCTTTGGGAAAGGAAAAACTGTCATCCTTACATGGTCTGGTCTCCAGATACACACCAATGTGGTCGACTCTTAACTGCCTTGTGAAATACTCGAGTAAGCTAAGTCAGATCAAGGACAAATGCTGGCCTCAGCAGAGATACCCATGTCTCATGAAAGAATTCCCACCTTTGACACCTAGAAGGAGCCTAGAACCTAGAAGTAGCTGATACGTGGAATACCCCCATCTTCAAGTTCCCATTCAAGCCACAACACCCTTATTTAGAAATGTATTGCTGTCCCTTTAATGTTGTTGGGTCACAAATCTTAGAATTCCCTTCTTGACGGTACTGTTGTGTACCTACATCACACAGACTACAGCTGATCAAAAAGGCAGTGGTTCAATAAATGCTGGTGTACCTAGCACACTGACATCCTAAAAATGAATCTCTGAAAAATGCCTGATTTCCTACCTCTCAATGACTTGGGTCAGGCCTGTAAATTAGTTGATGAAAAATAGCCTGTCAGAGAGTAAATGAGAATAAAATTGGCAAGCTGTGAAAATCTGTCCCTCAAAAATGAGAAAATCTTGTATTTGTACAGGGCAGTTATTTTGCTATCAGGCTGTACTAGTCATATTGACAGGAATATTGATAAGACTGTCGTTATAGCAAATTCTCTGTCTTTACAAATACAATTTATTTATCCACAGCACCCAGTTACAGACTGGAACCAGTAAGTGCAGTTGGGATCCTCTCAGTTATCCTTAATATTATGTGTGGAGCTCTCAACTTGATCCGTGGAGTTCACCTCATAGAACACAATTTTCAGGTAATTGAGAAATTTTAAACATAGTTTCAGGCAATCTGAAAATGACAGCAAAGCTGAATAACATTTCCTTTTTGTTTTTGCCCTCCATGAAAAATATGCAATAAATTGTAAATCAGTACATATGTAACAAATCACCACATTTCTCCATTTATGTGTGAAATTTAAGTGATTACAATTAAGTACACAGAAAGGGGCTGTTAAGGGTTGATGTGTGGAGGATGTTTTTCAGCCAGGGAAACATCCTCCACACATCAACCCTTAACACTGGTCACTGTCTTAAAATAAGAAGTCAGGCATTTAGGACTGCAATGAGGAGACATTTCTTTGTTGAAGGGATTGTGACTCTTTGGACTGCACAACTTTGGATGCTTAGCCTTTGTGATACTTTTGGATACCAGTGAATTAACAGATGTAGGGTTAGTACCAGAAAGTGTATTGAGGTTAAAGATCATTCATAATTTTATAAAATGAAGGAGCAGGCTCGCAAGGTTAAATGGTCCATCCACCACCTATTTCTTATATTCTCATGTTTATTTACTACAATGTGTGCTTATATAGTGATCATATAACTTTGTCATGTTTGATGTTTTGTCAACAAAACATTTGAAGAAATATCTTCTTCTATATTTATGAATTCAGTGAGCAAGATTAGACCAAGTGTATCCATAAACCTTTTGTAAACATAGAACATAGAAAAATACAGCGCAGTACAGGCCCTTCGGCCCTCGATGTTGCGCCGACAGAAGCCTACCTAACCTACACTAGCCCAATAACCTCCATATGCTTATCCAATGCCCGCTTAAATGACCATAAAGAGGGAGAGTCCACCACTGCTATTGGTAGGGTATTCCATGAACATACAACCCGCTGAGTAAAGAATCTACCCCTAACATCTGTCCTATACCTACCACCCCTTAATTTAAAGCTGTGTCCCCTTGTAACAGCTGACTCCATTAGCGGAAAAAGGTTCTCACTGTCAACCCTATCTAAGCCCCTAATCATCTCGTACACCTCTATCAAATCTCCCCTAAACCTTCTTTTCTGCAATGAGAACAGCCCCAAGTGCCTCAGCCTTTCCTTACAAGAAATTAGCTAAGTGTCATTTCTATCTGGTTCCATGGAGTGTTACTCTTTCCCGAGGTTGAGTGAGCTTTCCCATGCTGTCATTCCAAGCTTCCTCTGCCTGTCAACTACCATGTGATTGGTTGTCATGGAGGTGAACAGCTTGGGCTGTGAAAAGACAGAGACTCTTTGTCAGACCAGAAGAGAAACCTGCAGGTCTGCAGCAGCCAAAAAACTTAAGATGTGTCTGTCCTTGTCTGATGGCAATGAGAGACTTTGTGGCACTGTTTTGAAGAACAGTGGAAATGCTTATTTCTCTCCTGACATTGTTTGGCTGTTATCAAATTGTTGGTTGTGGGAACTTGCTGCACAAATTGGCAGTTTCTACATTACCATGGTGACTGCACTTAAGAACTTTTATTGGCTTTGAGGATATAATGAGCTTGGAAAAGATATTTCATTAGTACAACCCTTTCTTTTGCAAGCTGATCTTGTTCTTACACCAAAATATCTAAGATCTTCACATTCAAAAATTATGTAATACTTTCTGATAATCGAAAGACTTCTGAAATGTCTCTAAACTCCTCCCAGTGGCTCAATGAAATATAATAAAGGAGGCAATGACCTAGTTGTATTATTGCGAGACTATTAATCCAGAGACCTAACTAATGTTATGAAGAATTGGGTTCAAATCCAGCCTTTGCTGAGATGTGGAATTTGCATTCAATAAGTATCTGGAATTAAGATTCCAATGATGATTGTGAAACCGTTGACAATTATCAGAAAACCCCATCTGGTTCACTAATGTCCTTCAGGGAAGGAAACTGCCATCCTTACCTGGTCTGGCCTACATGTGACTCCAGGTACACATCAATGTGGCCGACTCTTAACTGCCCTCTGGGCAATTAGGGATGAGCAATACATACTAGCCCAGCCAGCAGCACCTCGATCCAGTGAATGGATGAAAAAAAGGTCTTGATTGAATCTCTCATTTGAAAAACTGCACCTCTGACAGTGCAATGTTCCCTCATACAATGTTGAGCTGCAGAATTCTGTAGAACTCTAAGCTAAGGCTAACAGTGGGTAATTGCAGGGAAATATTATGCCAGTTTCAATCTCTAGCATGTGCCAAGTTATCTTAACTTAGCCAGGGCAGTCGTAATCCAACACAGTTAACTATCCAGCTAGGGATGAGAAAATCTGACCAGGGATTACTGCTTCAGATCTATTCAGTCACCTCTCTTGCGCGCTGTCTCTCACTCACCCTCTCTCTCTTTCTTTCTCTCTCTCTCTCTCTCACCCACGTCCTTTTACACTCCTGGTTTGTCGATAGGTAAGAAGAGGTTACTGAATTCCCTGAGGTTGAACATTTATACTCATGGTCCAGCTACAATCAGTGGCTGCTTGTTGGTGATGTTGGAGTGTTACTAACATTTATGGAATTGTCATCTGTATGAATCAAGACAAGAAGGGAGCAAAATAATGCAAAATGAGGATGGGAATTCCAATGGATTGAAGGTTTATTGATTTTAAATCAATTCTCAGCAATCATTAGAGTCTCGATGCCCAGCTGAAAGCATAACAATATACATGGGAGTGAGTTGGACAGATTTTCAATTGACAGTAGAGTCAACTTCTATGGGGAGCAGTCAGGAAAGTTTAGTTATGGTCACAATTGGATCATCCATGATCTGATTGAATAATGGAGAAGGTTTAGGGGGATGATTGGTCTAATGTTACTCCTATTTCTCATGATTTTCGGATCTTATAATTAACAACAACTCATGAAACTCAACATTCTTTCAATATATGTGTGAGACTTGCAAGAAAGAGCAGGGTGTGAGGTTTATTTGGAAGATTTTCAAACAGTTCATTGAATGTTTTGCTTTGGCACTACGTAATTTCGAAGTTCTCTTTTCAATGCTTTCTTGCATATATTTTCCACTATTCTTTTGAAATACGTTTATTATTGAATTAGAGGTAGAGGGTCAACTACGTAAGAGATTATTTCATTCTCTATGTAATTGTACACTGTCTGTATTTTCAGACAAGCAATATTATGCTGGTTTTAGTTTGGAGGGTGCTAGAAATTGATATTGATCGCAGCAGAGTTGAATTTTCTAATCTTTTTCATTGAATTATCTGAGTGAAGAGTTAAAAATTAAAGCATAGCAACTAGCAAAAACTGCTGGTAATTGACAAGATTGATACAAATGAGGAAAGAAATTTGACTCATCTTGGCTCACCTTGCCGCAAAGACATTACAGTCTCCATTATGGTTTCAGATTGATAAATGATTCCAAGGATTTTGCCATCATTACTCCCCCTCAGTCAATTCTGCCTATTGATTTTCCTGTGTGCAGTGCAGTTCCATGACAATATTCATGGCACCTCATTAGTTTAAACCTGTGCTGTTTGTACTGTTGTTTTTTGAGATTGAGGTAATAATTCACATATGTGGTATGCTACCTTGCCAACCTGTCTAATGTCACTTTTCTAAGTCAGCCCCCTCAATGAACAGTCCACATTTGTAACCACAATTCAGTATTTCATACTATGGACCAGGTCTCTTGGTTCCTTTTCGAACTGTCTCCAGGGCTGACTGTCTCCCAATGTTTTGTCAACAACTATCAGTTTGAGTGTGGAACTTTACCTGACTTGTGCTCAACTTTCAACTTTTTTCCTGATTGTATAATTCATTATTATTGTCATTTTTTTGCTCACTGCAATATCATGTTAGAATTTCGAATCTATAAATATTTGATAGAATTCTTTTCAATTCATTCTAAGCTACATGTATGCCATCACAGATTGAATGTCATCCATTTTTTCTTTCTTCCTATGTGCAGTGTGTTACCCCAATCTTTATTAACTCTTGGCCACTTCTTCCAACTGCTAATGGTGTCCAACTGACAGGAACCACCATCTTATTAGTTATTAAATGTTATCAGATTTATTCATTGTCAATTTTTTTTAGTCTTTGACGGGTTGACACTAGGCCAGCATTTATTGCCCATCCGAGAGGGCAGTTAAGAGTCAACCACATTGCTGCTAGGCCAGACCAGGTAAGGATGGCAGCTTCCTTCCCAGAAGGACATTTGTGAACCAGATAATAATCGACAATGGTTTCATGGTCATTATTAGATTCTTAATTCCAGATTTTTATTGAATTCAAATTCCACCATCTGCTGTGGCGGGATTCGAACTTTGGCCCCCAGAATATTACCTTGATCTCTTGATCAACAGTCCGTGATAATGTCATGGACTATTGCCTCTCTCTGTGTCAGGATAAAGATCTGAATTTTGAAAGTGAAATTATTCAACTTTTGTTGCTGTCTAATAGAAGTTTGTTTTGGTAATTGTTCATTATTACTTTGTTAATTTTACTTCTCCCTAGGATGGTGATGAAGAAAAGGGTTCAGTTATTGCATTTCTTATAGCTTTTATAACCTGTGTATTCCAGGTAAGATTATCTTTGTTTATAATTGCTGTTAAACAGATACATTTTCACGTAAAGCTGCTGTAAATGATGCATCATTCTCACATACATCATTGTGTTAGGGTGCAGGTGGTTAGGTCACCAGAGAACGGAGAGTAGGGAGAAAGTTCCTTGTAATGGCCTCCAGAAAAATAAAGGCTGAAGTCGATCTAATGGAGATTCTTCAAATTGCGCAAAGGTCTGATAAGTTAGACATGCAGAAGATGTTTTCACATGAAGGTAAACCCAGGAGTAGGGGCTGTAAATGTAAGATAATATATGGTATGCTATAGGAGTTTTTTTTTTGCTTCTGTATTCGAGAGAGGGATCTTGTTGATAGTGAGAACACTGTGGGCCAGTTTAATCGGCTTAAACAGATTGTTGTAAAGAAAGTGGATGTGCTGGAAATTCTGGGAAGCATCAAGATAAGTCCCCAGGGCAGACCAGATATATCCAAAGTTACTATGGGAAGCGAGGAATGCGATTGCTGTGCTTCTGACGATGATCTGTGCATCCTCATTCTCCACAGGAGTAGTACCAGATGATTGGAAGGAAGCGAATGATGTTTCCCTTTTCAAGAAAGGGAATAGGGAAATCCCTGGGAATTCCATACCAGTCAGTCTTACATCTGTGGTAAAGAAGGTACTGGAAAGGATTCTGAGAGATGGAGTTTATGACTATTTGTAAGTAGTTTGATTAAAGATAGTCAGCATGGCTTTGTGATGGGCAGGTCATGCCCCACAAGCCTTATTGAGCTCTTTGAGGATGTGACGAGACATGTTGACGAAGGTCGAGCAGTGGATGTGGTATAAATGAATTTCAGTAAGGCATTTGATAAGGTTCACCGTGGTAGGCTCATTCAGAAAGTTAGGAGGTATGGGATACAGAATTGGCTGGCCGAAAGAAGACCATGAGTGGTAGTGAATGGAAAGTATTCTGCCTGGAGGTTGGTGACCAGTGGTGTCCTGCAGGGATCTGTTCTTGGGTCTCTGCTCTTTGTAGTTTTTGTAAATGACTTGGATGAAGAAATGGAGGGATGGGTTAGCAAGTTTGCTGATGACACAAAAGTCAGTGGTATTGTAGATAGTGTCGAGGGCTGATGCAGCCTACAACAAGATATTGGCAGGATGCAGAGCTGGGCTGAGAAGTGGCAGATGGAGTTCAACCTGGATAAATGTGAAGTGATTCATTTTGGAAGGTCGAATTTGAATGCTGAATACAGGGTTAATGACAGGATTCTTGGCAGTGTGGAGGAACAGTGCGATCTTGGGGTACATGTATATAGATTTCTCAAAGGTACCACCCAAGTTGACAGGGTTGTTAAGAAGGCGTACAGTGTTTTTATTAACAGGCATACAGTGCTTTCATTAACAAGGGGACTGAGTTTGAACCGTGAGGTTTTGTTGCAGCTCTATACAACCCTGGTGAGACCACACTCGGAGTATTGTGTTCAGTTCTGGTCACCTCATTATAGGAAGGACGTAGCTGCTTTAGAGAGGATGCAGTGGAGATTAATCAGGATGCCGCCTAGATTGGAGGTTTTGTCTTATGAAGAGACATAATGTTTTTCATGTTGGAGAGACAAAGGATTGGAGGTGTACACGTAATGAGAGGCACAGATCAAGTAGATAGCCAGAGACTTTTCCCCAGGGCAGAAATGGCTGTCATGAGGGGTCATAATTTTAAGGTGATTGGAGGAAGGTATAGGGGAGATGTCAGAGCTAGGTTCTTTATGCAGAGAGGGGTGGGTGCGCGGAATGCACTGCCAGTGGTGGTAGTAGATTCAGAGACATTAGGGACATTTCAGTGTCTGCTGGACAAGCACATGGATGGCAGTAAATGGAGGGATGTGTACGTTAGATTGATCTTAGATTAAGATAAGTGCTCAGCACCACATTGTGGGCTGAAGGGCCTGTGCTGTGGTGTACTGTTCATTGCTCTATGTGCTATACCAGTCAGGATCTTAGCTGTTTGAATTAAGTTCCCTCTTACTCTTCAAACCTCCAGCAGATACAAGCCTAGTTTATCCAACCCTTTACTCATGAGATAATTTGCCCTTTCTCATCAGGTAAACCTTTTTGGAATTGCTTCCAAAGCATTTACAGCCTTCCTGATATAAGGAGGCCGGTATAGTATGTAGAATTTCAGATGAGGTATCCCCAGTACCCTATATAACGGAAGCATAATTTCTCTACTTTTTATTCAATTGCCTTTGCAATAAAGAC
The DNA here is from genome assembly GCF_020745735.1 of Hemiscyllium ocellatum. Taxonomy (NCBI): domain Eukaryota; kingdom Metazoa; phylum Chordata; class Chondrichthyes; order Orectolobiformes; family Hemiscylliidae; genus Hemiscyllium; species Hemiscyllium ocellatum. Next base: position 129,123,332 of record NC_083405.1, read on the forward strand.
AACATTCTATTAGCTTTCCTAATTATGCTTACCTCGACTGCTTCACTGGTGTTGTTATGTTTCATTACTGTCTATGAACTATTTACAGTCTATTATCTATAACATTTACCTTCTGCCATCAAATCTTGTTTTTAGAGGCCAGTAAAGAAGCTTCTCTTTCTCATGATTGTTCAACTCAATGCTTTTTTAATCGGCCACTTTAATACATGGATAACAGGTGTCTGAACTGGAGCAGGAGCTGCTTGTGTGCTTAGCAAGTTCTTCAGTCTTGCTGTGGTATTACTACCAACCAGATGGCACTGATCCCTTTATCCTTCCATATGAACGTGCAATTTAGCGTGTGAACTAAAATGGGGAAAGTGACACTTCAGTAGTCGTTTACCTTATCCAGTGAAACCTGGTCAGACCACAGCTACGGTAATCAGGTTCTGTTTTATACACCAGTGACCATAACCTTTTGAAAGATTGTCCACATCTCAGGAAAGCGATATTGGTTAGCAGCACAGATTCATCAAGTGACCCCAAAGCTAATGGAGGGAATTATTAGGATATATTGTATAGACTTGGCTTGTATTTCCTTAAGTGTAGAAGATTTAGGGTTGAATTAATTCATGTGATTAAATGATAGCGATCCAGTCAAGTAGAATACAAGTATCTCACTTTGATTATAACGGAGGAAGAAAAAGCATAGTTCCAAAAAAACTGGTAAAAAAAGGATAGTGGAAATCTGGAACTCGATTCCTCCGAAAAATCGGGAAACACATGATGAACTGACATATTCAAAACTGAGGTTGGTAGAGTTTTCTTAGGTAAGAGTATTGTGTGATAGTGATGAGAGGCAGACCAGCCAGGATCTCAGAGAACGGCCTTCTTTCTGTGGCAAGAAGAGTTCAGGCTTGCAGAGGATTACTAAACAAAATAAAATCAAACCATTTTCCATTTGTTTTAATCTCGTCCAGTTTCTGAGTTGGTTAATACTTGAGCACTTCGGCTGACTTGTGTGAAATAAACAAGGTTTTCTTTTTGATTTGTGACAAAAATTCCATCACTTTTTTTTTAAATGATTGAATCCATTCCCTTTCCAGTGTTATCTGTACCTGTTCTTCGTCTCAACACGGATGATCAAGGCAGCTGGAGCGTTTATTCTCATTTGTATATGCAATTTTTATTTATTTGGGCTGAGGAACGTTTGGCAGATTCTCTTCCACTTAGGGGTGGCCTTCCTCTCCACGCGTCAGATATTATCAAGAAAACTCACTGAGAAACAGCCCGATTGTGGAGTTTGATACTCGAGTACCTGGGACCAAGGACTCATCCGCACTTATGGAAAGGAATCAAAACTGAGTGTTCTCAAATGTGCCTTCAATATGTTTAATAATATTGTCCTCATCACCACAGAAACAAAACTCTTAAGACTTAAAGGAGGGAAGATAAATTGGTCCCCATTCTCAAATGGATTTTTTTTAAGGAGGAAAGGAACATAATGACTTGTTTACTGTGTGTTACCTTAACAATACTTAACACTAATCTACAAGATCAGCAGTGGAACACTAAAACCATAATTCCTGTGGTGCTGAATGAAGAAGTCAAGATGACGAGTTAGTTTCCAACGGAAGCAGGTTTACAGGCAGAAAGTCATTGGACAAGGGAAATGTGGATGTATTCAACCCTTATCTTAAAGTCATGATTCTGCTCTTTTATATTTCAGCTATAAATTGCTACATCCAGGTTTGTTTTGGCAATTGCCTGTGAAAACTTGCCTCACTGTCCCTGGTACAGTGTTACCAGTAATAGTACTGCAGTGTGACCACTTTGAAGATGTGTAACTAGAAGATGATAGGTTTACATGTGCGGGCTCCATTATAAGTGTGGATGTTAGCAGCTTCTAATAGAAAAAGGGAGAAATGTGTGTAAATACATAAGTTTTATTTATAAATGCAAAGATGGTACTCATGATAAATTGCTCTACATAACACAAATGGTGAGTTAAGCATGTTGTCTACATGTTAAGTTAGAAAGCCTTTGCCCAGGTAGCTGGATCTTAAGTTTTTTCACCTCGCATTTTAGATGCCAGATTCATATTCATGTTTAACTGTTTTCAGTGTTGAAAGATTTTGTCTTATGCATCAGGACAGAATTACAAAAATACCAGATCTCACTGGGAGTGACAACTGATGCTTCAGAAAGCATTGAATGGTTGACAAGTGAACTCTGATTAGTCAAGGCGAATTAGTCATGGAGACTGCTTGGAGGAGCAGTTGACTCCCGAACTTTTGTTTAAATTTACACTAGGCAAATCATCTCTGATTGATCAAGGCATTGCTAAGGTGAATGCACCAGGGGATATTGTCTGACAACTTTGCATTTGGTTCAGAAAGTCTCAGAAGAACATGTTCTTTCTATTTCTGAAGGACCATGCCCCAAGTGTGAATATATGTAGCTTCTAGCAAGAGTAGGTAAGTCGTGTTTCAAAACTTAGAACATAGTATCAAACTTTAGATATGATTCCATACTTGAACAACACTTGCTAAACAACTGTGATTGTGCTAAGAATTACGTGAATGGTCAATTTAAGATTATATGTTGGGCTCACACTTTGCTGTTCTTTTGATTCTGTTCTGACAAATGCAAGACAACAAGTTCCAACAGGGATGGCTATTTTTTCCCCTGCAATATTCAAGATTAACAATCATTTATGGGACACATCAGGGGATAAGGTGTCAAAGTTTAATCCAATAGTTCACATTTCCAAATGTAATTATACCGTCTGAGAAGAAAGGTGATGTGATTTGTCTGAGCTCATCTGTTTCAGGAGACTGGCCTTTTGTTTAATTAGGAGGTTGTTCTAACGTCATGCTGTGTTTTTGCAGCCAAATTACTTAATCACCCTCCCTCCTGCAATAAGGGCACCCAAATTATTCTAATCCATCTTTTCTGTGCTATGTGATGCAGCACAGGTGAGCATGTTCTGATGGCGCAGTAATATGCTTGTGGAAGAATGGAATTTGATGAACATAAAGTTACTTTAATAAACAGTGACTCAAAGACCATGGAATAATTATGGCACAGAGAAAGGCCATTCAGACGTCATGTCTGAGCCGGCTAAAAGGAATAGAAATCTCATGCTTACATTTGAATCATAGAATTACATCAGATGTTACAGAACCCCCATTACTTGGTAAGTTTGCCTTATTATTTCGCAGGGTGAATTTGTTGGCAAAGGCAGGAGTTCACCTTACACTGGCTGTTGCTCAGAGTTGCACCCTGTTGGGATGGTGATTGTAAGAATTGCATTGTAAGCCTACATGAGCTAAATGGCAGCAGCTCCCTATTGGTCATCAGCCATCATTGAGTCTTGTCAGTATTAAGATCTGCTGACGCAAGCAATGTCAACCATTCAACCATCCAGTAATCCCATCCCAAAATTGAGGCAGAGGTTGTAGGGGATTTGCTGAACCATATATTGTAAGCATTGTTTAATTTATTTCATATTTACATAGCTGGCATTAATTGCCCTTCCCTGGTGTCCAAAGAGGCAAAAGGGGGATCTGCCTGGACCACTATAGTCTTTTGATAAGATCTTCATCACAGAGACTGTTAGGTAGAGATTTCTAGAGCTTTGCACCCAGCAATGATGACATAATGGTTTTACCCAGAATTATCTTAAGGTTAGATTACTATTGTTGCTTATTTTAGTTTCAGTGCACAAAATGTTGGCTAGAATTTTAATTTCTTTTTATAGCATGACTTATTATTGAAAGAATTTTTTAACATGCATTTTATTTATTCTACTTTAAATGTCATGTCTTGGCTGACGATTTCATGGAAGAGTTGTCTTGTAGATGTTGCTCAATGGTTTCCTTCTGTGCTGTTCTAAAATCACTGTACTTTGCAGAACCTATTCATATTTTGGAACAAAAGGAATTGTTTTTGTGAATAATGTTTTAAACTTGATTCTCCACTAAGAATCATAAGTTTTAAATGGCAGTTGGTGCCCATCTAAAGGGACTACTCAAACCTTACACACAACAGGATCATAGCAGAGCACAGAAGGATGGCACTCAGCCCATCTAACCAGTGCTGCCTCACAGCAGAAGCAATATAACCTAGTCACACTCCCCCATCATTCCTCTCTATCTTTGTACGTGCTTTTCCTTGCATTTTAAACCATAACCACTAGCTGTGCTTAGAAAAAAATGAATTTTGCCACATGTTGTCATTCAGTTTGAAGGCAATAATTTTTCTCTGTCCACTTTGGTTAGGCCTCTTATTATTTAGAACACTTCTATCAAATCTTCACAACCTTTTCTGTTACAGGTTTTATAATTACATGAACACTCATCTAGTGATTAACCGTCTTTGCCCTAGTATCCAGGTAATGTACAAATCTAACCCGATGTTCTTCTTCTTCTGGTTCTGAAGACATTTGACAAGTAATAGGTTTCAAAGCAGTATGGAAGTTCTAGTCCCTTGACATTCATGCTTGTTGTGCTGGTATTGGGAGGAATGCCCACATTCAGGATAATATAGGTGTGCTAACCTTAAGAGCAAGAGGAAGTGCTCTCATATACAGTATGGCTTTGCACTAAATAGGCTGTACTGGTCAAAGGGTGGAATCTTCACTCTGATACTTAGATATCTTGTAGAGGGAGACAAACAAGTGGTGTGGAGAAAGGACAAGTACTAAGAAGAAAAGTCTGTCTCAGACTCTAACAAAATAGCAGGTCAAACCTTTTGGTGAAAATGTCCCAACGTCTGTGTATGCCCCAGCAGTTTACAGCAAGTGCACCTGGGCAGAGATCTCTGGGCTGGCACTTTTTGTTTTGCTGAGTCAGCGGGTGTTTTGTTGGGGTCTGTGAGGGAGCCAGAGTTAGTGAGAGGTTGTGTAAAAGGTATTCTAAATGAACTGTATTATTTTGTGAACAGTATACTGCTGGGGACAATGGAGGGCTCTTGTGGTGCACTGGTACTGTCCTACCTCTCAGCCAGGAAGCCCAGGCTCAAATCCTACCTGCTACAGATGTCTCATAACATCTCTGAACCGGTTGGTTAGAAAATGTCTTCTGAGGGCACAGGTGACCTCAGTGCACATTTCCTGTCAACCGACTAAAAATGACTCTGTGAAATTGTTGCAGTGGGATTGTTGTGCAACCACAACAACATAGTTCTGAGGAAGGGCCACTCATCCTGAAACATTAATTCTGATTTCTCTCCACAGATGCTGCCTAATGTGCTGAGCTTTTCCAGCAGTTTGTATTACTGTTTATGTTTGAAAGCCTCATTGCTGATGAAGTATATGTGCACGGGGAAAGGTGTCATAAGTTTTAAAAAAAAATCATTCGTCTTTTATATTTATTTGATTTAGGTAGGATAATCACACCCAAACCCTAAATATTGCACGTCAGAGTGACTATAGCCACCTAAATAGTTTGAGAGCAATCCAGTTAAGTTTGTTGACTTGTCTTAAACATTAAGCTTCATAAAACAGAGAGACCAGGAATTTGCCACTTTGATGTGAGTGGTAAATGAAACTGCTCATATGACAGAGGTTTACTCCCTGGGATTTCAGGCTTTGGAAGGATGTTAAGGGGATTCTTTTTGACTTCGGGCAATAAAGTGGATGATTGTTGCTGAAGAGCCAGTTATACATCGCTTCCTGTTTTTTGTTGATCCAAGTGAATCTTGACAGATTGGATAGCCCCTGCTCTTGTTCCTGTATGTACAGTGGGACTTGTGTGGAAGACGTAGATGAAACAATACTTGATCAGTTCACATTTGTGTCATGATCCTAAATTGGCCCTCTTTATAACCACCTTCATCAATTTCAAAAGCACTTTAGGAAAATTCGTAACTATTTTCGGGGAAATGGGATCACATTCCATTTCACTAAGGACCCTGTAGTGTGGCTAAGATCATGCTTATCCAGTGGCCCACTTGCTGTGGTTAAGTGTGGTAGAGAACTTACTTGTGTTTTTCTTGTGACTATACCTGCATTCAGAAGATGTACCAGGATGGTTGGTTTTCAGGTAGCTGGACAGATTTTGTAAAGTATAGAAAATATTCTCATACATTGACTGCATGAATCTGTCATTTTGCTGTCAAAGTCCCTGCACAGTGCATATGTGTGGGATGGATTTAGGTCCACTTCTTGATGAGCAGACTGCCATTCATGACCAAAAATGTCAAGAGTGTTTCTTAAATTTAGTGCCTCTGCTCCATAGTTTGAAGTAATCAAATTCCCTTGAGTTTAGGCAGTTTTGTGCAACGTGGAGAGATATTGATTGAGTGAGGAAAAGCAAGGATGAAATACAGATAAAGTAATGGAAGAAAGAACAAACCAGAGGGACTGATGGCCTACTGCTCCTCCTGTGTTGCTGCAGAGAGGACATTAATTCAGTTAGAGCCATAGAGATATACAGCATGGAAACAGACCCTTCAGTCCAATTCGTCCATGTTGACCATTGATCCGAACCTAATCGAGTCCCATTTGCCAGCACTTGGCCCATATCTCTCCAAACCCTTCCTATTCATATATCCATACAGATGCACCTTAAATATTGGAATTGTACCAGCCTTTATTTCAATTTTAATGCCAGCATTGCAGATTTCACAAGACAATGCTTGATCATTATAATTTCAGAGCTCCCAGACACGGGGAACGTTTTCACAACTTATTAGTGCATTGATAGCTTTTTTTCAAAGAAAGCCTCAACTAGCAAGAGGGGCTTTTCTTTATTCAGAGCTAGTATAATTTATCTATGACCAGCTCTTGCTTTGCATGTTACATTGATTGGTCATTTGTCTACATGGCCTTTAGAGTCTGCCTTATACAGTGTCAACGACTGTAGAATACAAGTCATGTAGTTAGAAGGGATGATAAAAACCCATTGATATTGCTTTGCATTCTAATTTCTAGACTCTGTGAGGAGCAGTATTTTAGCATGTGTTAATAACTCATCTACTTGGGCGGCACAAAAAATGTAGCTTTGCTACTTTATGTTAACACAACTGCAGTGAGATTATTGGAACATGTATTTTCAAGGACAAATCAGCCTTGATTTAGAGATAGCTTTGCCCATTCCAGTTTCACATCAGCTTTATTGTACAACTGCTTTCCTTGCTGTGTAAGATTTTAAAAAGAGAGGGGAAGAAATGCACAGGCATTAAACCATCTAGCAAAGTTTTAAATGCCACTTGTTACTATTTAATTGTGAACCTTCTTTCCCATTGCTAATATTAATATGCAACTAACTTCTGAATGGCATTGTGTAGAGCTGTAGACTTGAGTGTGCAGTGTTCTGTTCTGCCTAACTGGAGATGAGGCACATGTGGCCATTGAAGGAAGCTATCGGTCTCAACCTGTGCCATGATAGCTAACCCTCTAACTGAGGGAATGATGGGACAGTTGTCTTCAGCTGGAAAACATGGAGGAAGTTTGGTACCATCAAATATCCTCTAATCATTTATTAGTTTGAGAAGAGCTCTACTTTAAAAATTCCTTTGGAATTATGTCAGACTTTGTAAAAAAAAGCAAATGTCGTGATGTATTTTATGTGACAGTCAGAGGTACTTTTAAAATCTTACGGCATAGAACTAGGCTGTTTGGCCTGTCTTACCTGTGTAGATCAGTCCTGTGGAAAACTGAATAAAATTTCAAAGTATAGTTATAAACCTTTACTTCAACTGAAAAGTGTACCTTTCAAAATGATCCATTTTGCACTGTGCTACAATAACTAAAGGAAAATGTCTATCAATATTTTATATGCTGTGTTTCTCATTAGTATCGATTCTATTGCATGTCAAAGGAAATTTCTTTATGCATCGTTGAGGAAATTACTGAAAAATAAAGATCTATTCTTCAAACATATTTGATTTTAGTTTGAACCAAGCTCCAGTTGCAACCATGAGGACAGCCAGGACCTTGATGAAGAAAGACACAAAGTCATTCGGAAGAATCTGAAGAAGACTCACTGGACTCAAATGTTGACTATTTTTCTCTTCTCAGATTCTGACAGACCTGCAATTTTTCTTTGTTTCAGATCGCTAGCATCTGCTGTTTTTGTTTTCTATTAACCTGAATGATGAACTTGGTTGCTGTGTGCTATTGCTTAAACTGACACAGGATGAATATAGCCAGGGAGTTAAATACATTGCTTAAAGTGTATTATGGGAGGAATGTATTTCACTTATTGGGACAGAGGCACCAATCTAGAAATAGAAGAGAGTTCTTCCAGTGAGGTAGGCTTCATTTGAACTATCCTGGTGTCAGTGTCCTGGCAAATCGAATGATTAGGAGAGCAGAGAGGGCTTTAAGAGATGGGATAATAAGCAAAGAAGGATATGGCAACTATTTTGATTGTGATACACAAAATGGGACAGGAAGGGACAGTATACAAGCGTAGGAAAACAGCAGCAGTTAGGATCAAAGCAGGATGGTGAGAAGCGAATTGTAAAACAGTGAAGCTAATTTTGGATGACTGCATTCAATTCTGGTCTCCCTGCTATAGGATAGATGTTAAACTTGAAAGAGTGCAGAAAAGATTTTCAAGGATGTTCCTGGGGTTGGAGAATTGGAGCCACAGGGAGAGGCTGAATAGGCTGGGGCTATTTCCCTGGAGTGTTTGAAGCTAAGGGGTGACCTTATGGCAGTTTATTAAATATTGAGGGGCATGGATTGGGTGAATAGCCAAAGTCTTTTCCCAGGGTAGGGGAGTCCAAAACTAGAGAGCTTAGTTTTAAGGTGAAGGGGAAAGGTATAAAAGGAACCTAAGGGTCTATGTTTTCACATAGAGGGTGATGCGTGTATAGAATGAGCTGCCAGCGCGAGTCGTGGAGGCTGGTACAATTACAACATTTAAAAAGGCAACTGGATGGGTATATGAATTGGAAGAGTTTAGAGGGATATGGGTCAAATGTTGGCAAATGGGAATAGATTAGGATATCTGGTCGGCATGCTCAAGTTGCACTTTCTGTACTGTTTAGCTTCATGACACTAAAAAGGCAAAATTAATAGCTGTTAATTACAGTAAGGGGAAAATATCCTGAGGGCAAACAAGTAATATAAAACAAGCAGTAAATGTATTTATGTGTAAATATACAAAAAAGGAAGAGAGGCAAAAGTGAACCCAAGTACCTGAGAGAATGAGATTGGGAAATAAGTTAAAAATCACACAATACCAGGTTATATCCAACAGGTTTATTTGGAAGTGATAGCTTTCGAGAGCTGCTCTTTCATCGAGTGTTGTGTGATTTTTAACTTTGTACACAGCAGTCCTACACCGGCATCTCCAAATCATGGCTGGGAAGTAATGATGGGAAATCTGGAAATGGCAGAGGATCTGAATAAATATCTTGCATCAGTCTTCACAGTAGATGACACTAATAGCATTTCGCAAACACTATATAACCAAGGGGTTAAAGGTAGGCAGGACATAAAATAACTATCACTAGAGAAAAAGTATTAGGAAAAACTAATGGGTCTAAAGATTGAGAAGTTCCCTGAGTCTGATGGGATATATCCCAGGATATTAATGGATGTAGCTGCAGAGATAGTGGATGTCGTAGTAAGAATCTTCTGAGAATCCCAGAAAAGATTTAGGAGAAGCCCCACTGGATTGGAAAGCTGCCTTATTCAAAAAGGGGAGAGCCAAAAAGCAGTGCGTATCGAGCACTTTGATTAACGTCTGTCAATGGGAAAGCGTTAGATTATACAGCATGGAAATGGACCCTTTGGTCCAACTTGTCCATGCAGACCAAGTTTCCCAAGATAAACTAAGCCTGTTTGCCTGCATTTGCCTATATCCCTTTAAACTTTTTCTATTCATGTATCTTTCAAATGTCTTTTAAATGTTGTAACTGTATCTGCATCCACCACCTTGTCTAACAATTTATTCCACACACAAACAAGTCTCTGTGTGAAAAATTTGCCCCTTTTAAATCTCTCACCTGTCACTTTAGCTGTTGATCAGTAGTTGATTTTTAATGCTTGATGTTTAAAAAAAAATAAATATTCAATTTTTAAAATCTTTCGCATGCTTAAGATTAAAATCTGTCTGTCAGAAAGAGTAGTTTTTCAGAGTGATGGTTGACAGATTAAGAGCTGGTTTCACAGCAGGATCAGTCAGATAGATGAGTGACTGTTAGGAAAGGTGAGAAGGTAGTTCAGAAGTCTCATGTGGCCATTCCCCTCTCAAGCAGATACTTTGTTTTGGGTACTGTTGAAGGGGATAGTCTCTCAGTGCAAAATAGATATGGCAATCAGATCTTGGGCCTAAGAATGAATCTTATGTTCAGTGGGGTTTGCCAAGATTTAAAAGAATAATTGTTACAGAGATAATTGTTTTCAGGGACGCGGCAGTGAGCTTGAACCAAGTTTAGTATGTTGCCTTCCTGGTGCCCAGGTTAATGAAGTCTCAAAACAGTTGAAACATGTTGTCAAAGAAAAGAAGAAGCTGGAAGTTGTTGAATACATTGGTAAGAATCATATGGTTAGGGAGTAGAGTCATAGAGATGTACAGCACAGAAACAGACCCTTCGGTCCAAACTATTCATGCTGACCAGATATCCCAACCCAATCTAGTCCCACCTGCCAGCAGCCGGCCCATATCCCTCCAAACCCTTCCTATTCATATACCCATCCAAATGCCTTTTAAATGTTGCAATTGTACCAGCGTCCACCACTTCTTCTGACAGCTCATTCCATACACATACCACCCTCTGTGTGAAAAAGTTGCCCCTTAGGTCTCTTTTACATCTTTCCCCTCTCACCCTGAACCTATACCCTCCAGTTCTGAACTCCCCCACCCCAGGGAAAAGACTTTGTCTATTTATCCTATCCATGCCCCTCATGATTTTATAAACCTCTATAAGGTCAACCCTCAGCCTCTGATGCTTCAGGGGAAACAGCCCCAGCCTATTCAGCCTCTCGCTATAGCTCAAATCCTCCAACCCTGGTAACATCCTTGTAAATCTTTTCTGAACCCTTTCAAGTTTCACAACATCTTTCCAATAGGAAGGAGACCAAAACTGCACACAATATTCCAACAGGGGCCTAACCAATGTCATGTACAGCTGCAATGTGACCTCCCAACTCCTCCACTCAATATTCTGACCAATAAAGGAAAGTATACCAAACACCTTCTTCACTATCCTATCTACCAGCAACTCCCCTTTTAAGAAGCTATGAACCTGCACTCCAAGGTCTTTTTTTGTTCAGCAACACTCCCTAAGACCTTACCATTAATTGTATAAGTCCTGCTAAGATTTACTTTCCCAAAATGCAGTACCTCGCATTTATCTGAATTAAACTCCATCTTCCACTTCTCAGCCCATTGGCCCATCTGGTCAAGATCCTGTTGTAATCTTAGGTAACCTTCGCTGTCCACTACACCTCCAATTTTGGTGTCATCTGCAAACTTACTAACTGTACCTCTTATGCTCGCATCCAAATCATTTATGTAAATGACAACAAGTAGAGGACCCAGTACCGATCCTTGTGGCACTCCACTGGTCACAGGCCTCCAGTCTGAAAAACAACCCTCCACCAACACCCTCTGTTTTCTACCTTTGAGCCAGTTCTGTATCCAAATGGCTAGTTCTCCTTGTATTCTGTGAGATCTAGCCTTGCTAATCAGTCTCTCATGGGGAACCTTGTCAAACACCTTACTGAAGTCACATCTACTGCTCTGCCCTCATCAATCCTCTTTGTTACTTCCTCAAAAAGTAACCATCTACTTCCCTACATTCTATATCTTCCATGTCCTTTTCCACAGTAAATACTGATGCAAAATACTCGACTAAGGCTTTGCAGAATGAATATATGAGGTGAGAGAGAAGGATAAAATGCAGAACCTCAAAGGTAGTAATCTCTGGTTTATTCTTGGACCCATGTTCTAATGAGAGCAGGAATAAAAAGGGCAGATAAATCAATGCCTGCAGAAATAGTTCAATCTTAAGGATTCAGTGTTTTGAATCATTGGAATCTCTTCTGGAGTGGAAAAGACCAGTTCAAAAGAGATGTGTTTCACATGAACTGGAAAGGAGCCAATGTCACCTTTCTTTAAACTAGTGATGGGGGTGGGGGGGGAGGAGGAGAGGAGGGGGGGAGGAGGGGGGGAGGAGAAGAGGAGAGGAGGGGGGGAGGGGTTTGGAGTTGGTTGCCAGCTGGAAAAGATAACAAGGGTTCAGAGACAGGGTCCGAGAGAAAGGGTGCATTTTTGATTTGGATTGGCACAGGGTTTTTAGCAGAGAAGGTCCAGAGGAAGAGAATTGACTTGTACCCACAGGGAAGGAGAAGGGCATAGTGGCACATGTAAGAAGATACCACCCAGAAAGTGATAATGAGTTGCACTGTCCTGAAAGCTTGGGCTTGGTGCCATCTGGAGTATGATGATGGACTTAATTTGTTGTCTCACCACCACATCTCTGAATAACAGTATTATCATCACAACCTCAATGCACTTTGGCCATCACCAAATTCACTAGTACTCTGACAGCCCACAGTAATCATGAATCCTTCAGGGGCAGCACTCACACCTCTTCAACACTGTAAGGCGTTACATACACCAACACACGCATATTAATCAACATGCTTCATCTCAAAAACAAAATGGGATGCAGTAAGTGACAGCAGGAAAGAACTGGTGAAGCATAATCATTCCACTTGAAGTATTAATATTGGCAGGACTGGGAGAAGGGTGCATTATGCCACAGCTAGAGGCAGAGTGGAGGCATATGGTCTTATGGTCTTATATGTGCCCAGAGGTGTGAGATACATACTAGACTTCATCTTTGATATCCATGCACCCACTCTGAATCATATCTTCACTCCTAAGCTCCTAATGGTATCGATGCACATATTGTCCTATAGGGGACCAACTGTGTTGCACCCCAACCCTTCGACCCACAGAAATTACAGATGTGATGGGGGTAATGAGGCTTGGCTTGTGTTGGATGGTAGCCATGATGTGAGCGTGCTGGTGTTGGACTGGGGTGGACAAAGTTAAAAATCACGCAACACTTGGTTATGGTCCAACAGGTTATGGTCCAAATGGGCTTCAGATTGGTGTGACAGGTCAGCGCAACATTGAGGGCTGAAGGGCCTGTACTGCGCTGTAATGTTCTATGTTCTAGGTTTATTTGGAAGTACTAGCTTTTAGAGCACTGCTCCTTCAACAGATAGCTGTGCTGCAGGATCATAAGACACAGAATTGAACCTACTCCACAGCTACCTGATGAAGACCAAACACTCGGACTTCCAAAACCTGTTGGACTATAACCCAGTGGTGTCTGATTTTTAACTGGTGGATGGAACAGTAAGGCAGAAACAGCGTCTTGATGTGTATTGCCAGCTTGTTAAATCTCAACATCCTGCTCCAATGTCCCCATTTACACAGGAGGGCATTTGTGGCACAGTGGTAGTGTGCCAACCTCTGGACCAAGTGGACTGGATTCCAGTCTTGTCTGCTCCAGAGGTATGCCATAACATAACTGAGGTGCAAGAACACACACACATGTTCACACTTTATAATTTGAAATTACAATCACTCTTTGAAGAGAGAATCTTGAATCAGTGCTCCATCTCAAGTAACCTTTTGCTTTTATCTACCTATGTGCCAACTTGTGCTAAAATGATGAATGTGGAAGGTGTAGTTACTACGTGTTGCCCCTTGAGGGTGCTGCAGTACCATTGGTTGAGATGGTCTGTCATGACTCCAGTGACTGAAAGTGAACACTTCCAGCGTACATTCCTGTTTAGGATAAGAATGGGAATGCCTGGAGATTAAGTAGCAGCATACATGTGTGCATTTTCCTGCGAGATCTTTGAGGAAGTACTGCTGCACTGATGAAGGAGAAGCGACAAATGAACCTGTTGGACTATAACCTGGTGTTGTGTAATTTTTTTTCTGTTATTTTTTTTCTCTTTTTCTTCATTTTCTGTTTTTTTCTCTTTTTCCCGAGTGGTCCAGTGACAAGCAGTGCCCTTCACATCAAAGGGCAATGCTCACTCCTTTGTTAATTTTTTCAATTAATCCCCACACTACCGCCTAACTGTGGTAGTGCTTATTTTTCCTCAGCACCCATGGTGTGTGTGTGTGCAGCTGTGAGACACAGTGAGAGACACAAAGTGCACAAATCTTTATTTAATTTTCACCACCAGGAAGAAAGGAAACACCTGAGTGGCCTGTGACAAGCAGTGCCCTTCACATCAAAGGGCAATGCTGTGTGATCAAAACAGTGAAGGGGAGGGCAGGGACTAAATCAAAATAGAGTGGGGGGGGGGGGTGGGGGTGGCGGGGGGGGGGGGTTGTGTAATTTTTAACTTTGAGGAAGTAACAAGTGATTGGATAAAAGCGTCCTATGAATTTGGATTTCCAAATATGTTTAACACAGTGCCACATCAAAGGTTACTACAGAAGATAAGTGCAAGGGATAATATGGTTAACATGGATTGAGGGTAGACTAGCTAACAACAAAAAGAGATGAGGCATAAATGGGTTTCATTTTGGTTGGCAAGCTGTGTCTATGCTATCTATGCTGAGATCTCAACTATTTACAGGAAATGGTCCAGCACTTGATGAAGGAGCAGCGCTCCAAATAAACCCATTGGACTATAACCTGGTGTCATCTGACACACATGTTGGTAGGAAAGTAAGTTGTGATGAGGACATAGCAAACCTGTAAAGGAATAGAGAATGGTTACATTCATAAGCAAAAATATGGCAGATGGAGCATATTGTGGGAAAATGTAAACTTGTCCACTTTTGCAGTATGACTGGAAAAGTAATATGTTATTTAGTACAGAAAGATTAGAGAGAGAGGTTAGCTTGAGAAAATGTAGTGATGGTGATATATTTCCAAGTGAGGATGGTGAATGACTTGGGAGGGAAACTTGCAAGTGCTGAGTTCGGTTGTATCTGTTACCCTTGTCCTTCCAGATGGAAATGGTTCTTGGTTTGGAAGGTGATGCCTAAGGCTCTTAGGTGAGTTTATGCAGTGCATATTGTAGATAGTACACAATGCTGCTACTGAGTGTTGGTGGTGGAAGGCATGGATGCTTGAGGATGTGTTGCTAATAAAACGAGCTGCTTTGTCCTGGATCGCATCAAGCTTATTGAGTGTTGTTGGAGCTGTCCCCATCCAGGGAAGTGGGGAGTATATCATCACCCTCTTGACTTGTGCCTTGTAGATGGTGGACAGGCTTTGAGGAGTCTGGAGGTGAGTTACTTGTTGCAGTATTCCAATCCTATGACCTGCTCATGTAGTCACAGTCTTTGTTGGTGTGTCCAGTTGAGTTTCTGGTTGATGAT
This sequence comes from Hemiscyllium ocellatum, assembly GCF_020745735.1. Lineage (NCBI taxonomy): Eukaryota > Metazoa > Chordata > Chondrichthyes > Orectolobiformes > Hemiscylliidae > Hemiscyllium > Hemiscyllium ocellatum. The sequence goes on from NC_083405.1 coordinate 129,138,640, forward strand.
AACCCCTAGGAATTTGATGTTGGTATTTGATTTGATATTTTAAAATATATTGAACCAAAATTGGAGGTGTAGTGGACAGCAAAGAAGGTTACCTCAGATTAGATTACTTACAGTGTGGAAACAGGCCCTTCGGCCCAACAAGTCCACACTGACCCGCAACCCACCTAGACCCATTCCCATACATTTACTCCTTCACCTAACACTATGGGCAATTTAGCATGGCCAATTCACTTAACCTGCACATTTTTGGACTGTGGGAGGAAACCAGAGCACCCGGAGGAAACCCACGCAGACATAGGGAGAATGTGCAAACTATACACAGACAGTTGCCTGAGGCAGGAATTGAACCCAGGTCTCTGGTGCTGTGAGGCAGCAGTGCTAACCACTGTCCCACTGTGCCGCCATGGGATCTTGATCAGATGGGCCAACGGGCTGAGAAGTGGCAGATGGTGTTTAATTCAAATAAATGCGAGGTGCTGCATTTTGGGAAAGCAAATCTTAGCAGGACTTATACACTTAATGGTAAGGTCCTAGGGAGTGTTGCTGAACAAAGATGCCTTGGAGTGCAGGTTCATAGCTCCTTGAAAGTGGAATCGCAGATAGATAGCATTGTGAAGGAGGTGTTTGATATGCTTTCCTTAATTGGTCAGAGTATTGAGTACAGGGGTTGGGAGGTCATGTTGTGGCTGTACAGGACATTGGTTAGACCACTGTTGGAATATTGTGCGCAATTCTGGTCTCCTTCCTATTGGAAAGATGTTGTGAAACTTGAAAGGGTTCAGAAAAGCTTTGAAAGGGTGTTGCCAGGTTTGGAGGACTTCAGGTATAGGACAAGGCTGAGGGGTGACCTTATAGAGGTTTACAAAATTATGAGGGTCATGGATAGGATAAATAGACGATGCAGCATTTAAAAGGCATTTGGATTGGTATGTGAATAGGAAGGGTTTGGAGGGATATGGGCCGGGTGCTGGCAGGTGGGACTAGAATGGGTTGGGATACCTGGACAGGTTGGACTGAAGGATCTGTTTCCTTGTACATCCCTATGACTCTATATTGCAACACCTTTGAATGTCAAGAGGCGATGGTTAAATTGTCTCTTACTGAAGATGGTCATTGCTCTGCATTTGTGTGGCACAAGTGTTACTTACCACTTGTCTGCCTACGACTGGATATTGTCCACACCTTGTTGCATTTGAACATGGACTTCAGTAGCTGTGGAGTTGTGAATGATGCTGAACATTGTGCAATCATCAGCAAACATCTGACCTTATGATCGAGGGAAGGTCATTGATGAAGCCATTGAAGATGCTGGGCCTAGGACACTCCCCTGAGGAACTCCTGCGGAAATGTCCTGGATCTGAGAGGACTGATGTCCAACAATGACAACCATCTTCCTATGTGCCGAATATGACTCCAACAAGTAGAGAATTTGCCTTCTGATATCCATTGATTCTAGTTTGCCAGTGAATTCCTATTCTAACCACACACTGCATAATGTGCTTTCCTTGTGTCACCTTTAGTTCTTCCACTATTCTCCTTTAATCCATGATCCCTGCTTCTTGATCATTCCCCCAAACTGGGAACATTGTATAACCCTGCCTACTCTGCCCAGATCCTTCAGGATTTTGAATCCCTCAATCAAATCATCCCTCAGCATTCTCTTTTCCAGGGTGAAAACCCCCAATTCTTCCCAATCTACCAACACTTGAATTCCTTCCTCGGTGGAGCTATTCTACACCCTCTCTAAGGCTTTCACGTTCTTCCTAAAGTGAGGTGACCAGATTACTCCACATGAGACTGAATCATTTATTTATAAAAGCTCACCATAACCACCTTCCTTATACATTCAGTGTGTCTAATTTTAAAAAAAATCTCTCCTGTGATGTGGGTGCCATTGCTAATGCCTACATCAGTTGCCATTCTAGTTAGCACTCACATTTTCAAGCTGCCCCTGTCTCCTTCAATAATTTATGCACATGTACAGCCAAGACCCTTACTTCCTGCACCCCCTTTACAATTGTATCCTTTATTTTGCATTATCTGTCCATGTGGTTCCTAGCTAAATAAATCACTTCCCAGCACTTGCACCCATTTCGTCAACTTCTGGCATTTGTTTGTGACCTTTGCACATTTTGAGATTGTGCCCTATGCCTTCAGTTTAGCTTAGTAATGTTGATAAGAAAGTCTGTGGTACTAAAAATGTTTGACTTCTATGAGCATAACTGGGTTCATCCATTTCTAATCTGAAATACAACAGCTAACCATTCCTTTGCCACTCAGCCAACTTTGCATCCATAGAACATATAACATAACAGCGCAGTACAGGCCCTTCGGCCCTGGATGTTGCATCGACCAGTGAACCAATCTGAAGCCCATCTAACCATCTATTCCATTTCCATTATGTTTATCCAATGACCATTTAAAGTTGGCATGTCTACTACTGTTGCAGGCAGTGCATTCCATGCCCCTACTACTCTCTGAGTAAAGAAACTACCTCTGACATCTGTCCTACATCAATCACCCCTCAGTTTAAACCTGTGCCCCCCTTTTCATCACCATCTGAGGAAAAAGGCTCTCACTGCCCAACTGATCTAACCCTCTGATTATCTTATATGTCTCAATTAAGTCACCTCTCAACTTCCTTCTCTCTAATGACAACAGCGTCAAGTCCCTCAGCCTTTCCTCTTAAGACCTTCCCTCCATACCAGGCAACATCCTAGTAAATCTCCTCTGAACCCTTTCCAAAACTTCCACATCCTTCCTATAATGCAGTAACCAGAACTGTATGCAATACTCCAAGTGCGACCACACCAGAGTTTTGTAGAGCTGTAACATGACTTAGTCATAGAGATGTACAGCATGGGACCAGACCCTTCGGTCCAACCCGTCCATGCTGACCAGATATCCCAACCCAATCTAGTCCCACCCGCCACCACCCAGTCCATATCCCTCCAACTCTTCCTATTCATAAACCCATCTGAATACCTCTTAAATGCTGCAATTGTACCAGACTCCACCACATCCTCTGGCAGCTTATTCCATACACGTACCACCCTCTGTGTGAAAAGGTTGCCCCTTAGATCTCTTTTATATCTTTCCCTTCTCACCCTAAAGCTATGCCCTCTAGTTCTGGACTCCCGACTCCAGGGAAAAGACTTTGCCTATTTATCCTATCCATGCCCCTCATAATTTTGTAAACCTCTACAAGGTCACCCCTCAGCCTCCCACGGTTCAGGGAAAACAGCCCCAGCATGATCAGCCACTCCCTGTAGCTCAGATCCTCCAACCCTGGCAACATCCTTGTAAATCTTTTCTGAACCCTTTCAAGTTTCACAACATCGCTCCAATAGGAAGGAGACCAGAATTGCACGCAATATTCCAACAGTGGACCAACCAATGACCTGTACAGCCACAACATGACCTCTCACCTCCTGTACTCAATACTCTGACCAATTAAGGAAAGCATACCAAATGCCGCCTTCACTATCCAAAATGCAGCACCTTGCATTTATCTGAATTAAACTCCATCTGCCACTTCTCAGCCCATTGGCCCATCTGATCAAGATCCAGTTGTAATCTGAGGTAACCTTCGCTGTCCACTACACTTCCAATTTTGGGGTCATCTGCAAACTTACTAACGGTACCTCTTAGGCTTGAAACATCTCAGCAAGAGGCCCAGCAATCACTTCTCTAGCTTCTCACAGAGTTCTAGGATACACCTAATCAGGTCCTGGGGATTTTTTTAATGCATTTCAAGATATCTAGCACTTTCTCCTTTGTAATATGGACATTGTCAAGGTGTTGCCATCTATTTCCCTACATTTTATATCTTCCGTATCCTTTTCCACAGTAAATAATGATGCAAAATACTTGGTTAGTATCTCCCCCATTTTCTGCGGCTCCACACAAAGGCCGCCTTGCTGATCTTTGAGGGGCCCTATTCTCTCCCTAGTTACTCTTTTGTCCTTAATGTATTTGTAAAAACCCTTTGGATTCTCCTTAATTCTATTTGCCAAAGCTATCTCATGTCCCCGTTTTGCCCTCCTGATTTCCCTCTCATGGTTCTGAAACTCAATCCCTCTACTCATGAAAGCTAACACACCATCTGCCTTCTTAACTCTATCAACCTGAGTGACAACTTTCAGGGATCTATGTATGTGGACACCAAGATCACTCTGCTCATCTACACTAACAAGAATCTTACCATTAGCCCAGTACTCTGCATTCCTGTTGCTCCTTCCAAAGTGGATCACCTCACACTTTTTCACATTAAATTCTATTTGCCACCTCCCAGCCCAGCTCTGCAGTTTATCTATGCCCCTGTGTAACCTACAATATCCATCATCACTATCCAGAACTCTCTCGACCTTAGTGTCATTGGCAAATTTACTAACCCATCCTTCTAAGCCCTCATCTAGGTCGTTTATAAAAATGACAAACAGCAGTGGACCCAAAACAGATCCTTGCGGTACACCACTAGTAACTAAATTCGAAGATGAACATTTTGAATCAACCACCACCCTGTTTTCTTTCAGCTAGCCAATTTCTGATCCAAACTGTTAGATCACCCTCAATCCCATGCCTCTGTATTTTGTGCAATAGCCTACCGTGGGGAACCTTATCAAACGCCTTACCCAAATCCATATACCCAATATCAACTGCTTTACCCTCATGCACCTGTTTAGTTCACCTTCTCAAAGAACCCAATAGGGTTTGTGAAGCCCAACCTACCCTTCACAAAACTGTGTTGACTATCCTTTATCAACTTATTCCTTTCTAGATGATTATAAATCCTATCTCTTGTAACCTTTTCCAACACTTTACCCTTAACTGAAGTAAGGCTCACTGGTCTATAATTACCAAGGTTGAAAAAGGGGACAACGTTTGCTATCTTCCAGTCTTCTAACACCATTCCTGTAGACAATGACGACATAAAGATTAAAAGCAGAGGCTGAGCAATCTCCTCCCTGGCTTCCCAGAGAATCCCAGGTTAAATCCCATCCAGCCGAGGGGACTTAGCCAATTTTACACTCCAGAATTGCTAACACCTCCTCCTTGTGAACCTCAATCCCATCTAGCGTAGTAGCCTGTATCTCAGTATTCTCCTTGATAATGTTGTCTTTTTTCTGGTGTGAATACTGACGAAAAATAATCATTTAACACTTCTATCTCCTCTGACTCTACACACAACGTCCCACAACCATCCTTGATTGGCCCTAATCTTACTCTTGTCATTCTGTTATTCCTGATATACCTATAGAAAGCCTGAGGGTTTTCCTTGATCCTATCCACTAACGAATTCTCATGTCCCCTCCTGGCTCTTCTTAATTCTGTTTTTGTGTCTTTCCTGGCTAACTTGTAACTCTCAACTGCCCTAACTGAGCCTTCACATCTCATCCTAACATGAGCCTTCATCGTCCTCTTGACAAGAAACTCAACTTCCTAGGTAAACTATGGCTCCGGTGCTTGACAACTTCCTCCCTGCCTGACTGGTACATACTTATCAAGGACCCGCTGTAGCTGTTCCTTAGATAACCCAACATTTCAATTGTGCCCACCCCCTTGGTATGGACTAAGCCAGACCACCCAAAACATTCTTAAGCAGGCAGCTCAGACCATAACTTTGCAATTTTATTTGGAAGTGCACAGTGAAAATCACCCGGAGTAAGATAGTTAGGTTGACAACTAGATTTTAAAACAGACAAAACTTTATTCACAAAATTACACAAGAAACACAAAGAACAGAATAAAGAACCCCTACAGAACTCAACCTATCCAACTAAACTTAATTATGCTGTTTCGAATATACACGACAGTCCCAATAAGCAAACTCTCTTTAAAAACCAGTACAAATGGAACACATGTTTACAGGTTAAAGTTGAAGGTCAGAAAAAGAGAGAGAGTTTTCACATAGCTCTCTGTTGAACTTCCAACCAGTTCAAGACTGACTGAACTGTTCAGCTCACCTAGAGAGCTGACTACTCCCCTTTCTTTATACAGGTCACTTCTAAACCATGACCACTTTAGCCTGAAGTCTCATCTGTTTACATATAAACAAAAGGCGTCTCAAAATCCTTTTCATCTCTGTACCAAATCAGACTGATTGGAGCTCGGCCTTGTTTATTACCCCTCTGAAAAAATCAAGGACAGAGTACCCTTGAGCCAAGGAACAGCTTTTAGAAAAAAAAGCCTACCTTTGTGACACCCTGCAGTTTCCTTCCCCATCCTATGCAGCCTAACTCTTACGTAATCGCATCATAATTGCCTTTTCCCTAGCTATAACTCTTGCCCAGCATTATATACCTATCCCTTTCCATCGCCGAAATAAACATAACCGAATTGTGGTCACCATCACCAAAGTGCTCATCTACCTCCAATTCTAACACCTGGCCGGGTTCATAACCCAGTACTAAATCTAATGTGACCTTGCCCCTTCTGGGCCTGTCTACATACTGTGTCAGGAAACCCTCCTGCACACATTGGACAAGAACTGACCCATCTAAATTACATGAACGTTTGTATTTCCAGTCAATATTTGGAAAGTTAAAGTCCCCATAACAACTACCCTGTCATTCTCGCTCCTTTCTGTAATCGTCTTGGCTATCCTTTCCTATACATCTTTGGAACCATTTGGAGGCCTACAGAAAACTACCAAGAGGGTGACCTCTCCTTCCCTGTTTCTAACCTCAGCCCGTACTACCTCAGTAGAGGAGTCCTCAAACATCCTTTTTGCAACCATAATCCTGTCCTTGACTAACAGTGCCACACCGCTCCGCCCATTCCTGTTCCCATCTTTTTGGTTCTTCCTGAAACATCTAAATCCCGGAACCTGCACTGCTCCACCATGTCTCCGAAATTGCCCCAGCATTGAAATCCCAGGTACCAGCCCACGCTGCAAGTTCACCCAACTTATTCCGGATGCTCCTGGCATTGAAGTAGACACACTTCAAACCAATTTCTTGCTTGCTGGTGCCTTCTTGTCACCTGGAAACCTTTGGACCTCATTATACTCAACCTCCTGTATACCTGAGCTACAACTTTGGTTCCCACCCCCCCCTGCTGAATTAGTTTAAATTCACCTGAAGAGCATTAGTAAATTCCACCCCCCTCAGGATATTGGTTCCCCTCTGGCTCAGGTGAAGACCATTCTGTTTGTAGAGGTCACACCTACCCCGAAAGAACCCCAAATGTACAAGAATCCAAAACCCTCCCTCCTGCACCATCACTGTAGCTACGTGTTCAACTCCTCTCTCTCCCTAGTCCTCACCTTGCTTGCACGTGGCATGGGCAACAAACAGATAATAACTCTGTCCTAGCTCTAAGCTTCCACCCTAGCTCCCTGAATTTCTACCTTAAATCCCCATCTCTCTTCCTACTCATGTCATTGGTGCCTTGGGGTTGCTCCCCCTCCCCCTCTATCCATGTTACCATTGTCTTTTTAATCCATGGAATAGACAGTTGATAAAGGGGAGGCAATGACCCAGTGGTGTTAGCGCTGGGTGTGTTAATGCAGTGACCCAGATACTGTTCCAGGGACCTGGGTTCAAATCCTGATATAGTAGATGCTGAAAAGTGTAGTAATGAAGGGTTTATGCCTGAAACATCGATTCTCCTGCTCCTTGGATGCTGCCTGATTAACTGTGCTTTTCCAGCACCACACTCTTCCACTCTGATGACCAGCATCTGCAGTCCTTACTTTCTCCACAACAGATGGTGAAAATTGAATTCAATAAAAATATGACATTAAGCATCTGACCCTGAATTGATTGTTGGGGTAAAACCCATCTGCTTTACTAACACCCTTTAGGGAAGGAAGCAATGTGTAACTCCACAGCAATGGGGTTGACTCTTAACTGCCCTCTGGGCATTTAAGAATGGCCAATAAATGTTGCCTAGCCAGTGACGTCCACATCCTATGAATGAATATTTTTAAGAAGTGCCACTTTATCAAATCTCAACTTCTCAGGGGCAGCTGGGGATTGGCAATGAATGCTGGTCAGCCAGTAATATCCACCTCCCACAAATGATTAAAAATAGTCTACCTTATCAGTTTTATAAAGTAAATATGGAAATAGCAGGAAATAAAGATAGAAAAGAAAAATGATGCAAATTTGTAGCAGCATGTTGTTTGGTATCACTACGTGCTTGTGTAAGAATTTGCATCAGCAATGAATCATGGAATGAACTTCAGATGTCAACAGTCTCTCTGGAAAACATTGAAGGGAATTTGAACTCTCTAAGAATGAGAGGCTAAGGGGTAATGAGGTATCTCCTGTTCAAGTTCTTGGCCAAGTTCAGGAAAACTGAGAAATACTGAGTTCAAGTTGAATCAAAATAACCCATGGAAACTGCACACCGATATCAGCGTGTTCACGGCTAATCCCTGTTTTAAAAGTTACATTGCTGAGCAACGTTGAATCTTAACATGTTGGATTAGATTCTTACCTGCAGGTCCTGCTTTTAATCAATGAGTGGTGCAGTCGGACCGTCCCTCCTTCTCAGCCAGGAGGCCTGGATTCAAGACCCACCTGCCCAAGAGATGTGTATTAACATCTCTGAGGAGAAAGTGAGGGCTACAGGTGCTGGAGATCAGAGTTGAGAATGTGGTGCTTTAAACGCAGAGCAGGTTAGGCAGCATCTGAGGAGCAGGAGAATTGACCTTTCGGGCAAGAGCCCTTCATCAGGATGGGGAGATGAAGGGCTCTTGCTCGAAACGTCGATTCACCTGCTCCTTGGATGCTGCCTGATCTGCTGTGCTTTTCCAGAATGGAATGAGCTGCCAGAGGAAGTGGTGGAGGCTGGTACAATTGCAACATTTAAAAGACATTTGGATGGGTATATGAATAGGAAGGGTTTGGAGGGATATGGGCCGGGTGCTGGCAGGTGGGACTAGATTGGGTTGCGATTTCTGGCTGGCATGGACGGGTTGGACCGAAGGGTCTGTTTCCGTGCTGTACATCTCTATGACTCTATGACACCACACTCTCGATTATTCTCTGCTTCTCTGAGCAGGTTGATGAGAAAATTATCAGAAATACCAGAAGATTAACTGGCTAACAGGAAGCAGAGAGTAGGAATAAATGGATACTTATAGCTTGTCAGAATGGCATCTAAAAGCAAAATACTGCGGATACCGAAAATCTGAAACTAGCACAAAGTGCCGGAGAAACTCAGCAGGTCTGGAAAATCTGTGGTTGGAGAAACAGAGCTAATGCTTTGAGTTTGGTCTGTACTGTAATTGAGAATCCATAAGTGTACAAAGAGTTGAATGGCTTTATGAAGAGGTAAGCAAACAGCCTCAGCGACAGCCTAAGTGCGGACATACAGACTTTTCTCTAATTTAAGACCATAAGACCATAAGACATAGGAGTGGAAGTAAGGCCATTCGGCCCATCGAGTCCACTCCGCCACTCAATCATGGCTGATGGGCATTCCAACTCCACTTACCCGCATTCTTCCCGTAGCCCTTAATATTTATTCATTTTGTGGGATGTAGGCATTGCTGGCAGGCCAGCATTTATTGCCCTTCACTTGTTGCCCTTGAGACTGGGAAAGTTGAGCTTGTATCTCAAAGTGGAAGCAGCAATACTGACTTAAAGCACAAGGTAAAGCACTGTCAGAGAATGGCAGGACCTTTGGTTGTTTTACAAACTGATGACACTGGTTGTACAGGAGCAGCGTGACTTCAATAAGGCAGTGGCCGAATCTTAACTCACTGTATCCTCCACCCTTCAACCATTGCCACTGACTGGACGGAAGGGGCACTTTATGCAAGTCCTCAGAGATTTGGGCTCATTCACAACAGAAGTTCAGCTGATGATTTTGTGCTCATTGACGGTGCATGGTTCTGAACCTTTTGGCAAGGCCACAAGGGGGCAGTGGTCTCTGTAAGAGAAAGGATACATGACCAATAAACTTCAGCTTTGTTCCACTGTCCAAAGTCTGTTTGTGTGAAATATTCCTGATGAAGGGCTTATGCTCGAAACGTCGAATTCTCTATTCCTGAGATGCTGCCTGGCCTGCTGTGGTTTGACCAGCAACACATTTGCAGCGTGTGTGAAATTAGATCCCTGATCCTGCTCCATCTCCCATCACTGGAATCTTCATAATTTAATCACTGGGTAGTAATAATTGCCCACTGCTGTACTTTCATAGTGTTTCATAGCTTCTTGTTCATTTTCCTTTGTGAAAGGCTTGAATGGATTGACAAATTTATTTGCAAGGTAAAAACAATGACTGTAGATGCTGGATACCAGATTCTGGATCAGTGGTGCTGGAAGAGCACAGCAGTTCAGGCAGCATCCAAGGAGCAGTGAAATCAATGTTTCGGGCAAAAGCCCTTCATCAGGAATAAAGGCAGAGAGCCTGAAGCGTGGAGAGATAAGCTAGAGGAGGGTGGGGGTGGGAGAAAGTAGCATAGAGTACAATGGGTGAGTGGGGGAGGGGATGAAGGTGATAGGTCAGGGAGGAGAGGGTGGAGTGGATAGGTGGAAAAGGAGATAGGCAGGTAGGACAAGTCCAGACAAGTCATGGGGACAGTGCTGAGCTGGAAGTTTGGAACTCAGATGAGGTGGGGGAAGGGGAAATGAGGAAACTGTTGAAGCCCACATTGATGCCCTGGGGTTGAAGTGTTCCGAGGCGGAAGATGAGGCGTTCTTCCTCCAGGCGTCTGGTGGTGAGGGAGCGGCGGTGAAGGAGGCCCAGGACCTCCATGTCCTCGGCAGAGTGGGAGGGGGAGTTGAAATGTTGGGCCACGAGGCGGTGTGGTTGATTGGTGCGGGTGTCCCGGAGATGTTCCCTAAAGCGCTCTGCTAGGAGGCGCCCAGTCTCCCCACTGTAGAGGAGACCGCATCGGGAGCAACAGATACAATAAATGATATTAGTGGATGTGCAGATAAAACTTTGATGGATGTGGAAACCTCCTTTAGGGCCTTGGATAGAGGTGGGGGAGGAGGTGTGGGTGCAGGTTTTACAGTTCCTACGGGGGCAGGGGAAAGTGCCAGGATGGAAGGGTGGATTGTAAGGTGCGTGGACCTGACCAGATAGTCATGGAGGGAACGGTCTTTGCGGAAGGTGGAAAGGGGTGGGGAGGAAAATATATCCCTGGTGGTGGGGTCTTTTTGGAGGTGGAGGAAATGTCAGCGGATGATTTAGTTTATGCGAAGGTTGGTAGGGTGGAAGGTGAGCACCAGGGGCGTTCTGTCCTTGTTACGGTTGGAGGGGTGTGGTCTGAGGGCGGAAGTGCGGGATGTGGACGAGATGTGTTGGAGGGCATCTTTAATCACGTGGGAAGGGAAATTGCGGTCTCTAATGAAGGAGGCCATCTGGTGTATTTTGTGGTGGAACTGGTCCTCCTGGGAGCAGATACGGAGAAGGTGGAGGAAGTGGGAATACGGGATGGCATTTTTGCAAGAGGTAGGGTGGGAAGAGGTGTAATCCAGGTAGCTGTGGGAATCAGTAGGTTTGTAAAAAATGTCAGTGTCAAGTCGGTCGTCATTAATGGAGATGGAGAAGTCCAGGAAGGGGAGGGAGGTGTCAGAGGTGGTCCAGATAAATTTGAGGTCAGGGTGGAATGTGTTGGTGAAGTTGATGAATTGCTCAACCTCCTCACGGGAGCACGAGGTGGCGCCAATGCAGTCATCAATGTAGCGGAGGAAGAGGTGGGGAGTGGTGCCGGTGAAATTACGGAAGATCGACTGTTCTACGTAGCCAACAAAGAGACAGGCATAGCTGGGGCCCATACGTGTGCCCATGGTTACCCCTTTGGTCTAGAGGAAGCATGAGGATTCGAAGGAGAAATTGTTAAGGGTGAGGACCAGTTTGGCCAAATGAATGAGAGTGTCGGTGGAAGGGTACTGTTGGGGACATCGGAAGAAGAAGAAACAGAGGGCTTGGAGGCCCTGGTCATGATGGATGGAGGTGTAGAGGGATTGGATATCCATGGCGAAGATGAGGCGTTGGGGACCAGGGAAACGGAAGTCTTGGAGGAGGTGGAGGGCATGGGTGGTGTCTCGAACGTATGTGGGGAGTTCCTGGACTAGGGGGGATAGGACAGTGTTGAGGTAGGTAGAGATGAGTTCAGTGGGGCAGAAGCATGCTGAGAGAATGGGTCGGCCAGGGTGGTCAGGCTTGTGGATCTTGGGAAGGAGGTAGAACCGGGCAGTGTGGGGTTCCCGGACTATGAGGTTGGAAGCTGTGGGTGGGAGATCTCCTGAGGTGATGAGGTTCTGTATGGTCTGGGAGATGATGGTTTGGTGATGGGGGGATGGGGTCATGGTCGAGGGGGTGGTAGGAAGAGGTGTGCTTGAGTTGGCGTTTGGCTTCAGTAGTGTAGAGGTCAGTGCGCCAGACTACCACTGCACCCCCTTTATCTGCTGGCTTGATGGTGAGGTTGGGATTGGAGCAGAGGGAGTGGAGGGCCGTGCGTTGTGAGAGTGAGAGGTTGGAGTGGGGGATGGGGGGTATACAGGTTGAAGTGGTTAATGTCTCGGCGGCAGTTGGAAATGAAGAGGTCAAGGACAGGTAATAGGCCAGCACGGGGTGTCCAGGTGGATGCAGTGTGTTGGAGGCTGGTGAAGAGGTCCCCGGAAGGTGGGCGGGAGTCCTGATTGTGAAAGTAAGCTCGGAGGCGGAGGCGACGGAAGAAGTGTTCGACGTCACGGCGTGTATTAAATTCATTGAATCCATCTTGTCATAAGCACACTGCAATTTGTGGAAGCTTGGGGTGTGTGTGTGTGTGTGTGTGTGTGTGTGTGTGTGTGTGTGTGTGTGTGTGTGTGTGTGTGTGTGTGTGTGTGTGTGTGTGTGTGTGTGTGTTTCTTAAATTGTAACAGTGATGCCACTTCAGAAGACTTTCCTTCTGCTGGTTGTGCAATATCCTGTACAATTGCAGGTCTGTCTTCCTCAATGGCTCAAACCCGCCCCACTCTGCACTTTCCCCAAACCCCAATCAGATTAATTGTCATGAGGTGTGAAAGAAAATTTAAAAGGACGATAAGACCACTGAGAACAGTCCAAGGGTCTGGATTGTGGCAGAGAGGTTAATGAGATTCTTTACCTTGGTTCGTAGGCACCTGTGGAAGTCACAATGTCTGTGTACAGAGAACACAATGTGGAACAATTGATTTGATGACAAGAAAATAAATCAGGTTTGAAAAGGGATAGCAGCACACCAGATGAATACATCACTGGGTGACTTGCATAATAAAGCAATAATATCAAGGTGTTTTTCAGATCAATTGAATATATCCTTTATATCTGCTGCTGCTGCCGTGATTATTTTGTAGCTGAAACTCTTGCTGTTTGTATCTCCAAACTTGCTTCACTTTGCCTGGAAGTTCACTGACTAGACCCTCCACCTCCCAAACTGTCTGAAGTTGGAAAGGATATTGTTTGTTTATCCACCAGATTGGAGATGTTTCTTGCTGAAACTGTTCATGATAGACTGATTAATACTTTTCAAAGATTCACACTTCCTGAACCAGAGATCGACAGTAATCTATAAGGTTTGCACATAGCAGTTACCCCTGATATATCAATGATGGAATAGTCGAAAGGAGTGACATGCTACAGAATCATAGAAGCTCTACAGTGTGAAAACAGACCCTTCGGCCCATCCAGTCCACACTGATGTCCAGAAGAGCATCCCACCCAGACGCATCCCTTTAACCTATTCCTATAACCCTGTATTTCCCATGGTCAATCCATCTAACCTGCACATCTTTGGATTGTGGGACGAAACTAGAGCACCTGGAGGAGAGCCAAGTGGAAATGTGCAAACATAGACAGTCACCGAAGGGTGGCATTAAAACCCTTCGCTGTGAGACAGCAGAGCTAACCACTGAGCCAACCTGCATCTTTCTCTTGTACTCATCAGGACAAACACAAGAACCAGTCATCCCTCTAAGCTGCACAGCCCATTCCGAAGATCTGTGCGTGGAAATCCCATTCCCAGGATTGATTACCGGATTTGGAATCACTGCCTCACGCTGAACACAGAGGTCTGCATAGAAGAAAAGCAAAATTCAAGGGAACCTAGGCAGAAATGTCCAGTTGAAATCATCACAGCCATTCCATTGGATTGTTAGTGATGATCATGTAAAATTTGGCAATCTTGCCCTTGTCCTGATGAGTGAAAGATGAAAAGGCGCAGTTATGTTTTCTTTCAGCAATAGTAGATTTGATTCAAGATCCAACAGCTACATCAAAGGCATTCCCTCCAAAATAAGATTGGAAGTGGGGATGTTCACCAATGATTGGACAGCGTCATGCACCATTCGCAACTCCTCAGATATTGATGCATTTCATTTTCAAATGCTGTTCTGTAACTCCTTTTCAGGAATACTGTGCACAGATCTGGTTGCCATGTTACAAAAAGGATATTATTAAAACTGGAGAGGATTCAGATTGGTCAGGATGTTGCTGGGAATGGAAGGTTTCAGTTATAAAAGAAGGCTGGATAGGCAGGAACGTTTCTTACTGGGAAGCTAGGAGGCTGAGGGGTGACCATAGAGAGGCTTATAAAATCATGAGGGGCCTGGATAAGGTGAATGACAAGGATCTTTTCCCTATGGTTTTCAAAGCAAGGGGGCATTTTTTGAGCTGAGAGGAGAAAGATTTAAGAAGGACATGAGTGGCAAAATTTTACATAGAGAGTGGTTCTTGTGTGGAATGAACTGCCAGAGAAGATAGTGGATGTAGGTACAGTTACAATGTTTAAAAGATATTTGGATAAGTACATGAATACAAGATGATTAGGGGTTTAGATAGGGTTGACAGTGAGAACCTTTTTCCGCTAATGGAGTCAGCTGTTACTAGGGGACACAGCTTTAAATTAAGGGGAGGTTGGTATGGGACAGATGTTAGGGGTAGATTCTTTACTCAGCGAGTCGTGAGTTCATGGAATACCCTGCCAGTAGCAGTGGTGGACTCTCCCTCTTTATGGTCTTTTAAGTGGGCATTGGATAAGCATATGGAGGTTATTGGGCTAGTGTAGGTTAGGTAGGCTTTGGTCGGCGCAACATCAAGGGCTGAAGGGCCTGTACTGTGCTGTATTTTTCTATGTTCTATGTTCTATAATAGGAAAGGTTTGGAGGGGTATGGGCCAAATGCAGACAGGTGGGACTAGTTTAATTTGGGAACTTGATCAGCATGGACTAGTTGGACTGAAGGGTCTGCTTCCATTCTGTATGACTCTATGACTCTATAAATATCTGGACAATATTCAGGTTTAGGCTGGTAACTGTCAAGTAACATTCATGTCACACAACTGCCAGGCTGTGACCATCTCCAATAAGAGGCAATCTAACCGTCGTCCCTTGACATTCGATGGCATTACTATCACTGAATCCCCCATTACCAATATCCTGCAGTTACCTTGACCAGAAACTCAACTGGAGTCACCAGACAAATATGATGCCTACAAGAATAGTTCAAAGGCTAAGAATGCTGCTGTAATTCACTCACCTCCTACCTTCCCAAAGCCTGTTGACCATCTGCAAGGCACAAGTCAGGAGTGTGATGGAATACTCTCCACTTGCCTGGATGGGTGCAGCTCCAACAACACTCAAAACGTTTGATGTCATCCAGGATAAAGCAGCCTGCTTGATTGGCACCATATCCACAAACATCCACGCCCTCTACCACCCATGCACAATAGCAGTTGTGTGTCGTAAGGTACACTGCACAAGTTCAGCAAAGTTCCTCAGAAACCATCAACTGCCAGTTCCCTTCCAAGCCACTCACCTTCCTGACTTGGAAATCATCCAAGACCCCACCGACCCCAGTAATGTTTTTCTACAACCTCTTCTGTCAGGCAGAAGATACAATAGCTTGAACACACGCACCAACAGGTTCCAGACCAGCTTCTCCTCTGCTGTCATTAGTCTGCTGAATTGACCTCTCTAATTTCAAATAATGTTGATCCTGCTTTATGCACTTCCTGGGCAACTGTAACCTGTATGCTTTGCTCTGTCTAAGCACTCAATGATCTGTATGTCCTTGTTTGCTAATGATCTGCCTGTACTGCTTACAAAATAGAACTTTCCACTGTACTTAGATACATGTCACTACAATAGATCAAATCAAATCAAACTGAAATATATCACCGTACCTTCAGTGAGCTGGATCAAAATCCCGAAATTCCCTCCCTAAGGGCATTGGGGGTCAACCCCCAGCAGCTGGACTGCAGCAGTTCAAGAAGGCAGCTTACCCCCACTTTCTTAAGGGGGCAACTAGGGACAGGCAGTAATTGCTGGACCAGCCAGCGATGCCCACGTCCTATGAGTAAAAAGTAAACAAATACATCACAAACAATCAATGAGTCGACAAGAGAGCCATACATGAGGTGAAGAAACCAGTCAAACTTTAGGAAAAATTAGCTCAAAAGCAGCTATTCCTCCCAACCTAACCATGGACTGGATCTTGAATATGACTCTGCTTGCTTAAGGTGATGAGTTAAATCACTGTTCTCTGAAAGGACTATCCATCATTATTGTGGACTTGTTCATTATAAAGTGTCTTCTCAAAGTGTTTTTCTCTTGCTCGGTATGGTGTAAAGACTGCAAAACAAGTTGCTACACTGGCCCATAAACAGTGGTGTTGACTTTGAAATGAGTTGTCTGTTATGAATATGTAATAGGCCATCTAGCCAGGGAAATGTTAATTAAAGGAAGATTCAAAGATTTCTTTCCTCGTCAGTACATTTCCCAATTGATGTAAATGGCTGCCGGGGGTGAGATAACTTTTTGGAGGGAGGAAATGTAGCTGGGGTTTGACATAACAAAACATCTTTCAAGGCCTTAACAGAATCTTTGGGATACGGAGCCAGTAAATCCTTCCATTCACTTCAAGTCAAACTCCATTTTCAGCAGAACATCTGTCACCAACAAGTCGATGCACTTAATAATAGCAAAATTAGCGAGAATACTCGAAACCTGAAATTAGCATGGAAAGTTCTGGAAATTTAGGCCAGACGACAGTTATGCAGAATGAAACAGGGTGAAATTTTCTGATCATTGACCTTTCATCTGAAATGGAAGGAAGAGACTATATCATTTGAAACCTTTCTGCAGCTACAGATGCGAGGGAAGATCAGTTCAATAATTTTTAAAAATACATTCATGGGATGTGACTGGGTCAGCATTTATTCCCTGTCCCTAGTTGTTCTTGAGAAGGTGATGGTGAACTGCCTTCTTGAACTGCTGCAGTCCATGTGCTGCAGATTGACCCAAAATGCCATTCAGGACAGTTTTTCCAGGATTTTGACTAGAAACAGTGAAGGAACAGTGATATTTTTCCAAGTCGGGATGGTGAGTGGCCTGGTTCGGAACTTGCAGATGGCAGTGTTCCCACTTATCTGTTGCCCTTGTCCTTCTGGATGGAAGTGGTTGTGGATTTGGAAGGTGCTGTCTAAGGGTCTTTGGTGAATGTTTGCAGTGCATCTTGTGCATGGCACATACTGCTGCTACTGAGTGTCGGTGGTAGAGGGAATGGATGTTTGTGGATGGGGGTGCCAATCAAGCAGGTGCTGCTTTGTCCTGGATGGTGTCAAGCTTCTTGAGTGTTGTTGGAGCTGCACCCATCCAGGCAAGTGGGCAGTACTCCATCACCCTCCTGACTTGTGCCTTGTAGATGGTGGACAAGCTTTGGGGAGTTACTTGCTGTAGTATTTCTTAGCCTCTGACTTGCTCTTATAGTCACTGTGTTTATGTGGTGAGTCCAGTTGAGTTTCTGGTCAATGATAAGCCCCAGGATATTGAAAGTGGGGATTCTGTGATGGTAACACCTTTGAATGTCAAGCAGTGGTGGATAGATTGTCGCTTATTGGTGATGGTCATAGCTTGGCATTTGTGTGGTGTGAATATTACTTGCCACTTGTCAGCCCAAGCCCGGATATTGTCTGGATCTTGTTGCATTTGAACATGAACTGCTTCAGTGTCTGAGGAGTCATGAATGGTGCTGAGCATTGTGTAATCGTCAGAAAACATCCCCACTTTATGATGGAGGGAAGGTCATTAATGAAGCAGCTGAAATTGGTTGGGCCTAGAACACTACCTGAGGAACTCCTGCAGAGCTGTCCTGGAGCTGAGAGAAGGGGAGGGATAAAATGAGGTGAAAATGGCTATCGCTGTTGTTGGGATAAAGGTGAGGAGGTGTAGGTAGCACAGAGGGCATGCAGGAACAGTGGTGGGCGTGGATGGGTGAGAGCTGGTGGGGAAGATGTTCAGGGTAAAGTGAAAGTGGGGGAGTATGAGCCTTGGTGAGAGTTGAGTCAGTAGCGGAGATAGAGTGAGTGTGAGGTGGCAGAGGGAAGAGTGTGGCACTCATCCTGGTGGAGGGGAGATGTCATTGACCTTTATGTGGCACCACTGGGCAAGAATGCCCTCGTCTTCATCATCCCATTCACCAGGACCTCCAGCTCCCTGCCCTCAAAGCGGGGCACAAATTGCCCTCTGTCTGCCATCTCCAGGGTATGAATGTTGGAGCTCTCTCGGGCAGCTCCAAACTGCCAACACTTGACTCGATGCACATCATTTTTAAATAAAGATGGAAATTGCTGCAAAAACTCAGCAGGTCTGGTAGCTTCTGTGGAGAGGAAGCAGAGTTAATATTTCAGATCCCTAACAGTCACTAATCTCATTTTATCCGGTGATCAAATCCCCTTTCACTGCTTCCAAACTCATGGTCCACCAGCCCCATATAGCTCGTTTCCAACAGCTTCCCAAAATCCACTAATAAGACTGTCCAGGGAGACCCATTGTTTCTGCCTGTTTCCATACTGTAGGGATTCTGTAAACAAAACTCATCTCTTGACATTTCAACTCAATTATTTCTTGCCTTGTCCTGTCCATTCCCACTTACATCCATGATTCCTCTGACGCTTTATGTCAGTTTCAGTTTGCAGGCTCCAGCTGTCTCCTCTTTCCCACGGATATGTAATCCCTTTACATGTCCATCCCCCACCAGGATGGCCTCAGGGCTCTCCGCTTCTTCCTGGGACAAAGGACAGAACCGTCCCCACCCACCGCCAGCCTCCTTCGCCTGGCCGAGCTATACTCACTCTGAATAACTTCTCATTTTCTTCAGGTCAGAGGGGTGGCCATAGCAAGGGTCCCAATTCTGCCTGCCCCCTTGTGGGGTATGTGGAACTTTCCTTGTACCAGTCCTATTCTGGCCCCCACCTACAACATTTTCCCGGTACACCAATGATGTCATTGTTGCTGCTCCCCTCTCTTGTCCAAAATTGGAAAGTTTTATCAATTTTGCTTCCAATTTCTACCCTGCTCTCACCTTCACCTGGTCCATTTCTGGCTTGTTCCTTCCCTTCCTCGAAATCTCTCTTTCCGTTTCTGGGCATAGGCTGGTCATCAATATCCACTACAAACCCACCGACTCCTACAGCCACCAGCCATCCTCATACCCTGCTTCTTATAAAGACTCTATTCCGTTCTCCCAGTTCCTCCATCACGACTATTCTGATAATGCTACTCTCTACAAGAGAGCCCTGAAAATGTCCATCTTCTTCTTCAACCGAGGATTCCCCAGCACCGTTGTTGACCGGTCCCTCAGACCTGTTGAGTCGATCCATCTCCAGCATTTCCACTCTCATCCCATCTCTTCCCTCCCACAACAGCAATAGGAACCCCCTTGTCCAAACCTACCATCCCACCAGCACCAACATCCAAAGGATCATCAGCTGCCATTTTCACCACCTCCAGTGAGATGCCACCACCAGACACATATTCCCCTCCCCTCCCTTCTGCAGGGACTGCACCCTCTGGGACACCTCCCCTCCACTCTCAACACCTTCCCCCCACCCACCACACCCCTAAAGCATCTTCCCCTGCAATTATAGACCCCAAACTCCAAGACCCCCAAACACACCTTCCAGGTGAAGCAGCAAAAACGTTTTGTTTGCAAAAATGACCCAGAGCTTCCAGTTTCCTGCCACTTTAACACATGACCTGTTCCCTGTCCAATGTCTCTGTCTCAGGCTTGCTGCAGTGCTCCAGCGCAGCTCAGCACTAGCTGGAAGAACAGCATCTCATTGTCCCCTCGGGAACCCCGCAGCCTTTAGGACTCAATATCGAGTTCACTAACATTAGGACCTGACCATCTTCCCCCTAAATCCTTACCCCAACCCCACACACCAGGCCTTATTATCACATGGGCTGTTACCACAGCAATCCCATTGTCAGTCACTAATGGCCCCCATTAGCAGCTGTTGATTCTCCTAGGCTGACCTTTACCCATCCCTTGATCTTCCTGACTACAGGTCTGTCTCTGTGGATGCCCTCTCCATTTACCATTTAATCATTCCCCTTCCTCCACCCCATTATTAGCACGTATAATAATTATATTCCAATATAGAGCTGAAAATGTGTTGCTGGAAAAGCGCAGCAGGTCAGGCAGCATCCAAGGAGCAGGAGAATCGATGTTTCAGGCATGAGCCCTTCTTCAGGAATCCTGAAGAAGGGCTCATGCCCGAAACGTCAATTCTCCTGCTCCATGGATGCTGCCTGACCTGCTGTGCTTTTCCAGCAACACATTTTCAGCTCTGACCTACAGCATCTGCAGTCCTCACTTTCTCCTATGTACCAATATATACTCAGCTACCATTTTCCAAGCTAAAATCAGTTCTGAAGAAGTTTCACTCTGCTTTCTCTCTCCAGATACTGCCAGACCTGCTGAGTTTTTTCAGCAATTCTGTTTTTGCATCTGATTTCCAGCATCCACAGTTTGTTGGCTTTTTAAAATCCCAGCTTATCCCAGAGAACGAAGGACAGTTCACACACCAAATGGCCTTCTTCTTTAGAGACCGCAATTTCCCTTCCCACATGGTTAAAGATGCCCTCCAACGCATCTCATCCACATCCCGCCCCTCGGCCCTCAAAACCCCACCCTCCAACTGTAACAAGGACAGAATCCCCCTGGTGCTCACCTTCCACCCTACCACGACGACACTTCTGCCACCTCCAAACAGACCCCACCAGGGATATATTTCCCTCCCCACCCATCTCCGACTTCCGCAAAGACCGTTCCCTCCGTGACTACCTGGTCAGGTTCACGCCCCCCTAGGACACACCTTCCCGTTCTGTCACCTGCCCCTGCCACTGCAGGAATTGCAAAACCTGCACCCACACCTCCTCCCTCACCTCCATCCAAGACCCCAAAGGAGCCTTCCACATCCATCAAAGTTTCACCTGCACATCCACCAATGTTCATTTATTGTATCCGTTTCTCCCGATGCGGTCTCCTCTACACTGGGGAGACTGGACGCCTCCTAGCAGAGCGCTTTAGGGAACATCTCTGGGACACCCACACCAATCAACCCCACTGCCCTGTGGCCCAACATTTCAACTCGCCCTCCCACTCTGCCGAGGACATGGAGGTCCTGGGGCTTCTCCACCGCCACTCCCTCACTTCCTGACACCTGCAGAAAGAATGCCTCATCTTCCAACTCAGGCCACTTCAACCCCAGGGCATCAATGTGGATTTCACCAGTTTCCTCATTTCCCCTTCCCCCACCTCACTCCAGCTCCAACCTTCCAGCTCAGCACCGCCCTCATGACCTGTCCTACCTGCCTATCTTCCTTTCCACCTACCCACACCACCCTCCTCTCTGACCTATCACCTTCATCCCCACCCCCATTCACCCATTGTAAGCTCTTTTCTTGATATAACATAGTACAGCATAGAACAGGCCCTTCAGCCCACGATGTTGTGCCGACCATTGATCCTCATGTGAGGTACACCTAATGTATGAACTCTCAAATTTCTGTGATCAAACGCATAGAATATAGAACATAGAAAAATACAGCGCAGTACAGGCCCTTCGGCCCTCAATGTTGCACCGATCCAAGCCCACCTAACCTACACTAGCCCACTATCCTCCATATGCCTATCCAATGCCTGTTTAAATGCCCATAAAGAGGGAGAGTCCACCACTGTTACTGGTAGGGCATTCGTGAACTCACGACTCGCTGAGTAAAGAATCTACCCCTAACATCTGTCCTATACCTACCACCCCTTAATTTAAAGCTATGCCCCTCGTAATATCTGACTCCATACGTGGAAAAAGGTTCTCATGGTCAACCCTATCTAAACCCCTAATCATCTTGTACACCTCTATCAAGTCACCCCTAAACCTTCTTTTCTCCAATGAAAACAGCCCCAAGTGCCTCAGCCTTTCCTCATACGATCTTCCTACCATACCAGGCAACATCCTGGTAAACCTCCTCTGCACCAGTTCCAGTGCCTCCACATCCTTCCTATAGTATGGCGACCAAAACTGCACACAATACTCCAGATGCGGCCGCACCAGAGTCTTATACAACTGCAACATGACCTCAGGACTCCGCAACTCAGTTCCCCTACCAATAAAAGCCAGTATGCCATATGCCTTCTTCACAGCATGTCTAGCAGTCTCTTAAATATCCCCAATGACCTTGCTTCCACATCTGCTGCTGGCAACGCATTCCATGCTCTCACAACTCTCTGCGTAAAAAACCCACCTCTGACATCCCCTCTACACTTTCTGCCAAACAGCTTAAAACTATGACCCCTCATGTTAACAATTTCTGCCCTAGGAAAAGATTTCTGGCTATCAATTCTATCTGTGCCTCTCATTATCTTGTACACCTCAATTAGGTCCCCTCTCTTCCTTTTCCAATGAAAAAACTGCGAGCTCAGTCAACCTCTCTTTGTAAGATAAGCCCTCCATTCCAGGCAGCATCCTGGTAAACCTCCTCTGAACCCTCTCCAAATCATCCACATCTTTCCTGTAATAGGACAACCAGAACTGGACACAGTATTCCAAGTGCAGTCTAACCAAAGATTTATAGAGCTGCAACAAGATCTCACGGCACTTAAACTCAATACCCCGTTAATGAAAGCCAAAACACCACATGCTTTCTTAACAACCCTATTCATCTGGGTGGCAATTTTAAGGGATCTAAGTACCTGCACACCAAGATCCCGCTGTTCCTCCACACTGCCAAGAATCCTGTCTTTAATCCTGTACTCAACTTTCAAGTTCAACCTTCCAAAGTGCATCACTTCACATTTATCCAGGTTGAACTCCATCTGTCACCTCTCAGCCCATCTCTGCATCCTGTCAATGTCATGCTACAGCCTACAACAGCCCTCTATACTGTCAACGACACCTCCAACCTTTGTGTCGTCTGCAAACTTGCCAACACATCCTTCAATCTCCTCATCCAAGTCATTATTAAAAATTACACAGAGTAGAGGCTCAAGAACAGAGCCCTGTGGAACACCACTCACCACTGACTTCCAGGCAGAATACTTTCCTTCCACTACCACTCACTGTCTTCTGTCGACCAGCCAATTCTGTATCCGGACAGCTAACTTTCCCTGTATCCCATTCCTCCTGACCTTCTGAATGAGCCTACCATGGGGAACCTTATCAAATGCCTTACTGAAGTCTATATACACAACATCCACTGCTCGACCCTCATCAACTTGTCAAGTAACATCCTCAAAGAATTCAATAAGACTTGTGAGGCATGACTTTCCCCTCACAAAGCCATGTTGACTGCATTTAATCAAGCCATACTCTTCCAGATGGTCATAAATCCTGTCCCTCAGAATCCTTTCTAACACCTTGCAGACGACAGACGTGAGACTGACTGGTCTGTAATTGCCAGGGATTTCCCTATTTCCTTTCTTGAAGAGAGGAATTACATTTGCCTCGCTCCAGTCCTCAGGTACGACTCCGGTGGAGAGTGCGGATGCAAAGATCTTCGCAAGCGGCGAAGCAATCACATTTCTCGTTTCCCAAAGCAGCCGAGGACTAATCTGGTCTGGCCCTGCCGACTTGTCAATCTTAATGTTTGTCAAAATTTTCAGCACATCAGCTTCCTCAATCTCTATCTGTTCCAGCATGCTTACCTGCTCCTCAAAGGTTTCATTCACTACAAGGTCCTTTTCTTTAGTAAAGACAGAAGCAAAAAACTCATTTAGGGCTTCCCCTACCTCCTCAGACTCCACACACAAGTTCCCTATGCTATCCCTGATTGGCTCTACTCTTTCTTTGATCATTCTCTTATTCCTCACATATGTGTAAAATGTCTTTGGATTCTCCCTAATCCTTCCTGTCAAGCCTTTTTCGTGCCCCTTCCTGGCTCTCCTCAGACCATTTTTGAGCTCCTTCCTCGCCTGCCTGTAACAGAGCTGAGCAAGACCCTTGCTTCCTCCACCTTACTTGAGCTGCCTTCTTTCTTTTGACGAGAAGCTCCTCTGCTCTTGTCATCCAAGGTTCCTTTATCTTACCCCTTCTTGCCTGTCTCAGAGGAACATCACTTGCATCACTCGCAACAAATGTTCCTTAAACAGTCTCCACATGTCTATAGTGTCCTTTCCATGGAACAATTGCTCCCAGTCTATGCTTCCCAACCCACGTCTGATAGCATCACAGTTTCCTTTTCCCCAATTAAATATCCTCCCATTTTGCCTGCTTCTCTCCTTCTCCATAGCAATGTAGAATGTGAGGCAGTTGTGGTCACTATCACCAAAATGCTCTCCCACCGCAAGATCTGACACCTGCCCCGGCTCATTGCCGAGCACCAAATCCAAAATGGCCTCTCCCCTCATCGGCCTGTCAACATACTGAGTTAGGAAACCCTCCTGAACACACCTTACAAAAACAGCTCCTTCCAAACCATCTGCTCGAACGAGGTTCCAATCAATATTGGGAAAGTTAAAGTCACCCATTACAACAACCCTACTACATTCACACTTTTCCAAAATCTGCCGACCTATGCTTTCTTCAATCTCCCTGCTGCTATTGGGGGCCTGTAGTAAGCCCCTAATGAGGTGACTGCTCCCTTACTGTTCCTAATTTCCACCCATACTGACTCAGTAGGCAGACCCTCCTCAACAATGGTAACTTCTGTAGCTGTGATAACCTCTCTGATTAGCAGTGCTACACCCCCTCCTCTTTTTTTTATGCCCCCTCCCTGTTCTTTTTAAATGTTCTAAACCCTGGAATATCCAGCAACCATTCCTGCCCCTGAGAAACCCACATCTCTGTTATGGCCACAACATCATAGCACCAGGTACTGATCCATGCTCTAAGCTCATCACTTTTATTCCTGATATTCCTTGCATTAAAGCAAACACACTTTGACCCATCCCTTGGTTCTTTCCCAGGAAATTCCTTCCCACTGGCAGCACTACCTCTTGCTATTGTCTCATCTCCATCAACTCTCACCATCGATATATAGCTCAGGTTCCCACCCCCCCTGCCATACTAGTTTAAACCCTCCTGAACAACTCGAGCAAACCTTCCACCCAGGACATTGGTCCCTTTCCCGAAACGTCGATTTTCCTGTTCCTTGGATGCTGCCTGACCTGCTGTGCTTTTCCAGCACCACTCTAATCTAGACTCACCATAGGATCAGGCTGTTCAGCCCACTAAGCCTGCACTGACCCATAATGTATTTCTAAACTTTGTCTTTACGCAGTCTGTATCCCTGTATTCCCTGCCAATTCATGTATCTGTCAAGGTGCCTCTTAAACGTTGCTATTCTATCCGCCTCCACCACCTCCTCTGGCAGCACGTTCCAAGCACCTACCACCCTCTGTGTAACAAACCTGCCTCGCCACCTCCTTTAAACTTATCCCTATTCGCTTTAAACTTAGGCCATGAATAATTGGCATTTCAGCACTAACTATCCATTTTATCCATGCCTCTCATAATTTTGTAAACTTCAATCAGGTTGACCCTTATCATTTGACATTCAAGTGAAAATAAACCAACTTTGTCCAATCTCTCCTCACAGCTAAAACCCTCCAATCCAGACAACATCCTGTTGAACCATTTCAGTATCCTCTCGAAATCTTCCACATCTTTCTGGTCAGATATCTCATCAATGGTGAGTTTTTGTTTTGTTTACTCACTGGATGTGGGAATTGCTGGTTAGACCAGCATCTATTACCCATCCCTAATTTCCCTGAGGGCAGTTAAGAGTCTTAGAATCCCTACAGTGTGGAAGTAGGCCATTCAACCCACACCGAACCTCTGAAGAGCACCCCACCCAGACCCACACTTGTAGCCCTGCATTTCCTATGGCTAACCAATGAAACCTACATATCCCTGGACACAATTTAACATGGCCAATCCATCTAACCTGCACATCTTTGGACTGTGGGAAGAAACTGGAGCACTTGATTTAAATCAGTGCAGACACGGGGAGAACATGCAAATTCCACACAGTCACCCAAAGGTGGAATCAAACCCTGGTCCCTGGTGCTACGAGACAGCAATTAGATTAGATTAGATTAGATTTACAGTGTGGAAACAGGCCCTTCGGCCCAACAAGTCCACACCGACCCGCCGAAGCGCAACCCACCCATACCCCTACATTTACCCCTTACCTAACACTACGGGCAATTTAGCTTGGCCAATTCACCTGACCCGCACATCTTTGTGATTGTGGGAGGAAACCGGAGCACCCGGAGGAAACCCACGCAGACACGGGGAGAACGTGCAAACTCCACACAGTCGCCTGAGTCGGGAATTGAACCCGGGTCTACAGGCGCTGTGAGGCAGCAGTGCTAACCACTGTGCCACCGTGCCGCCCACATTGCTATGGGTCCACATTCATGTGTACGCTAGACCAGGTAAGGATGGCAGTTTCCTTCCCTAAGGACATCAGTGAATCAGCTGGGATTTTCCTGGTCCTCAGGATATTACCAGGCCCACTGAATTAATAATCTAGCAATAATACCACTAGGCCATCGCCTACCCAAATGATTCTGGGTGCGGTGAGTTAGCGAATCGAGCTGGTGAGAGGATGAGAGGAGTGGCACATGGGTCATGGCGGGTAGTCAATGAGATGAGTTTCAGGGAGAGAGAAACCAGCAGAGAGAAACACCATAGTGATGGAGTAGCACGGTGGCTCAGTGGTTAGCACTGTTGCCTCACAACGCTAGGGACCTGGGTTTGATTTCTGCCTTGGGCGACTGTCTGTGTGGAATTTGCGTATTCTCCCCGTGTCTGTGTGGGTTTCCTCCGGGTGCTCTAGTTCCCTCCCACAATCTAAAGATGTGTAGGTTAGGTGAACTGGCTGTGCTAAATTGCCAATAGTGTTCAGGGATGTGTAGGTTAGGTGCACTAGTCAGGGGTAAATATAGGGAGAAAGTGAGAACTGCAGATGCTGGAGATCACAGTCCAGCGTGTGGTGCTGGAAAAGCACAGCAGGTCAGGCAGCATCCAAGGAGCAGCAGAATTGACGTTTTGGGCATAAGCTGTTCATCAGGTAAATATAGGGTCGGGGAATGGGTCTGGGTGGGTTACCCTTCGGAGGATTGGTGTGCACTTGTTGGGTCAAATGGCCGTTTCCACACTGTAGGGATTCTACCAAGAAACTTGACCAAAATGACTCTTCTTCAGAATCTGGGAAGACTCAGACTCTCTGCAGTGTGGTGCACAGCTGATGTGTCACAGTACAGAGTGTACCCCTCCAGTCTGTCAGGAATAAGGTGCATGACATTTGGACAAGCAACAAGGAGAGGTGTCAGGAAACACTGCAAAAAGAACTCGGAAATACTGCACTTCCCCTTAAAGACTAGAAGAACCGTTTCCTGGAATTGGCCCATCGAATGCGGTTCTATTTTTGTGAGAGAGCTGTGTCCTTTGTCTGATGTTGCTAAGAGTGGAGCAATTAAATGGGCTCAGTGTCTCTGAGTTCTTTCACAGCAGTAATGAAAATGAGATCAATGCGGCTTTTGTTCCATCTAGAGGATATGAGCAAAGAGGGTGAGCCTTTAAGTACATCTAAATGAGATGACAAGGATGGCTCAGCTAGGAATGTGTTTGATGGCTCAACAGATTCATTTGACTGAGTTAGAATCACAGTGTGCTTACAGCACTCAAGGGTACAATTCTCTCCATCAATATCTCTGCAAGAACAGTGCGTCTCGTTGCGTTGTCCTGCCCCCCCCACTTCCTTTGAAAATATTTCCTCTTCTGATAATCAAGCCATAGAATCATGCAGTTTTTGCACTGAAACAGAGAGAATAGAAGCAAGAATAGACCATTCAATCCTTTGAAACTGTTCTGCCATTCAATATGATCACACCTGATCTTTCAATTTAGTCCCCTGTTGCTGCTTTCTCCTCATATCCTTCCAACCCTTCAGCCTGGAGAATGATATCTAACTCATTTATGAAAACATTCAATGTTTTGGCCTTAACCTCTTTCTATGGCAGATAATTTCATAGGCTATCCAGTCTCTGGATAAAGACATTTCTCCTTATCACAGTCCTAAATAGCCTAACCTGTATCCTAGACTGTGGCCACTGATTCTGGACTCCTGCTCATTGGGAACATCCCATCTACATTTATCCTGTATATCACCACAGTGTTACCATCATTGATTCCCTATCTATCCCCATCAATGGGGATCACCACTGACCAGAAACTCAAGTGGACTCACTACATGAATACAGTGGCTACAAGAGCAGGTCAGAGGCTAGGAATACTGTAGCAAGCAACTCACCTCCTGACTCCCCAAAGCCTGTCACCATCTACAAGGCACAAGTCAGGAGTGTGATGGAAAACTCCCCACTTGCCTGGATGGGTGCAGCTCCAACAACACTCAAGACGTTTGACACCATCCAGAACAAAGCAGCCCACTTGATTGGCATCACGTCCACAAACATCTGCTCCCTCCACCACCAACACTGAGTGTACAAGATGCACTGTAGAAATTAATCAAAGATTCTCAGACTGCACCTTCCAAACCCATGAACACTTCCACCTAGAAGGGCAAGGGCAGCAGATACCACCATCTACAAGTTCCCCTCCAAGCCACTCACCATCCTGATTTGGAAATATACCATCATCTATTCACAGTTATTGGGTCAAATTCTGGAATTCCCTCCCTAAGGGCATTGTGGGTCAACCCACAGCAGGTGGACTGCAGCGGTTCAAGAAGGCAGCTCACCCCCACTTTCTCAAGGGGGAAACTAGGGACGGGTAATAAATACTGGGCCTAGCCAGTGATGCCCATATCTCACAAATGAATAATTTTTTAAAAAAACTCCTGTTAGCATTTTATATTTTTTATCAGATTCCTCCCATTCTTATAAACTCCAGCAAATATAGTCTAAAACCGATCCATCTCTCCTAATGTCTTTATTGAGTGAAAAGAGGTCCTTTGGCCCCTTGTGTCCATACTAGTCATCAAACATCCATCTCCTTTCATCTCACTCTCTTGTCTATGTGGAAAATCACAATTGAACCAGTTTCCGCTGAACACTCAGCCAGTGCACTCCAGGTCCTAACAAGTTGATGGTTAAAATTTGCCAAAGAAATTCACCAAAGATCCTCAGACAGTATCTTCTAAACCTATGACCACTTCCATCTAGAAAGACAAGGGCAGCAGATATATGGGAACACCACCACCTTCAAGTTCCCCTCCAAGCCACTCACCATCCTGACTTGGAAATACATTGCTGTTCCTTCACTGTCGCTGGGTCAAAATCCTGGAATTCCCTTCCTAAGGGCATTGTGGGTCAATATACGGCAGTGGTTCAAGAAGACAGCTCACCCCCACCTTCTCAAGGGGCAACTAGGGACAGGTAATAAATGCTGTGCCCAGTCGGCAATGCCCACATCTCACAAAAATGAATAAGAGAAGATTTATCCTCATGCTGTCATTGCTATCTCTTTCAGAGATCTTCAATCGTTTCCTTCAGACAGATCAACAAAATTTCAAGTACAGTTTCAAGTTTGTTTCCTGAGGGTGGACAGGTTCTTAAAACAAAAGTTCGAAGAACAGGATAGCACAGAAACAGGCTGTTCAGCCCACCAAGCCTATGCCAACAAGATATCTTTTCAAACTAAAAACCTTCTGCCTCCATGCTATCCATATCCCTCTATTCCCTGCTCATTCATGTATCTGCCAAGATGCCTCATATGCTTTGTTATTGTGTCCCCCTCCACCACCTCCTCTGGCAACCCATTCCAGGCACTTACCACCCTCTGCGCAAATAAATCTGTCTGTCACATCTCCTTTAAAATTAGTCTCTTTCCCCTAGTTAATGACATTTCTGCCCTGGGAAAAAAACTCTGACTATCCATCTACCCATGCCTCTCATAATTTTGTACATTTCGATCAGGTCACCCCTCACCTTTTGACACTCAAATGAAAACAAACCAAGGCCAATCTCCCCTAGTAGCTAATACCCCCCGAGGCAACATCTTGCTAAATCTTTTCTGTACCCTCTCCAACGCCTCCACATTTTTTGGTAGGGTAGCAAACAGAACTATACACAATATCCCAAACGTAGCCTAACTAAAGTACTATACAGCTGTATAATTTGGCTTGCCAATATTTATACTCTATACCACAAATTTATGAAGGTAAGCATTCCATACGTCTTCTTGACCACCTCATCCATTTGTGTTTCTTATCCAATTTCAGGACCTGTGTGCCTAGATCCCTCTGTCTGTTAACACTTTTAAGGAATCTGCCATTTACTGAAAATTTCCCTCCTGGATTAGATCTCCCAAAATGCATAATCTCGCATTTGTCTGAAATAAATTCCATCTGCCATTTCTCCACCCAAGTGTCCAGTCTATCTACATCCTGCTGTATCCTCTGGCAATCGTCCTCACTATCAGCAGCTCCTGCATTCTTTGTGTCATCAGCAAACTTACTAATCAGGCCACCTACGTTCTCCTCCAAATCATTTATATATATTGCAGACAACAAGGGTCCCAGCACTGATTCCTGTGGAACACTACTGGTCACAGATCTCCAATCTGAAAAATAACATTTCACTGCTACTCTCTGTCTTCGATGACAAAGTCAGTTCTATATCTATCTTACCAGCTCACCACAGATCCCATTCACTTTCTGTATCAGCCGGCCATGATAGACCTTTTCAAAGGCCTTACTAAAGTTCATATCGACAACATCTACCATCCTGTCCTCATCAATCATCTTCATCGCCTCCTCAAAAACTCAATCAAGTTTGTGAGGAAGTGACCTTCCCTGCTGCCTATTGCTAATAAATTCACATTTTTCCAAATGTGACTAACTCCTATCCCCAAGAACTTCCTTCAATAATTTCCCTACCACAGGCATAAAGCTGACTGACCTCGAATATCCCAGATTATCCCTGTTGCCCTTCTTAAACAAAGGAACAATGTTGGATATTCTTTAGTCCTCTGGGAGCTCTCCTGTGACTAAAGAGAATACAAAGATTCTGTACAAGGCCCCAACAGTTGCCTCGCCTGGCTCCCTCAGCATTCTGGGATAGATCCCATCAGGTCCTGGGGACTTGTTTACCTTAATGCTTTTCAAACACCCAACACTACCTTTTCTTTATATCAACATGCTCAAGAATATCAACATACTCTTCCAAGACTCACCATCCACCATGTCCTTCTCCTTTGTGAATACCAATGCAAAGTATTCGTTAAGGACATCACCCACTTCCTCCGGCTCCACTCATAAATTCCCTTCTTTTTCTTTCTTTGTCCCTTTCCCGAGCTACCTTCTTGTTCCTTATTTCTGATTCAAATGTTTTGGGATTTTCCTTAATCTTGTTTGCAGTTCATGGTCCTGGTTTTGGTTCTTTCCTGCTGTCATTATATTCTTTGATAACTCTGTCTGTCTTCAGTTTCCTAATCCTTATGTA
Organism: Hemiscyllium ocellatum; assembly: GCF_020745735.1. NCBI lineage: Eukaryota > Metazoa > Chordata > Chondrichthyes > Orectolobiformes > Hemiscylliidae > Hemiscyllium > Hemiscyllium ocellatum. The sequence continues at coordinate 129,170,317 of NC_083405.1, forward strand.
TGCCTCCTTTTCATTTTTGTCTGAGCTCTCAATTTCTTTTGTCTTCCAAGGTCCTGATCCTTGCCATCCTTATCCTTCATTTTCACAAGAACATGCTGGTCTGGAACTCTGATCAATTGGCCTTTAAAAAAAATTCCCAAATGCCAGGTATGGATTTACCCACAAATGGCTGCTCCCAATCTACATTCCCCAGTCCCTGTCTTGTATTTCCATAGTTAGCTTTCCCCCAGCTTCGTACTTTCATCCGTGGAACACTCTTATCCTTATTCATAAGTAATACTTGTCAATAGTTGTTTTATTTTCCAGTTCAGCTTGCTGCATTCTGATTCTTGAGGATTAGTGAGGCTTGGCTTTTACAGAATACAGAGCTGCTTGAATGAAGAATGCTCTGTGACCCATTCAAATCCCGCTCAAGAGATTGATCACAGCTGACTATTGCAGTGTGCAATGATTAAGGGCTGTTATTGTCAGAGGCATCATCTTTTGGATAAGATGTTAAGCCAAGGCACTGAGTACATCTGGAAGTACTCAGGGATGCCCTCACAAGAACGGGGTACGATGCTTAACTCATCGACCGCCAGTTCTGACGTGCCACAGCAAGGAACCGTAATGACCTCCTCAGGAGACTGACATGTGCTGCAACTGACCCTTCGTTGTTCAGTACAACCCAGGAGCTGAAAAATTGCGCCATGTTCTTTGTGACCTGCAACACATTATCAATGAGGATGAGCGCCTCACCAAGACCTTCCCCACACCTCCACTACTTGCCTTTAAACAACCACCAAACCCTCAAATAGATCATTGTTCTTAGCAAACTGCACGGCTCTCAGGACAACTCCATACAACCCTGTCACGGTGGACACTGCAAGACATGTCAGATTGTGGATATAGATACCACCATTACGCATGGGAACACCTCCCACCTTGTACATGGCAGCTACTCATGTGACTCAGCCAATGTTGTCTATCTTATACATTGCAGGCAAGGATGACCGGAGGCATGGTACATTGGGGAAACCGAGCAAAGGCTACGACAACGGATGAATGGACATCGCACAACAATCAACAGACAGGAGGGTTCCCTCCCAGTTGGGGAACTCTTCAGTGGTCCAGGACATTCAGCCTCAGACCTTCGGGTGACCATCCTCCAAGGTGGACTTTGGGACAAGCAGCAGAGGAAAGTGGCCGAGCAGAGGCTGATAGCTAAGTTCGGTACCCATAGGGAGGGCCTCAACCGGGACCTTGGGTTCATGTCACATTACAGGTGACCACCATTGCACTACACACACACACACAGATATTCCTACACACACACACACACTCTTACATACACACGGACACAGGTACACACAGACGCACACACAGACACCCACACACACCCTTACAGACACACTCCCACACTCACAATTGCACCCCCTCACAGACTTAAGACACTCTGCACTCACCACACACACACACACACATACACGCACATATTTTCTTACACTCACAAACCCCACCTCAGACAGACACACACACACAGACAGACAAAGACCCACATGCACACATATATTTTGTGTGGTGAATTTGTACTTGCAGAGTTACATTGCACTTTGCTCAAAAGCTGCATACATTCATGTAGAACTCTGAGCTCAAAACTGCATGAATTTATTAAAACTCTGTTATCTCACTTTTTAGATTAGAATCAATCTAAACATCATGGCATAGACAGAGAACACAGGGGGCCAACACCTTCAACATAATGTCTAGCTATCACCATTGTTAACAGCTAACCTGCAAATGCAACTTTAAAAAAAAGGTTTTGTGATTTACACATGAAAGAAGTGAAATCATCAGTGTATTCTAACAGACAATCAATTTTTCAATGTATAATTTCAGTAAATTTTTGCTATAAATTCTGTATTACGATCGAGCCCTCCACCATCACCTGATGAAGGAGCGTCGCTCCGAAAGCTAGTGTGTTTCCAATTAAACCTGTTGGACTATAACCTGGAGTTGTGTGATTTTTAACTTTTTCCACCCCAGTCTAACACCGGCATCTCCAAAACATGAGTATCATTTCAGTAAGACATTGGTGAGGCTACTTTTAAATATTGCCTACAATTCTGGTCACCCTTCTTTAGGACGAACGTTGTTAAACTACAAAGGATGCAGAAAAACTGACCAGGATATTGCCAGAACTGAAGGGTTGAGTTCTAAGGAGAGGCTGGATAGCCTGGGACTATTTTCACTTGAGCCTAGGAGGCCAAGGGATGACCTTACAGAGGTTTCTAAAACCATGAGGTACATGGTTGGTTAAGGTGTATAGCCAAGATGTTTTTCCAAGGATAGGGGAGTCCAAAACTAGAAGTCATAGGTTTAAGGTGAGAGGAGAAAGGTTTAAAAGGGACCTGAGGGGTAACTTTTTTACACAGAGAGTGGTGCATGTATTGAATGATCTGCCAGAGGAAGTGGTAGAGGTGGGTTAAATTACAACATTGAAAAGACATTTGGAGAGGCACATGGATAGGAAATGTTTAGGGGGATATTGGCCAATGCGGGCATATAGGACTAATTCAGTTTAGGAATCCTGGTTGACATGGAAGAGTTGGACCAATGGGTCTGTTTCGATGCTGTATGACTCTATGATTGTAAAAGGCCACGTGGCAATATCTCACGGGGATTATCTGCCATGTCCTGTACCATATTCATTTCTCAAACACTATAACACATTGCTTAGTCAATATCAGCTATTGTTTGCAGCAATTTGTAAAATGCCTGTTGTTTGCAAAATAGTCACTGTTGTAATGTTTCCGAAATCACAAGAGTGACTACAACTTAAAGGGTACTTATTTGTCTGTAAGACATCTTGGAATATAAAGGCAGTATTCAAATATAAGTATGACTTTTTGTACTCTTCATTTGGCTAACCTGAAGTCGCAGACTGGTTACAGCACCGAAGGATACATATTGTTTTGTTATGTCTGTGTTGGCTCTCTGCAAGGTCAATGTACCCACATGTTTGATACAGTTCCTACAGCTAAAAAGACCAAAGGGTATGGGGAGAAAGCAGGTACAGGGGACTGAGCTGGATGATCAGCCATGATTATATTGATTGGCAGTACAGGCTCGAAGGGCTGAATGGCCTACTCTTGCTCCTATTTTCTATGTTTCAATGTTTCCTGGTACTGCCATGTTTGCATTTCACTGCAAACTGAGCTCACATGGCTTCAATTTGTCCCATCTGCAGCTTTGAAAACTGCTGCCTATGGGATAAATCTCACAACACCAGATTATAGCTGCCTCGAGCACCTCGAAAGCTAGTGCTTCCAAATAAAGCTGTTGCACTATAACCTGGTGTTGTGTGACATTTAACTTTGTCCACCTTAGTCCAATACCAGCACCTACAAAGCCTGTGGGATTGAGAGAGCCTATGGTACCTGCAAAGTAACATGCCCTCAGCAGCACACAACAAGTTAAAACAGCCTTTTCGCTGCATTATAGGAGCAGCCTAAAGGAAGGTTCTGTCTGTAGATAGAGTGGTGAGAGACACACTGCTCGGTCTGTGATGGTCTGGAACATATTAGTTTGGTTTTTATAGCAGTAAAGTGGTCAGAGGGTCATATAACTGCAGTAATAAAAGGGTTGGAAGGAATTAGCAAGTTTAAATGGACTTACTTTTGATCCATGTTGTAATTCTGCTGTGATTTCTCTGTATCTTTGTTTAATTACAATTTATTGGCTGGAATGTAGAGATCAACGATAAAAACAGTGCCTAAGTGTTAATGAATCACTATATGATAGCATTTATATGAGACCCAAGGGTATTATAGGACGATAAATACCTGATCCTGTAACTGTGTTCATATATTTATGTGTGAGACTATTGTTTGATGTAACAAGCCAAATTTGATATAAACATCTAATATTCCAGGCTGATGCTACTGAACTGGCTGACAGCCAGCTACTGACTGATACCCAGCACAGACACAATGCCCTCTTTACATGTTCATTGACAAACCTCTGTTTGGGTAATAGATGGAATTTAATTCAGATAAATGTGGGGTGTTGCATTTTGGTAAGGCAACTGAATTAAACTGCATTTATTTCAATGCAAGAGGCCTGACAGGTAAGGCAGATGAACTCAGGGCATGGTTGGGAACATGGGACTGGGACATCACAGCAACCAGAGAAACATGGCTGAAGGAGGGCAGGTCTGGCTGCTCAAGGTTCTGGGTATAGACGCTATAGGAAGGATAGAAGGGGAGGCAAGAGAGATGGGGGAGTGATGATCAGGGAAAGCATCATGGCAGTACCTAGAGAGAATATTCCTGAGGGACTGTCCAATGAAGCTAATATTTTGAGGGGCATAGATAAGTTGAATAGAAAGGCCTTTTTCTCAGGGTGGGGGAGTCCAAACCTAGAGGGCATATGCTTAAGGTGAGAGGTTAAAGATTTAAAAGGAGCCCCCCAGGGGCAACTTTATCATATAGAGGGTGGTGCGAGCATGGAATGAACTGCTAGAGGAAGTGGTAGAGGTGGGTACGATTACAACATTTAAAAGACATTTGGACAGGTACATGGATGAGAAAGATTTAGAGGGATATGGGCCAAACGCAGACAAATGGGACTAGCTCAGTTCAGGAAACCTGGTTGGCATGGGTGAGTTGGAACGAAGGGTCTGTTTCCGAGCTATATGACTCTTTGGCTCTATGACGCAGTTAACGCCATCTTGTGATCATCGTTAATGCACCTTTTTAAAAGAACTTAAGAGGAAAAGAAATCGGTGTAGGCCATTCAGCCCCTCAAGCCTGTTTCATCATCATCTGATTTGATTGGGGCCTCAACTCCATTTTGCTGCCTGACCGTCCATGACCTTTCACCTTCTCGTAGATCAAGAAACCTATTAATCTCAGCTTTGACTATATTCTATGTGCCAGCCTCCACTGCTCCTTGGACGAGAGAATTCCAAAAAGCTAACGGCTCACCAAGAGAAAAAATTCCTCCTTATCTCTGTCTTAAATGTGTGACTCCTTATTCTGAGATAATGCCTTCTCGTCCTAGACTGTCCCATAAGAGAAACAACCTTTCACATCCACCTTGTCAAGTCCCCTAAGAGGACCCAATGTTTCTATAAGGTTACTTCTCATTGTTCCAAAGAGTACCAAACTCACCTAACCTCTCCTCATGAGGACCATGGTCATTGATGAACCCTTGTCCTCCGCTTGTAATTCCCATGATGGCCAAAGCTCGTGATGATGCTCTGAGAGGCCGCTGGTGGCTTTGGGACAGGCCGGTGTCCTTTCCGGGAAGGCGTGCAAAGTGAGGTCAGTGTTCCTCTCTCCTCAGAAGCTATCAGACCTGCTAAGTATTTTCAGCTGCTTCAGGTTTTATTTCCCATTTCTGTAGTGTTTTGCCATCATTTCCCAGAGTCATTTGATTTGTGTTTCTGACAACGGCTCTATCTTGACTGGAAACTTTCTGCCAATAATCAATGATCACACACAAAGCCAATTACCGCTTGAAGTTAGTTAATGGCATGTTTCCTCACTGTGTCCACATTTCATGTTCCTGGCTCAATTATGCATTACCTTGTACTAATCCATATTCACAACCCCCCTGCCATTCCTTGCTTCCTCTACTGAAGAATGGTGACCACATGTAATTAAGTGTCAACATCAACATCCACATCAATCCAACTGTTTACTTTCGAGTCTAAATTGAGGATGGGGAGGGAAAAGAGATAGAGTGCCAGACCCACAAGTCACTTGAAGTTGCTAGGCGATGGCCTAGTGGTATTATTACTGGCCCATTCATCCAGGGACTCAGGTAATGTCCTGGGACCTAGGCACAAATCCGTTCATGACAAGTGGTGGAATTTGAACCCAATTTTTAAAAAAAATCAAATCTAGAATTGAGAGTCTAATGATGATCAGAGATCAATTGCCAATTGTTGGGAAAAAAAAGCACCTATCAGGTTCACTAATGTCCTTCAGGGAGGGAAACTGCTATCCTTACCTGATCTGGACCCCAGACTCACAGCAATGTGGTTGACTTTTAACTGCCCTCTGGGTAATTAGGGATGGGCAGTAAATGCTGGCCAGTTGAACAAAGAATGAATTTTAAAAATGCAGTTTAACAAGACCATGAATAAATAAGCCCATGGCTGATCTGATACTCCATTATCTTGGCTACCCTTGGGAACCTTGCATTCCATTTGTTTATCAACAATCTCCCTACCTCTGCCTTAAAAATATTCAAAGGCTTCTACCACCGTTCAAGTTCCCAAGAGAATACATTTGTCCTTCTCTCCATCTTAAGTGGACAACTTCTTACTGTTAAACATTGACCCGTGGTTCTAAATTCTCCAGTAAGAGAAAGACTTTTGCCTACATCCACCTTGTTAAGACTCATCAGGATCTTATATATTTCAATTAAGCCTCTGAAGGTGGACAGGCAAGTTGAAACAGTTGTTAAGGCGGCCTATAGGATCTTTATAAATAGAGGCAGAGAGTCTAAAAGCATGGAAGTGATGTTACCCAACTATCAAACACATTTGGAGTATTGTGTTTTGCTCTGGACACCTTATTAAAACCCTGGATGTTCACAGGAGACTTTCTAGAATGATACCAGGAATGAGGGATTTTAGATGCAAGGAAAGATTGGAAAAATTGGGCTTACTCTCCTTGGAGCAGAGATGATTAAGAGGTGACCTTATTGAGATGTTTGAAATTATGAACAATTCTGACAGAGGGCTATTCTGTTTCCACTAGTTGGTATTTCAATAACAGCTACAAGAGAGTGAGGAGTGACATAAGGAGAAACTTCTTTACTCAGAGAGTTGTTAGGATTTGGAATGTGCTGTCTGTGAGAGTGGTGGAGGCAGATTCCATAGGAGGTTTCAAAACAGAGCTGGATCTATATTTGAAAGGGATGAATTTAAAGGGCTATAGAGATAGGGCTGGAGCATGGAACTAGCTGGGTAGCTCTTTCAGGAGCCAATATAGACACAATGGGTCAAATGACCTCCTTCTATACTGTAAAGTTTAATGATTCTAAGTATCAGGAGAAAGTGGCTAGTTAATTTTAACCTTACTGCGAAGCCTCTTCCAAGGATGCCTACCTTGGAGAAGTTCTCCTTGAAGGACTTATGCCCGAAACATCGTTCTAAACATCAGTCAATACTGTTCTTTCTTACCTCATGAGGCAACTTGCTTATTCCATGTTTCGGTGTGGTAAACCTTCTCTGAAATACTTCCAATGAATTTCCATCCTCCCTTAAATAAGGAGATTCACAGCTGCACACATCAGTCTGGACTTGGTCACACCACTCACTTGGGTGCTCTGTAAGATTAAAGCAGAACTTCCCCACTTTAGCATTTAATTCTCCTCTCAAAAAATGCAGGGGGTTACTTCAAAAAAATTAGGAAAATGCATGAGAAAACACTGGGGGGTGAATTGGAAGATAATTCAAAAATATTTTGTCTGTACATTCGAGGCAAGAGTCTCACACATGGCTGACTGGTTAAGAAGCTAAGAGCTCATGGGTTCCACAGCAATGTGGGCCCAAAATAAGCGAAGTGAGAGGAGGCAGAAGTGCTGTTTGAAAATTGTTTAGTGACTGGAGGCCTGTGTCCATTGGTGTATCATGGGGCTCAGTGCTAGGTCCCTTGCTGCTTGTAGCATATGGTGTGGATGTGTCGGTGTTAGACTGGGGTGGCCAATGTCATTTGGATACAGAACTGGCTCAAAGGCAGAAGACACAGGGTGGTGGTGGAGGGTTGTTATTCAGACTGGAGGCCTGTGACCAGTGGAGTGCCACAAGGATCAGTGCTGGGCACTCTACTTTTTGTCATTTCCATAAATAAGCATAAAAGGTACAGTTAGTAAGTTTGCAGATGACACCAAAATTGGAGGCGTAGTGGACAGTGAAGAGGGTTACCTCAGATTGCAACAGGATCTGGACCAGATGGACCAATGGGCTGAGAAGTGGCAGATGGAGTTTAATTCAGATAAATGCGAGGTGCTGTATTTTGGGAAAGCAAATCTTAGCAGGACTTATACACTTAATGGTAAGGTCCTAGGAATGTTGCTGAACAAAGAGACCTTGGAGTGCACGTTCATAGCTCCTTGAAAGTGGAGTCACAGGTAGATAGGATAGTGAAGAAGGCGTTTGGCATGCTTTCCTTTATTGGTCAGAGTATTGAGTACAGGAGTTGGGAGGTCATGTTGCAGCTCAACAGGACATTGGTTAGGCCACTGTTGGAATATTGCATGCAATTCTGGTCTCCTTCCTATTGGAAAGATGTTGTGAAACTTGAAAGGGTTCAGAAAAGATTTACAAGGATGTTGCCAGGGTTGGAGGATCTGAGCTACAGGGAGAGGCTGAACAGGCTGGAGCTGTTTTCCCTGGAGTGTGGCAGGGAAGGGTCTGTTTCTATGCTGTACATCTCTATGACTCTATGACTCTAAACTCAATTCTGTGATGGTATGGCTTATCGGAGTTATTTATTATTCATTGCCATGTTTTCAGTTCAATGCCTGACAAAGGTCTAGCTTGAGGTTCTTTAATAGAGAACACTTGAGAGGCTGAGGGGTGACCTTATAGAGGTTTACAAAATTATGAGAGGTGTGGATAGGATAAATAGACAGAGTCTTTTTCCCTGGGGTCGGGGAGTCCAGGACTAGAGGGCATAGGTTTAGGGTGAGAGGGGAAAGATATAAAAGAGACCTAAGGGGCAACTTTTTCACACAGAGGTGGTACGTGTATGGAATGAGCTGCCAGAGGATGTGGTGGAGGCTGGTACAATTGCAAGATTTAAGAGGCAGTTGAATGGGTATATGAATAGGAAGGGTTTGGAGGGATATGGGCCAGGTGCTGGCAGGTGGGACTAGATTGAGTTGGGATGTCTGGTTGGCACGGACGGGTTGGACCGAAGGATCTGTTTCTATGCTGTACATCTCTATGACTCTATGACTCTTAACTCAATTCTGTGATGGTGTGGCTTATCGGAGTTATTTATTATTCATTGCCATGTTTGCAGTTCAATACCTGACAAAGGTCTAGCTTGAAGTTCTTTAATAGAGAACACTCGAGAGAAACGTTTTTGTAATAGGAACTAAGAGATAAAAAAAGAAATCAAAACAGACATGACTAAATTGTTTGCTGTTGGTGTGGACGTTGCGGCTTCTTGCTGACATTAATCTTGTTTATCTTAAGTCCCTGCTTTCAATGGCTATTGTGTGAGAAAAAATAGCAACAATTGATGATTCATTTCTCTCTCCATTTTATTTCATTTTACACCAATGGAATTAGCATTCCCAGAACTCTGCCTTGAATGGCAGGGTCCTGTTAGTCAATAGGAACCAGCCCAGTTCCATTGAACAGAGGAGATCTGAGAAAGAATTTCTTCCTCCAGAGGATGATAGAAATATGAATGTGCTGCCTGAGAGAGTGATGGACGCAGATACTCTCACAACCAGCGTACGGGTGAGCACTTAAAATGCATTTGAACAGCACTTGGAGGAAGCACTGAGGGTGGCAAGGACACAAAATGTACTCTGGGTGGGGGACTTCAATCACCAAGAGGGGCTCGCCAGCAGCATTACTGATTGAGCTAGTCAGGTCCGAAAGGACATAGCTGCTAGACTGGGTCTGCCGCATGTGGTGAGTGAACCAACTAGAAAGAAAAACATACTTGACATTATCCTTACCAATCTGCCGGTGCAGGTGCATCTGATGGCACAGCGGTTAGCACTGCTGCCTCACAGCACCAGAGACCTGGGTTCAATTCCCACATCGGGCAACTGTCTGTCTGGTGTTTGCACATTCTCCCCGTGTCTGCGTGGGTTTCCTCCGGGTGCTCCGGTTTCCTCCCACAGTCCAAAGCTGTGCAGGTTAGGTGAATTGGCCATGTTAAAATTGCCCGTAGTGTTAGGTGTAGGGGAATGGGTCTGGGTGGGTTGCTCTATGGAGAGTTGGTGTGGACTTGTTGGGCTGAAGGGCCTGTTTCCACACTGTAAGTAACCTAGTAAGTAATCTGTCCATGACAGTATCGGTAAGAGTGACCATCGCGCAGTCCTTATGGAGACAAAGTCCTGCCTTTACTTTGAGAATACCCTCCATCGTGTTGTGTGGTACTATCACCGTGCTAGATAGGACAGACTTCAAACAGATCTAGTAACTCAAGCCTGGGCATCCATGATGCGCTGTGGGCCAGCAACAGCAGCAGAACGGTACTCCAGCACAATCTGTAACCTCATGGCCTGGCATATCCCCCACTCAACCATTACCATCACACCAGGGGATCAACCCTGGTTCAATGGAGAGTGCAGGACGGCATACCAGGAGCAGCACCAGGCATACCTGAAGATGAGGTGTCAACCTGGTGAAACCACCGAACAGGACTACTTGCCAAACAGTATAAACAACAAGTGATAGACAGAGCTAAGCAATCCCACAACCAAAGGATTAGATCTAAGCTCTGCAGTCCTGCCCCATCCAGTCGTGAATGGTAGTGGACAATTAAGCAAGAGACTCCATAGATATCCCCATCACCAATGATGGAACAGCCCAGCACGTCAGATAATGCTGAAGCTTTCACAGCAATCGTCAGTCAGGAATGCCGAGTGGATGATTCATTGAGAGTGGCATTAGGAGCCCGAGCTAAACTGGAATCAATGGGTATCGGGGGCAAACTCTCTGCCTGGCACATAGGAAGATGGTCGTGGTTGGAGTTCAGTCACCTTAGCTCCAGGAGATCTCTGCAGGAATTCCTCAGGTAGTGTCCTCAGCAAAACCATGTTCATCGCTTCATCATAAGGTCAGAAGTGAGGATGTTTACTAATGATTGCACAATGTTCAGCACCATGCACGGTGACTTGGATATTGAAGCAGTCCATGTTCACATGCAACACAATCAGGACAATATCCAGGCATGGGCTGAGAAGTGGCAAGTAACATTTATGCCACACAAATGCCAGGCAATGATTATCACCAATAAGAGACAATCAATTAGCCACCCCTTGACATTCAATGGTGTTATCATCATTGAGTTCCTGACTATTAATATCCTGTGGGATACCATTGACTAGAAACTCAACTAGACTCACCACATAAACAGTGGATACGAAAGGAGGTTAGAGGGAGGGAATGCTGCAGCGAGTAACTCATCTCTTGACTCCCCAAAGCCTGTCCACCATCTACAAGGTACAAGTCAGGAGTGTGATGGAACACACCCTACTTACTTCCTCAAAAACTCAATCAAGTTTGTAAGACACAATTTCCCTCACACAAAACTCTGCTGACTATTCCCAATCATTCTTGTCTCTCAAAATGTGTGTAAGCCCTATCTTTCAGAATCACTCTCAATTATTTACTCATCACTGATGTCAAATTCACAGGTCCCTAGTTCCCTTACAGCCTTTCTTAAATAAAGGTGCAACATTAGCCACCCTCCTGTTGTTACTATCCATTATATTGAGAGGTGATGGTTGAGTGGTATTATCACGTGACTGTTAATCCAGAGATGCAGATAATCATAGAATCCCTACAGTGTGGAAACAGGCCCTTTGGCCCAACGGATCCATGCTGAAAATGTGTTGCTGCAAAAGCGCAGCAGGTTTTCCAGCAACACATTTTCAGCTCTGATCTCCAGCATCTGCAGACCTCACTTTCTTCCCAACAGATCCATACCAATCTTTTGAAGGGTAACCCACCCAGACCCATTCCCCTACCCTGTTACTCTATGTTTACCCCTGACTAATGCACCTAACCTTCACATCCCTGAACACTATGGCAATTTAGCATGGCCAATTCACCTAATCTGCACATCCTTGGATTGTGGGAGGAAGCCAGAGTACCTGGAGGAAACCAACACACACATGGGGAGGACGTACAAACTCCACACAGACAGTCACCTGAGTCTGGAATCGAACCTGTGTCCCTGGTGCTGTGAGGCATCAGTGCTAACCACTGAGCCACTGTGCCACCCCTTTATAATGCTCTGGGGACCAGAGTTTGAATTCTGCCATGGCAGGTATTGGAATTTAAATTCAATTTTAAACAAAAAGATGAAAAATCTGGAATTAAGAGTCTAATGATGTCCACAACTCCATTGTCAATTGTTGGGAAAACTCCATCTCGTTTGCTAATGTCCTTTAGGGAAGGAAACTGCGATCCTTAACTCATCTGGCCTACAGGTGACTCCAGACCCACAGCAATGCGGTTAACTCTTTAATTGCCCTCTGGGCAATTAAGGATGGGCTATAAATGCTGCCTAGCCAGTATCACCTTCTTCCCATGAACGAATAAAGACAATAAGCATATTGATTGACTACACTGACTCTGTGTAACTGAAGGCAAGGTGGGTACCTTTATACCAGAACACCATACACCACGATGATATGTTACTTCCTTAAAGTTTGGTCTCGTCTGGAATCTATACAATAATATAGTAATATAGGTTCATACACTCTATACATGTACAGAGACATGGATACACAAAAACACAATTATTTACACATGTACACAGATACACACACACTGACACACCTGGCGCAGTCAAACAAATAGACTCACAAATCCATAAAGAGCTGAAAATGTGTTGCTGGAAAAGAGCAGCAGATCAGGCAGCATCCAAGGAGCAGGAGATTCAATGTTTCAGGCATAAGCCCTTCTTCTTATGCCTGAAACGTCGAATCTCCTGCTCCTTGGATGCTGCCTGACCTGCTGTGCTTTTCCAGCAATACATTTTCAGCTCTGATCTCCAACATCTGCAGACCTCACTTTCTCCCCACAAATCCATAAACACATACATCCCACAGCTCCCGTTCTGTTCATTTTATTTGTAAACAAATGGAAGCAAGGACAGATTGCCTTTGCTCTCAGAGCCTTTGCTCTTGTAGCTGTGACTATGCTGCTCCTTTAACAAAATTACGTTGTCCTCGGTTTTTTTTCAGAGGTTGTAAAAGGCACAGACTCAGGAAAGTCTGGGATTGAACAGTTTTAGGCCCAATCTGATTATAGCTAATAGATACTGCCTCAGGCAACAGGCTTTGAAGTTTAAAAAAAATCACTTGCACAATGAGAGGGGAGTGGCCAGTGCTCCTAACTCAGCTTTTCTCTGGTTTGGTTTGTTTTTAACACAGTGGTGGTTTGAAGTTGCTGGACCCAAAGAAGCAGATCCAGGCTGGTACTCCCTCTCTCTGACATCTTTCCTGTAAGACCCTGTGTTTGATTTTACCTTGTGTGCCAAGGGGTGTTTATGGGGATTGTTGAAAGTATTTGGAAGAGCATCATTAAGTTGGGATAATAGAGCACAGAACATAGAATAGTACAGCACAGTACAGGCTCTTCAGTCCACGGTGTTGTGCCGAGGATTTACCTTAATCTAAGATCAACGTAACCTACATACTCCTCAATTTACTGCCATCCACGTGCTTGTCCAAAAAACGCTGAAATGACCCTAATGACTCTGACCCTACTACCACCACTGGCAGTGCATTCCACACACCCACCACTCTCTGTGCAAAGAACCTTTCTCTGACATCTCCCTGATACCTTCCTCCAGTCACCTTAAAATTATGACCCCCTCATGACAGCCATTTCTGCCCTGGGGAAACGTCTCTGGCTATCTACTCTATCTGTGCCTCTCATTACCTTGTACACCTCTATTAAGTCACCTTTGTTCCTTTGTCTCTCCGGTGTGAAAAGTCCTAACTCACTCAACATCTCTTCATAAGACATGCCCTCCAATCCAGGCAGCATCTTGGTAAATCTCCTTTGCACCCTCACTAAAGCATCTCTGACCTTCCTATAATGAGGCAACCAGAACTGGATGCAATATTCCAAGTGTAGTCTAACCAGGGTTTTGTACAGCTGCAGCAAAACCTCGTGGTTCTTAAACTCAGTTCCCCTGTTAATGAAAACCAAAACACATGCACCTTCTTAACCACTCAATCAACTTGGGGGTGGCAACTTTGGGGGATCTATGTACGTGGACCCCAACGTCCCGCTGTTCCTCCACACTGCCAAGAATGCTGTCTTTAACCCTGTATTCAGCAGTCAAATTTGACCTTCCAAAATGAATCACTTCACATTTATTCAGGTGGAACTCCATCTGTCACTTCTCAGCTCAGCTTTGCATCCTGCCAATGTCTTGTTGTAGCTGGCAACAGTCCTCAACACTATCCACAACACCACTGACCTTTGTGTCATCGGCAAACTTATTAACCCATCCTTCCACTCTCTCAACCAAGTTATTTATAAAAACTACAAAGAGCAGAGGCCCAAGAACAAATCCCTGTGGGACACCACTGGTCACCGACCTCCAGGCAGAATGCTTTCCATTCACTACCACTCATGGTGATCTTTCAGCCAGCCAATTCTATATCCAGACAGCCAGGTATCCCTGTACCCCATACCTCCTAACTTTCTGAATGAGCCTACTATGGGGAACCTTTTCAAAAGCCTCAATGAAATCCATATACACCAGATACACTGCTCAACCTTCATCAACTTGTCTCGTCTCATCCTCAAAGAACTCAATAAGACTTGGTGAGGTATGACCTGCCCCTCACAAAGCCATGCTGGCTATCTTTAATCAAACTATGTTTTTACAAATAGTTATAAACCCTATCTCTCAGAATCCTTTCCAGTACTTTGCTTACCACAGACATAAGACTGACTGGCCTGTAATTCCCAGGGATTTCCCTATTCCCATTCTTGAACAGAGGAACAACATTCGAATCCTTCATATCATCCAATACTACTGTGATATTTTTGGATAGGTTAAGTTATTCTGTATTCTGTTCTCTTTTGTTTGTGTTTCATTCAGAGTCTTGTAAATAAATTCTGTTTTTATTTAAAACTAAGTGGGTTGAACAGCTGCATCCCTCCTGGAATGTTCGTGTTACACCTGCTTAGCCAAGTTAGGGTCTGGGCTACTTTATTGAAATGTTTTGAGGTGGTCTGGCCTGGGCCATAACATAGCTAAGGCTTCACACTGGGAGTGAGCATTTGCAGAATCAAGTCTCAGTTAGAATTTTAGTGAATTCTGTAGTTTTGTTGTATTATGATGTATTCCTTGATTAGTGAGAATGCCTCTTCTTGAATACTGTTCTGGTTGCCTTGTTATGGGAGGGATATTATCAAGTTGGAAACAGTGCAGAAAAGATTTACCAGAGTATTGCTAGACTGGAGGGCTTGAGTTATAAGGTGAGGCTGGGCAGGCTGGAAAGTAGGAGGTTGAAAAGTGACCTTATCGAGGTTTATAAAAGCATGAGGAGCATAGATAAGGTGAATAGGAAAGGTATATTCCCTCGGGTATGGCGTGTAGAAAATTAGAGGGCGTAAATTTAAGGTAAGGATGGAAAGATTCAAAGAAGACACCGGGGGCAATTTCTTTACACAGAGGGTGGTTCATGTGTGGAATGAACTGCCAGAGGAAATGGTGGATGCAGGTACAGTTACAACATTTAAAAGACATTTAGACAAATACATGAATAAAGAAGTTTGGAGGCATGTGGGCAAGGGCAGACAGATGGGACTCATTTAGTTTGGGATTGTGGTTGGCATGGGCAAATAACAAAGTTGTAAGAGTTCTTTGAAGTGACCAGGAAGGTTGATGAGGGCAGGGTGGTAGACATAGTCTATATGGATTTCAGTAAGGCCTTTGATAAGGTTCCATGTGGTAGGCTGCTCTGGAAGGTTAGATCACATGGAATCCAAGGGGAGCTGGCAAATTGGATCCAAAATTGGCTTGATGGTAGAAAACAGAGTAATAGTGGATGGATGCTTGTTGGACTGGAGGGGTATGACTAGTGGGTTGGTGCCTCAAGGGCTGGTATTGGGCCCAATACTATTTGTGATTTATGTCAGTGATTTGAATGAGAATATACAAGGCATGATTAGTATGTTTGCACATGACTCTCAAATAGGCAGTACCATGGACAGTGAAGAAGGTTATCAAAAATTGCAGCAGGACATTGATCAGCTGGGGAAGTGGACAGAGAAATGGCAAATGGAGTTTAATGCAGATAACTGTGTGGTCTTGCATTTTGGGAAGTCAAATCAAGGTAATATTTTCATGGTGAATGGTAGGGCTGTGAGGAGTGTAGTGGAACAGAGTGATCTTGGAGTTCAGGTGCAGGGTTCTCTGAAAGTGGAGTTGAGAGTGTCATGCTGGAAAAGCACAGCAGGTCGGGCAGTATCCGAGAAACAGGAGAATCGACATTTCGGGCATAAGCCCTTCATCATTTTCCTCAGATACTATCTGACCTGCTGTGCTTTTCCAGCACTACACTCTTGACTCTGATCTCCAGCATCTGCAGTCCTCACTTTCTCTGTCTGTGAAAGTGGAGTCACAGGCAGACAGGGCAGTGAAGAAGGCTTTTGGCACACTGGCCTTCATCGGTCAGGGCACTGATTATAGAAGTTGGGAAGTTATATTGCAGATGAGGCCACACTTGGAGTAGTGTGTTCAGTTTTCATCACCACGCTGTAGGAAGGGTATTATTAAACTAGAAATAGTGCAGAAGAAATTTGTAAATATATTGCCAGGGTTAAATGGTCTGAGTTATAGGGAAAGGTTGGACAAGTTAGGACATTTTTCTTTAGATGTAGGAGACTGATGGGGGGAATCTTATAGAGGTGTATAAGATCATGAGAGGCATGGATAGGGTGAATGCCCTCTGTCTTTTTCCCAGGGTTGGGGAATTGAGGACTAGAGGGCATCAGTTTAAGGTTAGAGGGGAAAGAATAAAAGGGAACCTGAGGGGTAAAATGTTTACACAGAGGGTGGTACAAAGAACAAAGAAAATTCTAGCATAGGAACAGGTACTTTGGCCCTCCAAGCTTGTGCCAGTTCAGATCCTCTATCGAAACCTGTTGCTAATTTCTAAGAATCTGTATTCCTGAGCTCTCTGCCCATTCATGTGTCTGTCTAGATATCTTAAATAATGCTATCATGCCTGCCTCTATCACCTCCGCTGGCAATGCATTCCAGGCACCCACCACCCTCTGCATAAAGAATTTCCACACATATTTCCCTCAAACCTGGCCCCTCTCAACTTGAACTCATGACTCCGAGTAATTGAGTCCCCCACTCTGGGAAAAAGCTTCTTGCTATCCACTCTGTCTATACCTTGCATGATTTTGTAGACCTCCATCAGGTCTCCCCCAACCTCTGTGTTTCTAATGAAAATAATCCTAATCTATTCAACCTCTCTTCATAGCTGGCACCCTCTATACCAGGCAACATCCTGGTGAACCTCCTCTGCACCCCCTTCAAAGCATCCACAACCTGTTGGTAATGTAGCGACCAGAACTGTACGCAGTATTCCAAATGTGGCCGAACCAAAGCCTATACCAATGCAACATGACCTGCCAACCCTTGTACTCAATACTCTGTCCGATGAAGGAAAGCATGCTGTATGCCTTCTTGACCGCTCTATCAACCTGCATTGCCACCTTCAGGGTACAGTAGACCTGAACACCCAGATTTCTCTGAACATCAATTTTCCCCAGGACTTTTCCATTTATTGTTTACTTCACTGTAGAATGCGTACCATTTCATATGGTATGCATATGAAGTGAGCTGCTAGCAGAAGTGGTTGAGGTGGGTACACTGACAACATTTAAAAGGTATTTGGACAAATATATGGCTAGGCCAGGTTTAGAAGGATATGGGCCAAGGGCAGGGAAAAGGGGATAGCATGGATTGGTCAACATGGACCAGTTTTGGCCGAAGGGCTTGTCTCTGTGCTGTCAGACTCTGACTCTACGACTCTCTGACTGATTGGACTGAAGGGCCTGTCTCCGTGCTGTATTACTCTGACTCCATACCACAACTCTCAGCTGAAGGAAAGGGAACATTTATTGCTTTGCAGCTAAATGTTGCTCTTAATGAATAATAAATGAGAAACAGTCATTCATTTCTGTGTGCCAGTTTCATCTCACTTTAATTCATGCTTGTGCTGAAATAGGATGCTGTGGATGGAGGCTTTTGAAATAGAATACATTATCCAACAGCCTTGCCAAAGTTGATAGTTACAACGCAATGCAGTGTGCCATGTGTATCAAAGGGTTAAGTCCAGCTGAAATCTTGAAGAGGTGATTTTCAAAATATCACAGGGGAGGCTCCTTGGGGCTAATTGTTTTAGAATAGCTTTCTCTGTTCTTCATAAAAGTTCAAGCCAGAACTCACGGCTTCTTTCAAACCATATGCATTAACACTGCGTACATGCTGGGAAGAAAGCAGAACTGCCTACTCTGGACTGGACTAATTCCAAACGTCCATCAGAGTTCCTCCACATGACCTCTGAGCATACTATTAGCTACAACCTACCTCAATGGTTCATCTACATATCCATTAAACCCTGTGGCTGCACTAATAGCTAAAGACACAAAGGTTTCCAGATCAATTCTTTCATCCTTAGTCAGTGGTTAACTGACAATCACAGTAAGGTGGAAAAAAAATGACAATCACAGCCACACAGGCACTGCTATTAAAGTGGAGAAAGTAGATTGCTTAAAGAAATAACTTCCATTAGGCTCATTCTTTTAAAAACTCAATGTTTTACAAATTGGCAATATACATGACAAAAAAGCGACGGGGTCTTGGAAACAAACGCCTCAAGTCCCCATATAACTAACAGGAAAAGTAATCCATAAGGCTCATTGAAATATACAACAAGGAACAAGAAATGGCCACTCATCCCTTTGAACCTGCTCACCCATTCAATAAGATCGTAGCTGATTTGATTTTAACTTCATTCCAGTATAAACCCAATGACCTTTCATTCCCTTTGGCAATCAATAATCTCTCTATCTTTACCTCAAAAATATTTAAATGTTCTGCATCAACTGTCTTTTGAGGAAGGGAATTCCAAGATATAGTTTGAAAACAAGATATTGGCACGGACTGTGGTTTCCCCCACTGTCAAATACGCTGTCCGACCAAACCTCCAACATCTGGTAGGCACAAGGTTGAATGGCATCTGATGCCAGTTCCACCATGTCTGGGTGTGTCAGTGCCTTCAGGATCAGGACTCCAAAGTAAAGGTGCCAGATTTGATTTAGTGCACTACCACCTCTGGGTTCACAGTCTTACAGCTCGGTGCTCAGTCTGGAGACCTCCTCCTATTCCTCAGGACCATGACCCCACCATTGAACATCGGGCCGTCGTGTCCACAGTGGTCATTAATCTCATTTCATCTGGTGATCGCTCAACCACTGCCTCCAAACTCAGAGTCTTCCAACCCCGTTCAGCCTGCTTCTACCTCCTTCCCAGAATCCAGACACAGGACAGGCCGTGCAGACCAAACCCCCCTCAAAATATATCAAGGAGATAGCCTAGATCCTAACTTTATTTTATTTAAAGGCAAGAATAAGGCGCTGAGTTCCAGATGTGATTCGATTGGACCACTCCTGCGCTATAAGCAAAACACTCTTTATTCTTACAAGTTAAAATACAAATAAAGAAGAATTTGTATAACTTTAACTTTATTACAATATAGGAGATAAAATAATATAATATAGTAACATAAAATAATATGATCATAAACTACTACTTCAACAATTGTTCCAATATAGCAATATATCATAAACACACCCTTGGCAAAGGCAAATTCAGTAAAGCAGATCTTCGCAAGTGCTATCTCCCTTCTAGTCCAGGAGAAAGGAACACTGAAAGAAACAATCTTGCAGCAGAGAGAGAACGTTGCTACAGCAGAGAGAGTGAGCTGTACCTAACAGCTTCAACAGCCAACTCCAAACTCCAACTGGAAGAAAAACCAAAAGCCTGGGTCTGTGTCTGCAAGGGAAACAGCACAGAACAAATCCCTTCTAAAGGCCCAATGCCATCACAAAACCCATTGTTTCTGCCTGCTCGTGCCCACAGAACTCATCTCTTCCAATCGTGGCTCGATGTTTTCTTACCCTTGTCCAGTCCCCTGTCACTTATGTCACAATTCTTCTAATGCCTGTCTCTTTATGGGGCAGGTGAAATATTCCTTGGCCCAGGCTTATTCCCACTCCCAACCACAACTCTTTCTCCAGTGCATCAATAACATCATCAGGGTTGCTTCCCTGTCTCACTTGGAATTGGAAACGTCGATCATTTTGGTTTCCAATTTCCACCTCACTCTCACCTTCACTCTGTTTCTCTCTCCAGAGTTGCTGCCAGACCTGCTGAGTTTTTCCAGATATGTCTGTTTTTGTTTCGGCTTCCAGCATACATAGTTCTTTGGGTTCTTTTTAAAGTTCTCCCAGTGTCTAGGCCAGTTCTCAATCCTTGATCGTTATCTCTATCAGGGTAATTTTGTTACTGCTATTTGTGGGATCTTACTGTGTACAAAGGAACTGCCATCGTTTCCACATTACAACCGTGATTACATACCTCATGTATATTGTATTGTTGTTATGGTCCGACCCATACCAGCAGGTTCATGCTATAGTCTGATTTGGCACAAGACCCTCAGGGAATAAAGGTTCCTTGGTTTGGAACAAACAGCAATTCACTTCACTGAACAAAGTTAGGAAAAGAAAACTGATAATTAAGGTGGGGAATTAAGGTGCACCAGGTAATTAAAATGGAAAATGGAATATGTCCTTCATTGCAGGATGGTGAGTGGCTTCGAGGGCATCTTGCAAAGGGGTGGTATTCTCACGTATCTGCTGCCCTTGTCCTTCTAGATGGAAGTGGTCGTGGGTTTAAAAGGTGCTGTCTGAGGATTGCTGGTGAATTTCTGCAGTGCATTTTATGGATAGTACACACTGCTGCTACTCAGCATCGGTGGTGGAGGGAATGGATGCTTGTGGATGTGGTGCCAGTCAAGTGTGCTGCTCTGTCCCTGGATGGTGTCAAGCTTTTTGAGTGTTGTTGGGACTGCACCCATTCAGACAAATTGGACCAGTTTAGTTTGGGAACATGCTCAGTGTGGACGAGTTGGACTGAAGGATCTGGATTCATGCTGTATGACTCTATGACTCTGTAACAGAACCCAGACTGTGTTTCTGTCTGTGATATAGTCTCTATTTAAATAGTACATGCTGGTGATTAACTTCGAAACAGCTGAAGTCTGTAAACGTTTTGACGCCTCACTAGGTGACATCATCAGTGCATCTTTGATAAGGTATTGGTGATCTGACCCACCTGGTACTTATGTGCTCTGTTTGTTGGTATTTCCGGTTCTGTATCTGAGTGGTTTGTATTCAGGGTCCTGTTCAATGTGTTTATTGATTGAGTTCCGTTTAGAACACTTGGCTTCAAGGAATTCTCTGGCCTGTCTCTGTTCAGCCTGTGTAGGATGGTTAAATTGTTCTAGTTGAATTGATGTCCTTCATTGTCTGTGTGGTTGGAAACGAGAGAGTACTAGTTGTGTCTGGTAGTGGCGTGTTAATGATTATGCACTCGTATGGTCAGTTTTCTTCCTATTTGTTCTGTGTAGTGATTTTCACAGTCCTTGCAGAGCACCTTGTAGATAACATTGGTGCTGCTGAGTGTGGGTGTTGGATCTTTAAACTTTGTGAGGAACTGGTAGAAGGTGTTTACTGGTTTGTGGACACTAAGTTTCCCAGAGTAGTTGGGTGGTTATCTTTATATGTCTTTGATGTACGGTATGGTCACAGTTGTGTCTGGTCATGAAGTGTTCACTTCTTTGGGTTTGTCTCATTAAGTACGGAGGGTAGTGCTCTTGGGGTACCTGTTTTGTTTAAATCCTTTGAATAGGTGTTCCTGTTCTGCCTTCTGGAGCTCTGCGTTGCTGCTGTGTGCTCTTGCCCATTTAAATAATGTCCTAATACAGCTCTGCTTGTGGGTGCTGGGGTGGTTGTTGTTATAATTCAGTATCTGGTCAGTGCAGGCGTTCTTCCTGTACACAGTGATCATGGAGTTCCCTGCATTCCACTAATATGTCCAGTGTTACAATATGGTGGTGAACCTTTCTGCTAATTAAACCAAACACCCAGCAAAGCTCATCTTGCCTCGTACTCTGTTAAAATATGAATGACAGTGAACTCCCAAATTCCACTATTTAAAGAAAATAATATCAATTTATTCTTTAGCTTTAAAAGTGAACATTAAACAACAACTACTCACAACTCCAAGCCCCCCTTTCTCTTAACTGCTTATTATCTGCCTCCAACTCTATAACAATATGTTGTTCCAATAAAACACATTAAAATTATATCAACCTAATTCAAAATCACACAGCCGCTGTTGTCTTCGGTGTTTTTCTTCTTCCTGCTAAGAACTTCCTGGGTCGTCTTCTTTCTTTTTCCTGCGAATATGTTCCATATGAAAAGGTACTTTTGATTCAGAATGTTCCCCAATTTCTTGGGTCTCTTTCTCTCTTGATGGCAGTTGGTCTCTCTCTCTCCAATTTTCAAAATATCTGCATTGTTAAATCCCCAACATTGAATCGTCTCATTGGTTTGATGTTGGCAAAGCCATAACTTCAAACTCGATTGGGTTTTAGTATCCTGGGGCATAATTGGTTAAATTGTTGTCAGAACAGCAACTAACTCAGGTATCCATTTCACAGCCAAATGTTACGTATTTTCAATTTTCCAGTACACTCTGAGACTGCCATCTAGTCATATACATAGGGGCTTGTAAGTTCTCAGTTCAGAACACCATTCACTCTCTCTTAAAGGTGCAGTACACACCTTCAATTTCATAACACCAGGAAGGGAGTCTGCTGTTTTCCTCTTCTTTAGTGAACTTTATTCCAGTGAGCATGTTATTGATGTGGTGGTGGGTTGGTTGGTGCAGGTGTCCCAAAGGTGTTCCCTCTGGGTGCTCCCAGCCCTGCCGTATTTTCACCATCCCTCCAGACCTCCCCCTCTCTGAGGATGAACTATCAGTCCTCAGCAGAGGCCTCACCTTCATCCCCCTACCCTCCCAATCAATGAGTTCGACACGCGGCGAGGCATCGAGCAATTCTTCCGCTGCCTTCGCCTCGCGCCTACTTCTTCAACCAGGATTCTGGCCCACCCTCTGACGACCCCTTCTCCCACCTCCAACACACCCCATCCACCTGGACACCCCGTACTGGCCTCTTACCCGCCCTCGATCTATTCATATTCAACTGACGCTGCAACATTGACCACCTCAACCTGCCCATCCCTCTTACCCACTCCAACCTCTCACCCTCACATCGCGCAGCCCTCCACACCCTCCGTTCCAACCCCAACCTCACCATCAAACCAGCAGACAAGGGAGGCACAGTGGTAGTTTGGCGCATCGATCTTTACACTGCTGAAGCTAGACGCCAACTCGCGGACACCTCCTCCTACTGCTCCCTTGACCATGACCCCACCTCCCAGCACCAAGCCATCACCTCCCAGACCATCCATAACCTCATCACCTCAGGGGATCGCCCATCCACCGCCTCCAACCTCATAGTCCCACAACCCCGCACCGCCCGTTTCTACCTCCTGCCCAAAATCTACAAACCCGACTGCCCCGGCCGACCCATTGTCTCAGCCTGCTCCTGCCCCACCGAATTCATCTCTGCATACCTCGACACTCTCCTGTCCTCCTTAGTCCAAGAACTCTCCCATCGGGACACCACCCATGCCCTACACCTCCTCCATGATTTTCGCTTCCCCGGGCCCCCAACGCCTTATCTTCAAGATGGACATCCAGTCCCTATACACTTCCATCCGCCATCATGAAGGTCTCCAAGCCCTCCGCTTCTTCCTCTCCCACCGACCCAACCATTACCCTTCCACTGACATCCCACTTCGACTGACTGAACTGGTCCTCACTCTGAACAACTTCTCTTTCCAATCCTCCCACTTCCTCCAAACCAAAGGAATAGCTATGGGCACCTGCATGGGCCCCAGCTATGTCTGCCTCTTGGTCAGATATGTGGAACAGTCCATCTTCCGCAGCTACACTGGCACCATCCCCCATCTTTTCCTCCGCTACATCAATAACTGCATCAGCACTACCTCGTGCTCCCATGAGGAGGTTAAACAGTTCATCCACTTTACTAACACCTTCCACCCCGACCTCAAATTCACCTGAACCGTCTCAGACTCCTCCCTCCCCTTCCTAGACCTCTCCATTTCTATCTTGGGTGACCGACTCAACACAGACATTTACTACAAACCAACTGACTCCCACAGCTACCTAGATTACACCTCCTCCCACCCTGCCCCCTGTAAAAACGCTATCCCATATTACCAATTCCTTCGCCTCTGCCTTATCTGCTCCCAGGAGGACCAATTCCACTACCGAACAACCCAAATGACCTCCTTCTTCAAAGACCACAATTTCCCCTCTGACGTGGTTGACAATGCCCTCCACTGCATCTCCTCCACTTCCCGCACCTCCACCCTTGAACCCCGACCCTCCAATCGCCACCAGGACAAACCCCACTGATCCTCACCTACCACCCCACCAACCTTCGGATACATCCGTCATTTCTGCCACCTCCAAACAGACCCCACCGCCAGGGATATATTTCCCTCCCCTCCCTTTTCAGCATTCTGGAGAGACCACTCCCTCTGCGGCTCCCTCGTCAGATCCACATCCCCCACCAACCCAACCTCCACTCCCGGCATCTTCCAGTGCAACCGCAAGAAGTTCAATACTTGCACCCACATCTCCCCCCTCACCTCCCTCCAAGGCCCCAATGGATCCTTCCATATCCGTTACAAATTCACGTGCACCTCCACACACATCATTTACTGCATCCGCTGCACCCGGTGTGGCCTCCTCTATATTGGGGAGACAGGCCGCCTACTTGCGGAACATTTCAGGGAACACCTCCGGGACATCCGCTCCAACCAACCCAACCACCCCGTGGCTGAGCACTTTAACTCCCCCTCCCACTCCGCCAAGGCCATGCAGGTCCTTGGCCTCCTCCATCGCCAGACCCTGGCCACACGACGCCTGGAGGAAGAGCGCCTCACCTTCCGCCTACGAACCCTCCAACCACAAGGGATGAATGTCGATTTCTCCAGCTTCCTCATTTCCCCTCCCCCCACCTTATCTCAGTCCCAACCCTCAGATTCAGCACCACCCTCTTGACTTGCAATCTTCTTCCCGACCTCTTCCGCTCCCCACCCCCTCTCCGGCCTTTCCTGTTCATGTACCTGTCCAAATATCTTTTAAATGTTGTAACTCTAGCTGCATCTACCACTTTCTCTGGCGGTTCATTCCACATATGAATCACTCTCTGTATGAAAAAGTTGCCCCCCACCCCCCATGTCCCTTTCCCTTCTCAGCTTAAACCTATGCCTCTCGCTTTGAACTCCCCTACCCCAGGGAAAAGACCTTTGCCATTCACCTTATCTATGCTCCACATGATTTTATAAATCTCTATAAGGTCTCCTCTCAACCTCCGATGCACAGTGAAAAAACATCCCATCCTATTCAACCTCTCACTATAACTTAACTCAACTCCCTGTGGTGTATATTGTGTCATATAAAAAAGAAATGGTGTCAGGATGTGGGTATATAATGGAAAATTATCCATTTACTGTGAAATTAATTATCCATTTACTGTGAAATTTAAAGAGAATGCTTTTCTGAAATTCAGTGCTGTACTGAGCTTTGTAAATGATGCTTTGATGAAGGTTTGTAGTTAGCTTATCGCTGTTTGAATTCTATAAATGTTCAACTCAACCTTGCAATAGTCAAAGGGCACAACGCTAGTCTCTCAAAACTACAATTTGTGCAACAACAGGTGAAGTTCTTAGGTCACTTAATATCTGAACAAGGGAAGGCCGTTGGTCAAGACAGAGTTCAAGCAATTCAGCAAATTCCAAAGCCTCACACGAAGAAACAATTGCTATCTTTTTTGGGCATGTGCTCCTACTGTAGAATGTTTATCCCACATTACGCAACCTTTGAGAGGTCCCTAAGTGACATAGCCCATGGCAAAGGGCTGTAGAACCAGAGTCCGTCGCAGTGGACCCCAGACGCTGAGAGTGTTTTTGTTGAATTAAAAAAGGCGCTCCAAACTACACCTACACTCGGGATTCTGAATCCAAACAAGCCTTCTATACAAATGGTAGGTGAGAAGTGTGGCTGCATGACATCTGTGCTGTTGCAGGATCATGGGGGAAGATTGAGTTTATTTTTCAGCTAAACTAGACCCCATAGTGGCAGGATTGCCTAAATGTCTGCAAGCTGTGGCCGCAGCTGAAAAAGCTGTTGTAGTGCCCAGGGATATAGTTGGCTACGTGGATTAACCCTTCTGGTCCCACATGCAGTATCCTTACTGCTTCCCGAGCAAAAGACCGCACACAGGTCAGCAGCACGTTGGCTCCGATATAATACTGTGCTCTTGGAGATGCCTAACATTACAATAAAGTGATGTAACGTCCTTAACCCTGCTAGCCTTCTCCCCACAGAAGGAGACAGAGACCCACATGATTGTGTCGCTGTAACTAATGAAATTTGCAGCCCTACACCAGATTTGCAGGATTCACCACTTCAGAATCCAGATGTGGAGTTTTTTGTGGACGGGTCAGCATTCAGGAGCAAGGAGACAGGCCAGAATTGTGTTGGGTATGCTGTAGTGACTACCTATGAGATAGTCAAAGCAGGATCACTCCCATCTCGTCTGTCAGTGCAAGCAGTGGAGCAGATTGCCTTGACTGAGGCCTGTAAATTGGCTAAGGGAAGGATAGTGAACATTTACACCAACAGCAGATACGCATTCGGGGTTGTACATGATTTTGGAACCCTGTGGAAACACAGGGGATTCTCGACCTCCACCGGAAAGCCCATCACACACCGTGGCCTGATTTCTGACCTCCTGGAAGCGGTGCTGTTGCTTAAGTCAATCGCTGTGTGTAAATGTGAAGCCTGAACTAAAAAATAATGATTTTATTTCCCAAGGCAATGCGAGGCCAGACACAGCAGCAAGAACGGTAGCCCAGCAGCCGCCAAGTGGGCAGACTGACATGTGTATGACAAACATTTGTATCCCATCAGCAGACGTACGGGAGTTACAGTCACAGGTCACACCGGAAGGAAAACGTGAGTGGACGGAAGCAGGATGCAGTGTGAGGGAAGGAGTATGGTGTGGCCCCAATGCTAAACCCTGTCAACCACGATCGTTATTTTCATTCTTTGCCAAACCGACACACGGTAAGGACCATGTGTCAAAAGAGGGGGTGTACGACAGTATTTCGGAACACTGGTACACAAAGGGATTTACTCATTACTCCCAGAAATATTGTGAACGTTGTGTTATCTGTGCCACTAATAATGTGGTGAGATGAATACAGATGAGTCAGGCAGCACACTCCCAATCCCAAAAACCTTTTGAACATTTACAGATGGATTTCATTGAACTAACGTGAAGGGAAAAGGTATCGTGAGGTAATAGTTGATAATGTTTTCCAAATGGGTGGAATCGTTCCCCATGTCTAAAAGGATGCCAGTGCAGTAGCCAAAGCCTTGCTAACTGAGATAATTCCGAGGTGGGGCATCCTTAACAGGCTTAGTAGCCACAATGGGACACCATTTGTCAAAAACGCCCTACAGCAGATCAGTGATTATTTGGGAATAAATATGAAACAAGATTTGCCTACCTACCAGCGAGTGGTAGAGCAGTGGAAAGAGAAAATGCTACCCTAAAAAATAAATTGACAAAATGTTGTGAGGAACTAGGAGTAACATAGACAAAGGCACTTCCATTTGTGCTAATGTATATGAGATCTAGGAGGAGAGGAAGAGCTAATCTTAGCCAGTTTGTGATTTTGTTTGGTAGGCCGTCCAACACAGGAATTGACCCAGGACCTAAGGTAGGACAGATAACAGGCCACTGTGAGGATGAGATATTGTGTTACTGTATAAAATTCTCTACACTTTTATCTTAAATGCAAAATCAAGTGAAAGCAGCACCAACCCAACCAGCTGAAGGGAAGCTGCACGATCTAGAACCGGGAGACTGGATAGTGGTGAAAGACTTCAGGAGGAAAAACTGGAAGGCGAAGAGGTGGCTGGGACCATTTCAAGTGCTCCTTGCAACACAGACAGCAGTTAAGATCGCAGAAAGAGCCATGGAGATACACGCCAGCCATTGCAAGCGTGGACCTGGGCCTGAGGAGACATCGGACAGCACCAGATCCAATTAAGTGCAAATTAGTGATTACAAGCCTCATACGAATATGGGGCTGCCCCAGCTCACACTTTTAGCAAGTGCCCTGGTAGAACTATTCGTAAGGGCAGGGGCATTGCGCCCTACCATGGCATTGACGAGTGTGACGTGTGAACATGGGATATATACAGGGCACACCAGAGCAAGTGACGATACCACCACAAAGCTGTGTTTTGGGTCGGTGGTGTATGAGGAAAGGCCTGGTGTTTTCCGAAACATTTTCTGATGTATAGCTATTCTGGCTCTGTATTTCTTTGTTGTGCTATAGTTGTCCTTGTTGTCATAAAATGACAAAGAGGGGGAAAATGTAATGGAAAATTATCCATTTAATGTGAAATTAATTATCCATTTACTGTGAAAGTTAAAGAGAATGCTTTTCTTAAATTCAATGCTGTACTGAGCTTTGTAAACGATGCTTTCATGAAGGTTTGCAGTGAGCTTATCGCTGTTTGACTTCTGTAAACGTTCAACTCGACCTTGCAAATAGTCGAACTCTGCAAAAGCTGAAGAACTGTTATATCTTGGACCTGGGGATGAGAGGATAACAACTTGAGTTTCCCCCAGTCTTTGAGGAGAAAGTGAGGTCTGCAGATGCTGGAGTATCAGATGATACATCCTGATGAAGGGCTTATGCCCGAAATGTCTAATTTCCTGTTCCTTGGATGCTGCCTGACCTGCTGCGCTTTTCCAGCAACACATTTTCAGCTCTTTCCCCCAGTCTTTGCCCTTGAGAGTGTGATAAGGAATGCTATAAGGCAGGCATCTGTACAATGTTTCAGTACTCTTTGCATTGAGGCATCTGACTTCGTGTAATGAGTCAAAATCCTGCGGGATTTTTAATAAAGATCCTTTCTTTGCTCTTGCTAATAATTGAGTCAAGTCGATTTAATTTCCACGACAGGGTACTAAAAGGTAGTAATGACAGTTAGTTGGTGGCTGTAAGTGGGCATGAAGACTGAAGAGTTGATTGCAGTTTGGGAGCTGTGAAAAGTTTTTTTTCCCCTGACAGTTTTTGACCAATCATCCCAAATTCAGTGCTGAATTTACGACTGCAACCAAAACTAAAGGATACAAGGCTTCATTGAAGATAGTAACTGCCCATTGTTCTTACTGAGATATCTGACGATCATAAACTGAATATTGATTCTTTCTTTAAACAATGTAAGTTTTAATAGAGTATCAATGGATTTCCAGTCCATTGTTAAGTATTTGCTTTCCATCGTCCTTTTGTATAGCTTTGTGTGTTCTTAAGTGGTGGTATAAAGATCAACTTAAAGTTCAAGCCAACTTTGGGATGCTTAAACGTGAGTCCATGGCCTGCCAGTAGCAGTCAAGTGGAATTGAATAAGGTTTAGACACAAGCGTCAATGCAAGTGTATGGATGGTGGTTTCATCACAACTAATATAGCTGAAAGATTTATGGGACTGGTTATTTCCTCTAAATGCAGCAGTTCTGGACAAATCCTATCGAACGCTTATGTTGTTCTAGAAGAACATAATTTCAACCAGTTGTAGCAGGACAGCAGCAACTGCAAATGCTTGAGGGATTTGAAAAAAGATAAAATCATAATTTTATGTTTGAGTTGTTACTAGAATGTGAGGCAGTGTTGGGTCAGTGAGAAGCGACTTGGGTAAATGTTACTTGACGCAAGTGACAATGTTGGCAGCAGAGAGTCGGATGAACTGAAGTTTGAGGCAGATGGAAGTTGAGAATTGAAGATTGAAGAGCTTTGTCTGAAGGAAACAAAAACATGGATGCGGTAATCTGTAACAAGTACAATGAGACAGAGAAATTATTGAGATATAAAGATGGATGTTGACTGCGTTGGGACATGTGGGGTTTATGGTTAGAAGCTCAGATCATGGTCAGACATGCCATCAGTTCAACCACGAACCCATCAAGTTACCAAGTTGTACAGCCAATGGACATAGAGAGAGACAAGACCATGGAGGAAATGGAAACCAAGGATGAAAATGCAAGAAAGAATAAGTATTGAAGTTAGCTCACTGAGCTAGAAGGTTTGCTTTCAGATGTTTTGTCAACAATATAGGTAACATCATCAGTGAGAGTTTCTGGTGAAGCGCTGGTGGTATGTCCTGCCTCTCTATTTATAGATCTTGGTTTCTTAAGGTGTGTGATGTCATTTCTGGTTCCTTTTTAGATACCTTCACCTTCACCAGAGACTCTCACTAATGACTAGTTTGGTGACGAAACATTTGAAAATAAAACCTTCAAGCTCAGCAAGCACACTTACAGACTTATCATTTAACCCGCCAACAAATTTTCTCAAAAATTTCAAGCAAGGATGTTTGACAGTTAAACAGAAGAATCAATACTCAAAGCAAGGCTGAGTAAGGAATTAAAAATAGAATTACTGAGGAGTTCACCTTAATGAGTAGGATTGTTGAAGAGATCATGAAGATTTAAGCGAATGACAGAGTTTATTATGGGCATGAAGTGAGTTGGTGGAGAGGATTGTGAGGATTATTGTGGAGATCTCTGGATTATGACTAGGTTTATGAAGAAGATTGTTTGGTAATGAATAAGATATTGAACTGGTTGGGAAGTAAATAGGCTGAGTGACATCAGAGAGGGCTCATGGTTAACTGAGTCAACTGTCTGGAGTGCAGAAACTATGAGTTGAGATTGTGGTGCTGGAAAAGCACAGCAGGTGAGGCAGCAGCCAAGGAGCAGGAGAATTGACGTTTCGGGCAAAAGCCCTTCATCAGGAATTTCCAGCACCACACTCTCGACTCTAATCTCCAGCATCTGCAGTCCTCACTTTCTCCCTGCAGGAACTATGATCCTGGAATGCCAAATTTATTTCTGACCTTACTGTAGCGCTACAACTTCCCTTTAAACAAGATGCTTGCAGGATTGTGTGTCCAGAGCATTGAATATCAAGTCAAAAACCCTTATGCACAATTGACAGACGAGAAAAATGCATGGGAGATTGCTAGTCAGTTGCGTGTTGGAAAGCCTTGACTATTGCTATCTAATGTTCCAGACCACAACATACATGTCGCCATAGCAACTCCTAGTTCCCAAGTGAACTCTTAAAAACTGTTCAAAGCAGGTAACAGCAATAAACATGGGAACAAAGTATAAGTAGGAACCAACCTTCCACCCAGATCCTGCGAAAGGTGATGAGTCAGTGCCTCATTATACACAGCTATGTTTGCTGAGACTGGGGCTGGTCTGTAAAGCAAATTATTTTTTAACACCATGGAACAGCGATACCTTGTTGCAATATCTAACTTGGTGGCTTTATTTGCAAGAGGGCGGAGCTCTCTCAAACACACCTCAAGGGATTGAATCTTGCAATAGCTCTGAGTCAGTATCCAGGTAAGTGTTCGTGCTGGGAAATGAGTGTGAAGAATTAAAAGTGGCCCACATCCTATGTTTCGACAGCAGACCTAACAAAACAAGTCCCTGAAGAATTGTCACAGAAGTCCTTTTGGAAAGGCCAGATTGTGGCAAAAATGGAACAACCAGGAATTGTCCAGAGTAAGGAACTGCCCCTTCCTAAAGTCACACTCTGTGGAAAAAAGTTGCTCCTCATGTCCTTTCTCCTCTCACCTTAAACATGTGCCCCCTAATCTAGGAATCTCCCACCCTAGGGAAAAAGCATCTGCCATTCACATTAATGTCCCCCATGATTTTATAAACCTCTATAATGTCACCCCTCAATCTCTTACAGTCTAGTAAAAATAGTCCTCCACCGGCAGAACACAACAACACGACGGCTGGAGGAGGAGCGCCTCATCTTCCGCCTGGGAACCCTCCAACCACAAGGTATGAATTCAGATTTCTCCAGTTTCCTCATTTCCCCTCCCCCCACCTTGTCTCAGTCGGTTCCCTCAACTCAGCACCGCCCTCCTAACCTGCAATCCTCTTCCTGACCTCTCCGCCCCCACCCCACTCCGGCCTATCACCCTCACCTTGACCTCCTTCCACCTATCCCACCTCCATCGCCCCTCCCCCTAGTCCCTCCTCCCTACCTTTTATCTTAGCCTGCTTGGCTCTCTCTCTTATTCTTGATGAAGGGCTTATGCTCGAAACGTCGAATTCTCTATTCCTGAGATGCTGCCTGGCCTGCTGTGCTTTGACCAGCAACACATTTGCAGCTGTGATCTCCAGCATCTGCAGACCTCATTTTTTACTTAAAAATAGTCCCAGCCTATCCTGCCTCTCCTTATAACTCAAACCCTCCATTCCTGGCAATATCCTGGTAAATCTTTTATATAAACCCTCTCCAGTTTAATAATATCCTCCCTATAACAGGGCGACCAGAACTGGACACAGTCTCCAGAAGAGGCCTCACTGACATCCTGTACAACCTCAACATGATGTCCCAACTCATATACACAAAGGTCTGAACAACAAAGACCAGTGTGCTACATGCCTTGTCAACCACCATGTCTCCATGTGACACAAACTTCAAAGAATAATATACCTGAACCCCTAGGTCTCTCTGTTATACAATGCTAGCCAGGGCCCTACCATAAATTGTATAAGCCCAGCCCTTGTTTGTTTTACCAAAGTATCACATCTTGCATTTATCTAAATTAAACTTCATCTGCCACACCTCAGCCCCTTGACCTAAGTGATCAAGATCATTTTGTAATTTTAGATAACCTTCTTCTCAATATGTATGTATTTTAAAAAAAACTCTGCCTGTGTTATCCCTACACTGTGTTGTCCCTACACTGTTGTCCCTACACTGTATTGTCCCTATATTGTGTTATGCCTACACTGTGTTATCCCTACACTGTGTTATCTCTACATTGTATTATCCCTACAATGTGTTATCCCTACACTGTGTTGTCCCTACACTGTGTTGTCCCTACACTGTGTTATCCCTACACTGTGTTATCCCTACATTGTATTTCCCTACACTGTCCTATCCCTACACTGTGTTATCCCTACACTGTGTTGTCCCTACACCGTGTTATCCCTATACTGTATTATCCCTATACTGTGTTATCCCTACATTGTGTTGTCCCTACACTGTGTTGTCCCTACACTGTTGATAGCCACCCTGCTTTGAAATGGAGGTGGCTATCTGTCAATGAGTTGGAAGCTGTTGTTGTAACAGCTGCTCCATTATGAATGCTTGGCTGGTTTTCAAACAGATAGATGAGCAGATGATCTAAGCATTGTTGAAATGTTTACAAGCCTATGATATTAGAATGTGTCTATGATGTGCTTTCGTGTTTGTTTAGAAGCCTGTGAGGCACTTGAAGGATTACAAATTTCCTTCCTTGGATCCTTTTGTCCCTTGTAGTATGTTTCTACTTAGGGTTTTATTTAGATCGGTAGAGGTTTAATGTTCTGTCAATGAGTTTCAAATCATCTCCATTGATATTGCAAGGCTCCTGAGTAGTGCACTCTGAGTAAAAGACCATGGAGGATACAGGGGATGGGGCTGGTTGTGGTGATGACGTTGTCATGGAGCAATATGGATGATCTGAGGACGGTCATGGAGAATGTATAGGGGCATAAAACATACTGATTCAACTTGTCCTAAAATTTAACTGTAGCCAGTAATAATAATTTTATTGCCTGGGCAATTCGGGGTGGGCAGTAAATGATTGGAAGTGGCATATAGTGTCCTTGGCTTTATTAATAGGGGCATGTGTACAATAGCAAGGTGGTGATGGTGAACTTATACAAGTCACTTGTTAGTTGGAGTATTTTATACAGTTTTTGACACCACATTATCGGAAGATGTGAACACGATGGAGAGAGTGCGGAAGCAATTTACAAACATGGTTCCAGGAATGAGGAACTTTGGTTGTGAGGGTATGCTGAAGAAGTTGGAACTGTTCTCCCTGGAGAGAAAGAGGCTGAGAGAAGATTACAAAAGGTTTTCAAAAGCATCAGCGGGTGGGACAGAAGGGAGAAGCTGGTCCTGCTCATAAAAGAGAGGGCTTACATTTAAAATGGTGTGCAAACGAAGCAAGGGTGATGTAAGGAAAAAAAGGTATTACTCAGCGAGGAATTGGAAAATGGAATACACTGCCTGGAAATGCAGTGGAGGTAGCTTCAACTGAGGCATTCAGGATGGGCATTGGATGATGCTTTGGACAGAAATAGTGGGCAGGGATATGAGGAAAAGGAGGAAATTGTCTCAAAGTAATGATCCCTGTTTGAAGATCTGGTGCAGACACGATGGGCCAAGTGGCCTCCTTTTGCACGTAACAAGTCAGTGAAATGAATGGTGCTACATTAAAACCTCGGGATCTACCGGTGAAACCCCATGAAAGAAGAGCCAACCTTCAGGAGGGCAACAACACATTTGCTCCTGAGGGGAGGCTGAGCAGGCTGGGGCTGTTTTCCCTGGAGCGTCGGAGGCTGAGGGGTGACCTTATAGAGGTTTACAAAATTGTGAGGAGCATGGAAAGAGTAACTAGGCAAAGTCTTTTCCCTGGGGTCAGGGAGTACAGAATTAGAGGGCATAGGTTTAGGGTGAGAGGGGAAAGATATAAAAGAAACCTACAGTGCAACTTTTTCACCCAGAGGGTGGTATGTGTATGGAATGAGCTGCCAGAGGAAGTGGTGGAGGCTGGTACAATTGCAACATTTAAGAGGCATTTGGATGGGTATATGAATAGGAAGGGTTTGAAGGGATATGGGCCGGGTGCTGGCAGGTGGGTTGGGATATCTGGTCGGCATGGATGAGTTGGATCGAAGGATCTGTTCCCATGCTGTACATCTCTATATAACTCTATGACTCAAGTGACAGTGGAATGCTAAATGAAGGTGAGACACATTGGAGGGGAAACTTTGACTCTATTTCTCGGTCCACAGATGCTGCCAGACCTGCTGAGTTCTTCCAGCTGTCTCTCTGTGTTTGTTCACGCTGAATGAAGAATCTGGATGTGTGATGGTTGGCATTTTTCAAGAAACAGTTCAGATGTGTCAGTGGCAGATGGCATTGCACGACTGCCAATATGTGTTTGTGATGTGCCACAGTGACTGGTGCAGCACTTTATAATAGTAGGAAACCTACATGAGGTGTGAAAAGAAGCAATTGAAAGAGATAAGACATTATTGGCACAAAAGGAGAGATTATAAGGATCCACTCATACGCTAAATATCTATTACACATAAGGACACTATGTTTAGAAATCATAGAACCCCTACAGTGTGGAAACAGGCTATTTGGCCCATTGATTCCACACTAATCCTCTGAAGAACATCCCACTGTATCCATGTAACCTTGCATTTTCTCATGGCTAATCCACTTAGCTGCTCATCCCTGGATATTTTGGGCAATTTAGCACAGGCAATCCACCTAACCTGCACACCTTTGGACTGTGGGAGGACAACCTCACAGACAGGGGGAGAATGTGCAATCTGTCTGAGCCTGGAACTGATCCAAGGTCTCTGGTACTGTGAGGCAGTAGTGCCTACCATTGATCTTGCATAGAGACAATTATGGATTTCAGAATGTATAAAAGGCAAATGTCAGAATGCAGCATCCAGTACTTAGAGATTTATCGATTCTTTTCCCACCCCAAGTCTCCTAGTAAATCAGTTCTGATAAAACAGACAGGGTTTAGTCTTGAAGGATTTGGTTTTTGAAATTCTGGGGCACACAGCAGCCACTCCAGACTTTGCTGTGTTTCAGTTAACAGATTGTCACCAGCCTCTGCCCGTGTTTGTAGCAGATGTGCTTTACAAATCTCTTGTGAAGTTGTTTTGGCATTGGATCAGTCAGTCTTGATTATTGATGGTTCCAGACCTCAAACTTATTTTCAATAGATTGTGCATTTGTTTTGTCGATGTCCCGCGTCGGAGGCTGAGGGGTGACCTTATAGAGGTTTACAAAATTATGAGGGGCATGGATGGGATAAATAGACAAAGTCTTTTCCCTGAGGTCGGGGAGTCCAGTACTAGAGGGCATAGGTTTAGGGTGAGAGGGGAAAGATATAAAAGTGACCTAAGGAGCAACTTTTTCATGCAGAGGGTGGTACGTGTATGGAATGAGCTGCCAGAGGAAATGGTGGAGGCTAGTACAGTTGCAACATTTAAGAGGCATTTGGATGGGTATATGAATAGGAGGGTTTGGAGGGATATGGGCCGGGTGCTGGCAGATGGGACTAGATTGGGTTGGGATATCTGGTTGGCATGGACGGGTTGGACCGAAGGGTCTGTTTCCATGCTGTACATCTTTATGACTCTATACGTTTAAATATGCAGTCAGTATGGGTGTGACCAGACCATCACAGTCCCAATTTGGCCAAGACAGCTTAAGTATTCTGTCATTTGAGTCCCGTAAGTTTTGACAAAGCAGCAACTACACATCATTAGAAAAAACTAATGGGTTGAGTAGCATTTTGGGACTCAGGGACATGCATGGGGCTCTGTTGATATTAGGGCATGATAGTGGCTTGAAGAGTTCAAACCTTGCAGCAGCTGGTGGGAAAAAAAATTGAGTCTTTTCAAAAGGAAGCATCTGAAATTCAAAGCTGATCTGAGAAGTGTGTGAGTCAGTTTGAAGACAGTTCAAACAGACACCAAATTCTGGGCATTGCCAGTGAAGGAAGTTATGATGATTTGCAAATGAAAATTCATTCAGCAGTTCCTCTTTCCACAGGATCCCCGTCTGCAAATATTTTCTGGGCAGGGGAAGGTTCGGAAAATGCAAGAATGTTGTTGCCTATATAACCCGGGCATATAGAACCTGCCTCACAGCGCCAGGGACCCAAGTTCAACTCCACCCTCAGGCGACTGTCTGTGTGGAGTTTGCACATTCTCCCCATGTCTGCATGGGTTTCCTCCGGGTGCTCCAGTTTCCTCCCACAGTCCAAAGGGTAGGGTGGATTAGCCATGGGAAATGGGCGATGATGGGGATTGGGTGGAATGCTGTTCAGAGGCTTGGTGTGGGGCTGAATTGCCTGCTTCCACGCTGTAGAGTTTCTATGATTCTATGATTGAAATGAGAGACGAGTTGTTGTGCAGTCAGGAATTGGAAGAGTTGCTGCATGGTTTGAGAACAAGTAACTTAATACTCATTGTGAACACTGTTTGCACAGCTGTGGGTAACAGCTGAAGGGTTGTGTACAAATGGAGTTTTGGATGGCAGCAAGTAATGGATTGGTTTGAGGATTAGTAACCATTCACCAATGATAAATTTCTCATGCCTGTTAACTATTGTGTAGGAGAAAGTGAGGACTGCAGATGCTGGAGATCAGATTAGAATAGATTAGATTCCCTACAGTGTGGAAACAGGCCCTTTGGCCCAACCAGTCCACACCAACCCTTCGAAGAGTAACCTAACCAGACCCACTTCCCTCTGACTAATGCACCTAATGCTATGGATTATTTAGCATGGCCAATGTACCTGACCTGCACATCTTTGGACTGTGGGAGGAAACTGGAGCACCCAGAGGAAACCCGCACAGACACGGGGAGAATGTGCAAACTCCACACAGACAGTTGCCCAAGGCTGGAATCGAACCTGGGACCCTGGTGCTGTGAGGCAGCCGTGCTAACCACTGAGCTCTTGAGGGTGTGGTACTGGAAAAGCACAGCAGGTTAGGCAGCATCCGAGGAGCAGGAGAATCGATATTTTGGGCATAAGCCCTTCATCAGGAATGAGGCTTGTGGGTCAAGGGGGTAGAGAGGGCACGCAAGTCTCTTTTCCTGATGAAGGGTTTATCCCTGAAATGTTGATTCTTCTGCTACTCGGATGTTGCCTGACCTGCTGTGCTTTTCCAGCACCACACTATTATGTTAACTATTATGTGATTGGTTCTCAGGCCACTGAACAGCTTGGGACTATGAACAAGATACAGAAAAGCTCATCTAACAGAAGTGATACTGGAAATGAAACATCAACTCTGTTTCTCTCCCCACAGATGCTGCTAGACAGGCTGTATTTCTCCAGAACTTTCTACCACATTGCAGACAGAAGCTATACAGATCAACAGCCACTGCAGAAAAATAATTGGCCTAAAGGAAATCAGTTTAGCAGTTGTTGTAAAACTGTGACTTTTATTCAATATGGCAGAGACCTTTTATCATGAACCAGCCACCCTGTGCCTCTTACAAACCAATGGAAGCATCAAGGAAAAGGAAGATTTAGAAGCAGTGAACTGACTGGCACAAGAACCATCTGAACAAATCCTGTGACCAATGACTACTGAATTGCTTTCCTAAGTTTTCCTTCATCCATCGCACCTATCTTTTATTTTTTCCAGTCTATAGTCTGTGTGTGTACATGTGCGTATGTGCATAAAGGGAGATTTAAAATGCATAGAGGTTTTAATTAGTAGAGCAGTATGCTGATGGTTTATAACTGTTTACCTGTGGGATGATGCTGCTCCTTTAACATGATTATGTTGTCCTTTTTTCAAGAGGGGTTGTAAAAGGCAGAGGTTCTGATTTGCCTGGGGTTAAGGACCTGCTAAAGGCTAACAGAGACTGCCTAAGGCAGCAATCAGGGAAAAGACTTTCAGGATTTTTTTTAGAAAGCAGTTTTACAATGAAAGGGGAGTGGCCACTTCTCCCAGTTCAGGGACCTTTCTAGATTGGTTTAGTTTAAGTTAGGGACCTAGAGAAGCTGCTGCATTGGAAAGAGATTCCATGGCTTTAGCAAATGACCCCTGGCTGATCCTCTCTCTCTCTGACATTTCTCTCCTAGAAGAACCTGGGTTTGCCAAGGTGTGTGTTTATGGGATGTTGCAGGAAATCCGAATGGC
The DNA here is from genome assembly GCF_020745735.1 of Hemiscyllium ocellatum. Taxonomy (NCBI): domain Eukaryota; kingdom Metazoa; phylum Chordata; class Chondrichthyes; order Orectolobiformes; family Hemiscylliidae; genus Hemiscyllium; species Hemiscyllium ocellatum. Next base: position 129,209,137 of record NC_083405.1, read on the forward strand.
TCCTTTGTCAAGTTGCGGGGGATATAAGTTAGGGATGCATAGTGGCTCAGTGATTAGCACTGCTGCCTCACAGCACCAGGGACCTACGTCAATTCCAGCCTTGTGTGACTGTGTGGAGTTTGCACATTCTCCTCGTGTCTGCATGGGTTCCCTCCGGGTGCTCTGGTTTTCCCCCCCACCCACAGTTCAAAGATGTGCAGGTTAGGTGAATTGGTCATGCTAAATTTCCCATAGTGTTCAGGGACGTGTAGGTTAGGTACATTGGGCAGAGTAAATGTAGAATAGCAGGGTAGGAGAATGGGTCTGGGTGGGTTACTCTTCAGAGGGTCAGTTTGGACTTAGAACATGGAACATAGAACATAGAAAAATACACCCCGTACAGGCCCTTCGGCCCTCGATGTTGCGCCGATCCAAGCCCACCTAACCTACACTAGCCCACTATCCTCCATATGCCTATCCAATGCCTGTTTAAATGCCCATAAAGAGGAAGAGTCCACCACTGTTACTGGCAGGGCATTCCATGAACTCACGACTCGCTGAGTAAAGAATCTACCCCTAACATCTGTCCTATACCTACCACCCCTTAATTTAAAGCTATGCCCCCTCATAATAGCTGACTCCATACGTGGAAAAAGGTTCTCACTGTCAACCCTATCTAAACCCCTAATCATCTTGTACACCTCTATCAAGTCACCCCTAAACCTTCTTTTCTCCAATGAAAACAGCCCCAAGTACCTCAGCCTTCCCTCATATGATCTTCCTACCATGCCAGGCAACATCCTGGTAAACCTCCTCTGCATCCGTTCCAGTGCCTCCACATCCTTGCTATAGTATGGCGACCAAAACTGCACACAATACTCCAGATGCGGCCGCACCAGAGTCTTATACAACTGCAACATGACCTCAGGACTCCGGAACTCCATTCCTCTACCAATAAAAGCTAGTACGCCATATGCCTTCTTCACAGCACTATTTACCTGGGTGGCAACTTTCAGAGATCTATGTACATGGACACCAAGATCCCTCTGCTCATCCACACCACCAAGTAGCCTACCATTAGCCCAGTACTCCATCTTCTTGTTACTCCTACCAAAGTGAATCACTTCACATTTAGCTACATTGAACTCCATTTGCCACCTTTCTGCCCAGCTCTGCAGCTTATCTATATCCCGCTGTAACCTGCCACATCCTTCCTCACTGTCAACAACTCCACCGACTTTCGTATCATCCGCAAACTTGCTCACCCAACCTTCTAGCCCCTCCTCCAGGTCATTTATAAAAATGACAAACAGCAATGGTCCCAAAACAGATCCTTGCGGAACACCGCTGGTAACTGCACTCCAAGATGAACCTTTACCGTCAACTACTACCCTCTGTCTTCTTCCAGCCAGCCAATTCCTGATCCAAACCTCCAACTCACCCTCAATGCCATACCTCCGTATTTTTTGCAGCAGCCTACCATGGGGAACCTTATCAAATGCCTTGCTAAAATCCATATACACCACATCTACCGCTTTACCCTCATCCACTTCCTTAGCCACCTTCTCAAAGAATTCAATAAGGTTTGTGAGGCACGACCTGCCCTTCACAAAACCATGCTGACTATCCTTGATCACATTATTCCTTTCCAGATGTTCATAAATCCTATCCCTTACAATTCTCTCTAAGACTTTGCCCACAATCGAGGTAAGACTCACCGGCCTATAGTTACTAGGGTTATCCCTACTCCCCTTCTTGAACAAGGGAACCACATTTGCTATCCTCCAGTCTTCTGGCACTATTCCTGTAGACAACGAGGACATAAAAATCAAGGCCAATGGCTCTGCAATCTCCTCCCTTGCTTCCCAGAGAATCCTAGGATAAATGCCATCAGGCTCAGGGGACTTATCTATACTCACCCTTTCCAGAATTTCTGACACCTCTTCCCTACATATCGCAAAGCCATCCATTCTAATTAATTGTGACTCAATATTCACATCGGCAACAATGTCCTGTTCCTGAGTGAATACTGACGAAAAATATTCATTCAGTGTCTCTCCAATTTCTTCAGCCTCCACCTGCAACTTCCCACAACTATCCTTGATTGGACCTATTCCTACCCTAGTCATCCTTTTATTCCTGACATACCTATAGAAAGCCTTTGTGTTTTCCCAAATCCTACCAACCAAGGACTTTTCATGTCCCCTCCTTGCTGCTCTTAGCTCTCTCTTTAGATCCTTCCTGGCTACCTTATAAAATCAATCGCCCCAACTGAACCTTCACGCCTCATCTTTACATAGGCCGCCCTCTTCCCTTTAAGAAGGGATTCCAATTCCTTATTAAACCACAGCTCCCTCACACGACCCTTTCCTCCCTACCTGACAGGTACATACTTATCAAGGACACTCAATAGTTGCTCCTTGACAAGCTCCACATATCGATTGCACCCTTCCCTTGTTGGGCTGAAGGGCCTGTTTTCACACTGTCTGTCGTGATTCTGTGATATCATGCCGGTTGGGTTTTTAAATTGTTGCTATTCTAAATTCTGTTTTCTTTTGGTTGTGCATCCTTTGGTGGTGTGTTACTAAATTCTGTTTTACTTGAAGCCAAGTGGTTTGTACAGCTGCGTCCCTCCTGGGATATCCACCTTGCATCTGCCTGAAACAACTAGAAAAGTTAGGGTCTGGGCTACCTTCTTATAATGTTTTGAGGGGGTCGGGTCTGGCCTGGTCCATGACACCTGTATCTACAGTCTAATTACTTGCAAAAAAATAGATTTCTTAAAATACAGACACCTGGTCCAATAAGTAAACAGTGCAATCTTGATATACTTATAACAATCTTTAACCTTTGGGATTAATGTGGGAATGGGGGGGAGGGAACCTTGATTCCCAAACCAGCAAGTCGTTACAAATGCATAATTTCTAAATCCAACTACGTTCGAGGTCCAAATGACCTTCTACTGTCTGTGGTTAAAAAAAACGTGATGTCATTGCCAAAAAGCAAAAGATCTGTGAGAAAGTGACCCTCATTGCATCCTTGTGGTTTGGACTCTTGCTCCCACATTGATTCTGTCTTGCCCCTGCATTTCACCCACAATATTTCTGCAGTTGTCTGTCTTGTGTGTTCTGTTTGAGAATCAATGTAGAATAAAAGGGGCATATTTAAAATTGCTTACCAGGGATCAACAAGCTGCTTTGCCCCTTCGAATAAGTTTGCGTACATTAAATAGGTCTTTTAAGTTTATTAATAAAACATAATAGTTTCTCTTTGTCCTAGATGGCAATCAAAGTCAGACAAATTAACCATCTTGCTCATTCAATTGGTCTTTTATAAATTTACGGTGGCTAATGAGGCATTGGGATTGGTTGTCCGTGCACTGATCTTATCACACGCAAAATGACACTCAAAACATAATCACTGGGACACGGCTGATATAGAGGTATCACTGCTTGTTGACATGGCAGCACGGTGGCTCAATGGTTAGCACTGCTGCCTCACAGCACCAGGGACCTGGGTCAATTCCAGCCTTGGTTGACTGTCTGTGTGGAGTTTGCACATTCTCCCCGTGTCTGCGTGAGTTTCCTCCGAGTGCTCCGGTTTCCTCCCACAGTCCAAAGGGTAGGGTGGATTGGCTATGCTAAATTGCCCAGAGATGTGTGGATTAGAAGTAGGGAATGCAGGGTTACAAGATTGGAGTGGGTGCTCTTCGAAAGGTCAATGCGGGCTGAACAGCCTGCTTCCACATTGTAGGGATACTATGGCTGATTCCTGAGTATAATACACTTGCATTGCAATGCTTATTTATCAATTGGCTGAGCAATTGTTGTCTGATATTTATTTACCATGCTCTTTTGGCCTGTTGTTCCCAATGAAATACTTGCTGCTCCTCAGGAGTTGTATTGCTCCAGCCCAATGCAACTTGCCTCTTGAGCTGAACGTGTTAATTGATCCATTTGAGAGAGTCAGTTAATGGTGAAACACATTGCTGTGGGTCTGGTGTCACACGTAGGTCAGACTAAGTAAAGACGGATTTCCTTCTTGAAAGGACACGAATGAAGCCAGTGATTCTGTACAACATTCAGTGATATTTAACACGGCCACCTTCACTGAGACAGACACTCGATTCTAGATTTATTAATTGAGCATAAATTCCACCAGTGCATGCGGTGGTGTATGAACATGAATGTTCTCGAGATAATAAGGTCAGCTCAGACAATGCATTTAAGATGTGAGGTTAGATTCAGTCTGTATCCCAATCTTGAGTCAGACTGGTTCTATTTCCAATGGAGGAATTTATAAACTGGTATATGGATTGACTGCCTGCAGATTCTGCTTTTTGAGCGAAAATAGAATGTATCTGCAAAGAAAATTCAGCAAATGGAAATTCACCTCATAGACTTATATGTGTTTGTGTGTGCATGTGAGGGAGAGTGAGAGAGAGAGAGAGAGAGCGCGTGTTTGTGTGTGTGCATGCTTGGTAGAGCATGTGTGACACAATCGGAGGCAGATTTTTAAATAAATTTTATAATTTTACAAATTTATAAAACATTTTATAAATTCCTATTTTGTATCTAGAACCAGTCTGCCTCAAGATTAACTCTAACGTTGTGGTTCTGCTCGCTGAGCTGGAAGTTTTTGCTGCAAACGTTTCGTTCCCTGGCTAGGGAACATCATCAGTGCGGTGGGAGCCTCGTGTGAAGCGCTGCTTTGATGTTTCTTCCGGTATTTATATTGGTTTGTTCTTGCCGCTTCCGGGTGTCAGTTTCAGCTGCAGTGATTTGTATCTGGGGTCCAGGTCGATGTGTCTGTTGATGGATGTTCTTGCCGTTTCCGGGTGTCAGTTTCAGCTGTAGTGGTTTGTATATGGTGTCCAGGTCAATGTGTCTATTGATGGAGTTTGGGGATGAATGCCATGCTTCTAGGAATTCTCTGGCTGTTCTCTGTCTGGCTTGTCCTATGATAGTGGTGTTTTCCCAGTCAAATTCATGTTGCTGGTTGTCTGAGTGTATGGCTACTAGAGATAGCTGGTCGTGTCGTTTTGTGGCTAGCTGATGTTCGTGGATGCGGATTGTTAGCTGTCTTCCTGTTTGTCCTATATAGTGTTTTGTGCAGTCCTTGCATGGTATTTTGTAAACTACGTTAGTTTGGCTCATGCTGGGTATTGGGTCCTTTGTTCTAGTGAGTTGTTGTCTGAGCGTGGATGTTGGCTTGTGTGCTGTTATGAGTCCTAAGGGTCGCAGTATAGGACAAGCCAGACAGAGAACAGCCAGAGAATTCCTAGAAGCATGGCATTCATCCCCAAACTCCATCAATAGACACATTGACCTGGACACCACATACAAACCACTACAGCTGAAACTGACACCCGGAAACGGCAAGAACATCCATCAACAGACACATCGACCTGGACCCCAGATACAAATCACTGCAGCTGAAACTGACACCCGGAAGCGGCAAGAACAAACCAATATAAATACCGGAAGAAACATCAAAGCAGCGCTTCACACAAGGCTCCCACCGCACTGATGATGTTCCCTAGCCAGGGAACGAAACGTTTGCAGCAAAAACTTCCAGCTCGGTGAGCAGAACCACAACAACGGATACCCGAGCTACAAATCTTCAATCAGATTTTAACTCTAACCTCACATCTCTAATGCATTGTCTGAACTGAGAGGTCACTTTTTCCTCATAAAACCTTAAGTTATCGCGAAAATGTGACTTAAACGAAGTTCTGGGATTTACATGATAATGAACCAAAACCTGCCACCCATTCTAAAGGACGAGAGACTTAGCAGCAATCTAGGTTTGTTCAATATCTCGTTTTAATTGCATGACGCTGTAATCTTTTGCTATAAATTCTGTCTTATGATTCTGCCCCAAGCTTAACTTCTGAAAGCTAGTCCTTCCAATTAAACCTGTTGGACTATAACCTGGTGTTGTGTGATTTTTGTCCACTCCAGTCCAACACTGGCACCTCCTCATCATGGTTTATAAGAGTAAACTCATGATTCTTTTGCTGAACATAAAAAATGAACCCACTGTGCGGCAGGTACAGCGGTGTATGGAATGAGCTGCCAGAGGATGTGGTGGAGGCTGGTACAATTACAACATTTAAAAGGCATCTGGATGGGTATATGAATAGGAAGGGTTTGGAGGGATATGGGTCAAATGCTGGCAAATGAGACTAGGATTTAGGATATCTGGTCGGCGTGGACGAGTTGGACTGAAGGATCTGTTTCTGTGCTGTATAACTCTATGACTCTTACTATGGGAATGAGTGGGGGGCATATGGGGCATAGCAAGTAGATAGAGTGACAGAAGGTGACACAGCAGTTAGGATTGTGCATGAAGGATTACAGGTTGGCATCAGGAGTATGAAAGGCATGAGATGGTTCAACAGAAGAGGTTGGCATTGAGTTTTGAGGGGCCATGGAGGTGGATGGCAGCATAGATTGGTAGGAATGGGGACATGGGGAAGGTTGGAGGATGGGGGGATATGGCGGTACAGGGATGAGAACTGGAGAATCGGATTTTGTAAAACGTATTTCAAAAAAGGGCTGGGTCTTGGAGACAGGCCTTGCACAAAGCCCACCCTCTTTTGGGTTCATGGTTGCTTTGCTCAGTCCTTGGAGAGCCGCTGAACAATGTAGCAAAGGCCTGACCAGCCAGAGTACTGTCTCCCTGCTTGTGGAGGCCAGGAAGTGACCTAACTCAAGCTTCAATTAATTCCAATCAGAAAGCAGCCTGCTCTCCGTGAGGAAACAAAGTGAGTGGAAAAGAAGACACATTGAGTCAGTGGAAAAAAAAAGTATATTTAATTCACAAACTGTTTTGCATTTCAAAACAAGCATTAAACAATGTTTTGCATTACACAGGCCAACTGTACACAATGAAACATTTCATATAAAACAAAGTCTGACTGTACATATTACCTCATACTAGAGCTTCTTTCATCCTTCAGAGGTACCAGCTTAAAGAACTCCAATAGATTCATTTAAGCATCATTTTCCTTTCATAAAACTATGTTGTCTCTGCCTGGTTACTTTGAATTTTTCTGTGACCTACTACAACATCATGATTCTGAACAGAGATAATTAACTTCAAAAAGGACATTGACAAACTGGTGGAGCAGGCGGCAGATGAGATTCAATGTTGGGAAGTGTGAGGTGATATACCTGGGTCGTAAGGACATGGAAAGACAATATAGAATAGGGAATACAATTGTAAAGGGGTACAGGAGCCAAACGAGGTGGGTGTATAAGTGCACAGATCATTGACAGTGACAAAGTAATGTGGAGAGGGCAGTTAACAAACATAAAAGGTATTCCTGGAGAAAGTGAGGACTGCAGATGCTGGAGACCAGAATTGAGTGTGGTGCTGGAAAAGCACAGCAGGTCAGGTAGCATGCGAGGAGCAGGGGAAATCGATGTTTCGGGTATAAGCCCGAAACCTGGCTTTATTAAAAGAGCATGGAATACAAGAGCAAGGAGGTGATGTTGAACTTGTGTAAGACACTTGTCAGACCTCAGCTGGAGTGTTGTGTAGAGCTGTGTGTGCTGCATTAAAGGAAAGATGTGAACACATTGGAGAGAGTGCACAGCGATTTACATGAATGGTTCCAGGAATGAGAACCATCAGTCATGAGGATAGATTGAAGATGTTGGGACTGTTCTCCCTGGAGAGAAGGCAGCTGAGAGGAAACAAGAGAGGTTTTCAAAATCCTGAGCTGGCTGGAGAGAGTAGGCACTGAGAAGCTGTTCCAACGCGGTTACAGAAACAATAATGAGAGGGTGTAAAGTGACGTGCAAAAGAAGCAAGAGTGATGCGAGAAAATACTTCTTTAACTCAGCAAGTAGGTCAGGGTCTGGAATGCACTGCCTGGAAATGTGGTGGAGGCAGGTTCAATTGAAGCATTCAAGGGGGCATTGGAGATTTTTTGGACAGAAATGGTATGCAGAGATATGGGGGAAAGACAGGAATTTGGGATTAGGCAATAGAACTGGTGCAGATACAACAGGCTGAAATGCCTCCTTCTGCACATTCTGTGATTTGAAGAGTTTCTGTTCTCCTTGTGGTGGGTGGGAGAAAAGGCAGTTCATAACCAAGGCTGAATGCACTTCCTAAGACATCCCTGCTCCTGGAAGTCAGAACCAAGTTAACCTTGCACAGTGACCCTGTTGATTGAATACTCTGAACAGTCACCTCCCTATACCTCTGGAGATGATCGGCATACTGGCCCTTGTCACTGGGATCATGTTTCAATTTATGTTCCTATCTAAAGTAAGAATTCTCCTCTTTCTGCTTGTTTGGACCAGGGACCCATCCCCAGTTCCCAGAGGTAATAGCACAGCATCACAGCCACTCCTGACTTGCTTGGCAAATTCCCGAGAGACGCGATGGCTTTACAGGCACAGACAGTTGAACAGGGGAACAGAGGCAGCGTATCCAACAGGAGGACCCCCTTTCTCACACATCTGCCCCTTTATAGCACATCCTTCCAACATAGGTTTGCAATCATTTTGCAAAGTGACACAATTAGATTGACTAAACAGCACTCAACCATGAGGAGATGCCAGGTATTTGCTGCAGTGACTGAGCTATTTCTCACGTCTCTTTGAAAAGCAAATATAGTGGGAAACTTCCTTTTCAAACCATCACTTCTCAACCAAGTCTCTGCTAATTGGTCAGGAGCTTGCTGACATCTTCCACACCGAGCAACAGCTCAGTTTGATGAGGGGGCCCCCAAGGTTCTAAGAGGTTGGTGGCCAAGCCGACAACTCCAGAGGGCCACCATGGCTGCCGTGGGGAAAGGGAGTTATTCTGGAGTGGGTCACCATGTTGAGGCAACATGATGTGCTCATTATTACATTTAGCTGACTGAAGTTACCATCATTCTAAAGAGTGTGCGATTTCAATTTGAGGTGGTTACCAGCAGAATTCTGAAGATGCAGTAAGCTACCGCTAGTGTCAGATTTAGGATGCTCTGCTCTCCAGCAAATTTGGATTGAATCAAAATCTTCTGTAATGGACAGACACTAATTGTTGAACTTGCTTCGCTCAGTTGGCTGGATGGTTGGTTTACAATGCTATCACCTCCTGCACTGAGAGTGCCACAACGGAACTCTCTTTCTCAACCTCTCCCCTTGCCTGAGAGGTGGTGACCCTCAGGTGAAACCACCAATAGATTCCTCTGCGATAAAGGGAGCAGGGTTATGGTGACTTCAAATTTTTTTAATGAGGAACTCTAGCTTTTACAATGAGTGGTCATGGCATCAAAACAAAATACATTCATTGCAAGTCAAATTAACATGACAATTATACACAGTCGTAGATAATGATACTTATTTACAATAAAGTGATTTCGAGTTGATCCACTGTCAAATTACACTTCTCCACCAAGACTGATGAAAGACTGCATGGACTGAGGATACCAAAATATTACTATTACAGTACACCGTTCTGAAGTCACTAGACTCGAAATGTTAACTCTGTTTCTCTCCTCACCTGCTGAGTTTTGTTTTAGCAATTTATGTTCTGCTACCAAAGTGTTTGCAGGGTTTGCTCATTGAGTATTGATGTGAGAAGACTATCTCAAAACACAAAAAAAAAATCCTCAATGTATTCACTCGCTGTCACATTTGGAATGCTATTAAGTTGATTTTAGCCATGTCCTGATGATACCACTGCAATCATGCCCAACAAGGCAAGGGGTGGTCATCACATGGAACAGTTCTGGATTGCAGACACCACCATCAGTAAGAAGTAACCCATCCCTTTTTTAAAATCAGTAACAGGATGTGTGCCGCTGATTAGACCGTCATTTATTGTCCTGCCCCTGGTAGGAGGGACTTTGGCTCAGTGGTTAGCACTGCTCTCTCACAGCGTCGAAGACCCCAGTTTGATTCCACCCTTGTGTGACTGCCTGTGTAGAGCTTGCACATTCTCCCTGTGCGTGTGGGTTTCCTCCCACAGTCCAAAGATGTGCAGGTCAGGTGGATTGGCCATGCTAAATTGCCCCATTATGTCCAGGGATGTGCAGGCTAGGTGGGTTAGCCATAAGAAATGTAGGGTTATAGGAATAGGATAGGGGAGTGGGTCTGGGGGATGCTCTTTGGAGGGGCTGAATGGCCTGCTTCCACACTTTAGGGATTCTATGATTCTAAGGGATCTGGAGTCATATGTAGAACAGACCAGGTAAAGTTGGTACATTTCATTCTTCAAAAGGACATTTGTGAACCAGATTAGTTCTCTCTCCCACAACAGTTTCATCTTTGGATTCTTAATTTCAGATTCTGATGGAATTCAGTTCCATACAAGCTGCCATGGTGGGTTTTGAACCCACATCCCCAGAACATTAACTGGGGCTCTGTGTGTTTAGACTAGCAATAATACCACACAGCCATTTCCACCCTCTGGAAGCAAATATACAGGTTACAAGTCTGATTAAAGAGCTCAGTCAGTGATAGCAGAATATCAATATAGTGGTAGAATAAAACTGCTGCTTTGCTTGGACTCTGACCTCAGAACAGTGAGCGAAATCTTTTCATTCATTGGCCATGCTTCTGGTACCTTCCTGCGTGACTCTAAAGAAAGTATTGATGTTTGCATTACGACAGCACTAAGCTTTAGTTAAATGCACACGAGTCTGAGGTGAGTTGCATCTCCATAATTAAAAAAAAGTGATAAGATACATCCTGACAGCACAGCGTCCGTGTTTTCAACAGCTGTTTACACACAGCAAGCTGAGAATAGAAGCGTCTGATCTTCTGTGACGTTGGTTGAGGGACATGTATTGGCCAAAGATAGCTCTCTCGTCAAAAGGTGTAGCACTGGAAAAGCACAGCTTTGATAAAGGGTCAGTTAGACTTGAAATGTCAGCTCTTTTCTCTCCTTACAGATGCTGCCAGACCTGCTGAGATTTTCCAGCATTTTCTCTTTTGGTCACAGAGTTGACAGCATTAACCAGACCCTTTCTCAAGGTCAAAGCAATTCTTACTTCCCAAGAACAAAAGGCTATTGAAAATCAAAAACGTTACCATCATAAATTGAAAGTGCATGTTAGAAGAAAAATCTGCTCTTTATAAAGTTTCATTGACTGAAGTAACTTAAATTTTCCAAAACTGTAATGGACGGTGTGGAGTTTGCACTTTCTCCCAGTGTCTATGTGGGTTTCCTCTGGGTGCTCTGGTTTCCACCCACAGTCCAAAGATGTGTAGGTTAGGTGGATTGGCAATGTGAATTTGCCCATAGTACCTAGGGATGGGCAGGCTGGATGGATTAGCCATAGGGAATGCTAAGGGAGGAATGGGATGCTCTTCAGAGGGTCAGTGAGATCTCAATGGGCCGAATAGACTGCTTCCAGACCATAGTGATTCTAAGATTCTATAATACTCTGATGGGAAATTAGCCCAACTTCATTTTGCATGCCCTCCTATGGCATACCCTGTACAATGGCATCAACTTGTGGAAAAACAGATTGATCAAAATGGAAAGAATTTCACAGAAGAAAGCTGGAACCTTGTCTTTTGCTCCAAGAACAGGTATCTTAAACCTGGGTGACACACAACTTGTTGTATGAAAAAGGACTGTATAATTACAAAATAATTCTTAGGTCTAAAGGGATTAAAGGGTATGGGGAGATAGTGGGTTGGATGATCAGCCATGATCATACAGATCATATTCTCCTGCTCCTATTTTCTATGTATCTATATAAAAATGCCTTTAGTTGTTTTACAGGAGCATTAGAAAGCAAAATATGACTCAATGCTTCATAACGGGAGATCAGAAAAGTTGACTGAAATCGCTGTCAAAGAGGTAGGTTTTAATGAGTGGTAGATAAAAGGAACAGGAGGTATACTGGCAGTCAGGTTGTAGGGTGGAGATTTGAGCATTGAGTTCCAAGAAAACCGAGCAACTATATAATAATTTACCTTTGTCCATTTGTCAATCATTGAAACTTTTGAGATTTGGTTTCCTGCAAACGATCACTGCCTGCAAAGTCAATCTTGCCCCAGTTGAAGATGGCCATCCCATTTTTTTTTTAAAAGCAGGTCAATTCTTAGCCATGAAATTCCGATCAATTTCTACCTCTTGGGAGGATGTGCTTCATTTCCCCAGGAACATTAGCTTTCACATCAACTTCAGCATTATGAAGCTTTGCGTGTATCGTTTCTTTTTGTTGGATTCCTCTTCAGGATTGCGTGTACTTTAATGTTCAACCAAACCCTGGAAGGGGAGATGCCTCATGCTATGCAATGGAAGACTCGGCTTGAAAGCTCGACGACCTGGTCTTGGGACTGCACTTGGTGAGCATCGAGATCTGGGTGGTGCAGTTGGTGCCATTGCTGCCCATGGACGGATGGTGGTACTTCAGGTCCCCTCCTACATACCTGTCAATCTGCCATCGCCTCCATTTCCTCTTCAGCTCCGACTGGACCTACACACAGGTGACAACATCAATGAGAAGACCATCAAATAGAGGAGCAGGTATCTCTGGCTATTTGGCCCACTGAGTCATGATTGATTTGGTAATCCTCAACTCCACTTTCCTGCCTTTTCCCCATAATCCTCACTTCCCTTCCGGACTAAAAATCTGTCTACCTCAGCTTTTAACTTACTTAACAACCCAGCCACACCAGCGCTCTGTGGTAAAGAGTTCCACAGATTCCACAGCGTGGAGGAGAGAGATCCCAGAGGCAATGGCAGCAAAGGTAGACCCAGCGACAAAGAATGGCACCTCAGGATTGGCAACTTGGTTGTTGGCTCGGTCCAGTGCTGACGGCGGTGAGGCAATGGAGGGACGGCACCGTGACACCATCAGCTCAGCGATAGTCTCCAGCAATTGGTGTGCCTGGTACAGGTGGTGAAGGTGACTTAGCCTAGCAATGAAAGATGGCACCGGATGGTCAGTGACTTCAACATTAGTTGGATTTGGTGAGGTGGTGGTGGTACTGAGCTGGTTCGGAATCCGGACTTTTTAAATTAAGCTATATCTTTACATTTTTCCTGAATTCTTAAACTGCTTCAGGTGGAATGGTGGCTCAGTGGTTAGCACTGTTGCCTCACAGTGCCAGGGATCTGGATTCGATCCCAGCCTGGGGCAACTGTGTGTGGAGTTTGCACATTCTCCCTGTGTCTGCGTGGGTTTCCACCCACAGTTCAAAGATGTGCAGGTTAGGGTGAATTGGCCATGTTAAATTGTTCATCGTGTTAGGTACATTAGTCAGAGGGAAATGGGTCTGCATGGGTTACTCTTCGGAGGGTCAGTGTGGACTTATTGGGCCGAAGGGCCTGTTTCCACACTGTAGGGAATCTAACCTAAAATGGCGACAAATGAAAGTTTTTTTTACTGTATTGTATTTCACTGTAAAATACAGGTGACAATAAATCATCCATTCATTCAGATTCACTCGCCTCTGAAAGAAGAAATTCCTCCGCACCTCTGTCATACATGTGTAACCCCCTTATTCTGAGACTCTCCCACAACAGGAAGCAACCTTTTAGCATCTACCCTGTCAAATCCCCCAAGAATCTCGTACATTTCAGTAAGGTTTCCTCTCATTCTTTCAAACTCCAATGAGCACAGGCCCAACCTACTCAACCTCTCCTCCATACGTGGAATCAGCTGAGTGTACCCTCTCTGGACTGCCTCCAATGACGGAATATCTTCCCTTACATGAGGAAACCAAATCTGCTCACCATATTCCAGCTGTGATTCAACACATGTCTTGGTAAAGTGGTTGGAGGGATTTATGAGGAGAGGGTGAGTAAGTCGGTCCTCATTGGGGTTCAGAAGAAAGAAAGGTGACCTTTATGAACCATACAAGATTCTGAGGCAGCTTGACAGGGTCAATGCAGCGTAGCCCCTCCCCCTTGTGGGGGGATCATACTAAGCGATCCTAGAATAACGTGGGCTTTATTAACTCTTTTCTCTGCCTGTCCTGTCACATTTCATGACTCATGGACATACACAGCCAGGTCTTTCTGTTCCTGCAGCTCCTTTGGAGTAGTACACTGTTTTTATTCCTCAGTTTCCACTCCCTTGTACAAAAATGTATCACCTCACACTTCTCCACATTGAACTTCATCGGTCTTCTGATTTTTGATTTGATCTGATTTATTATTGTCACATGTACCTAAGTACAGTGAAAAGTTTGTTTTGCGTGCATCATAGGCAGATCATATCATACAAAGTGCATTAGGGTAATAGAACACAGCGAGGAATACAGTGTTACCGCTGCAGAGAAGGCACACAAACAGCAAGACCAACATTAAGTTTAAAGTTTGAGAGGCCATTCAGAAGTCTACTAACAGCGGGGCAGAATCTGTTCTTGAATCTCTTGTTTGTGTGTTTAAGTTTTTGCTTCTTCTATCTGACAGAAGAGGGTGGAAGAGTTTATAACCTCTGCCCACTCCACTGCTCTATCTGCTTCACTGTTTGAAATAATTCCAAGATTTAGAACATAGAACATAGAAAGATACAGCGCAGTACAGGCCCTTCGGCCCTCGATGTTGCGCCGACCGAATCCTACCTAACCTACACTAGCCCAATAACTTCCAAATGCCTATCCAATGCCCGCTTAAATGACCATAAAGAAGGAGAGTTCACCACTGCTACTGGCAGGGCATTCCATGAACTCACAACCCGCTGTGTAAAGAATCTACCCCTAACATCTGTCCTATACCTACCACCCCTTAATTTAAAGCTGTGTCCCCTAGTAACACCTGACTCCATTAGCGGTAAAAGGTTCTCAGTGTCGACCCTATCTAAACCCCTAATCATCTTATACACCTCTATCAAATCTCCCCTAAACCTTCTCTTCTCCAATGAGAACAGCCCCAAGTGCCTCAGCCTTTCCTCATAAGATTTTCCTACCATTCCAGGCAACATCCTGGTAAACCTCCTCTGCACTCGTTCCAATGCCTCCACATCCTTCCTATAGTATGGCGACCAAAACTGCACACAATACTCCAGATGAGGCCGCACCAGAGTCTTATACAGTTGCAACATGACCTCAGGACTCCGGAACTCCATTCCTCTACCAATAAAGCCCAGTACACCATATGCCTTCCTCACAGCACTATTTACCTGGGTGGCAACTTTCAGAGATCTGTGTACATGGACACCAAGATCCCTCTGCTCATCCACACTACCAAGTAGCCTACCATTAGCCCAGTAATCCATCATCTTGTTACTCCTACCAAAGTGAATGACTTCACACTTAGCTACATTGAATTCCATTTGCCACCTTTCTCCGCAAACGCTGAAATTTACACACGAAGATCCAGATCATTTATAGATAACAAGAAAAGCAACAGTTCCAATACCAATCCCTGGGGAACTTCAATGCTAATCTTCCTTCAACCTGACCATGAGTCTCTGTTCCCCTATCACTCAACGCCATTTCATATCAATTCGAATACTGTCCCTTTGATTCCACAGCCAATAACATTCTTCAGAAGTGTGATGTGTGGTACTGTATCGAGTAACTTTTGGAAATCAATATATACTCAAATCTACATCTATGTCACTGATTCTCTTACCTCTCCATTAAGGAAGCAGTACAGCACAGCTACAATGAAACCCTGTGGAACATATCGAGCGGAAATCATTATTATCACAAGGGCATTGTTTCATCATCTGCACAAGGTACAATCCATGATTTGATCTCGCGAATTTACCGCAACAAAGACTGAAAACAAGAAAAACGATTAATCAGCACCTGCTTGCAAGACTGTAACAGATGGATTAAAGTTCAACCACGTGATTGACTTAATTACAAACTCTGCTAGCATTTAGGTCGAAAGTGAGGACTGCAGATGCTGGAGATCAGAGCTGAAAATGTGTTGCAGGAAAAGCGCAGCAGGTCAGGCAGCATCCAAGGAGCAGGAGCGCTCTGAAGAAGGGCTCATGCCCAAAACGTCAATTCTGCTGCTCCTTGGATGCTGCCTGACCTGCTGCGCTTTTCCAGCAACACATTTTCAGCATTTAGGTTGGGCAACTCAAGACAGGATTTATACGCTTAGTAGTAAATTTCTGGGCAGTGTTGCCAAACAAAGAGACCTTGGAGTGCAGGTTCACAGTTCCTTAAAAGCAGAGTCCCAGGTCGATGGGATAGTGAAGAGGGCATTTGGTATAGTTTCCTTTATTGGTCAGAGCGTTGAGTACAGGAGTTGAGAGGTCATCTTGCATTGGTTAGATCACTTCTGGAATATTGTGGTCAGTTCTGGTCTCCCAGCTATGGGAAACATGTTGTGAAACTTGAAAGGGTTCAGAAAAGATTTACAAGGAATTTGCCAGAGTTGGAGGGTTTCAGCTACAGAGAGAAGTTGAACAGGCTGGGGCTGTTTTGCCTGGATCGTCGGAGGCTGAGGGGTGACCTTATAGAGGTTTATAAAATCATGAGGGGCATGGATAGTGTGAATAGACAAGGTATTTTCCCCCAGTGTAGGTGTGAACAAAACTTAAGGGTATAGACTTAAAATGAGACGGGGAAAGATATAAAAGGGATCTAAGGGGCAACTTTTTCACACAGAGGGTGATGCATGTATGGAATGAGCTGCCAGAGGAAGTGGTGGAGGCTGGTACAATTACAGCATTTAAAAAGGCATCGGGATGGGTATATGAATAGGAAGGGTTCAGAGGAATATGGGCTAAGTGCTGGCAAATGGGACTAGATTAGGGTGGGATATCTGGTTGGCATGGACGAGCTGGATCGAAGGGTCTGCTTCCATGCTGTTCATCTCTATGACTTTATAAATTCTTTCACAGTTTGCAGCCATCACTGGCCGAGCCAGCGTTTACTGCCCATTCCAATTGCCCAGAAGGTGGTGGTGAGCTACCTTTTGAACCCCTGCAGTTCGAGTGGTGTTGGAGTGGTGTA
Organism: Hemiscyllium ocellatum; assembly: GCF_020745735.1. Classification (NCBI taxonomy): domain Eukaryota; kingdom Metazoa; phylum Chordata; class Chondrichthyes; order Orectolobiformes; family Hemiscylliidae; genus Hemiscyllium; species Hemiscyllium ocellatum. The sequence continues at coordinate 129,226,002 of NC_083405.1, forward strand.
GTGATGTCCTCTGCTGTTTTTGTTTTTAAAAACTAGGCTTCCCAACTGTCCACCTACTACTAATCTTCACCACAATGTGCGATTTTCCTTTTGCTTTTATACTGTTCCGAACTTCCCTTTACAGTCATAGTTTCCTTAACGTACCCTTAATATGCTTCTCCTTCCTTGGGATGAATTTCTGCTGTGCCTCCTGAATTACCCCAGAAATTCCTGCCATTGCTGCTTCCCTTCCAATCAACTCCAGCCAGATCCTTCCTCATGTCTTCGTCGTTACGTTTACTCAACTGTAATACCATTACATCTGATTCCAGCTTCTCCCTCTCAAACTGCAGGGTGGGTCTTGTCTTATTATGGTCACTGCCCCCTAGGCTTCCTTCACCTTGAGCTCCCTAAGCAAGTCTGCCTCGTTACACATCAGCAAATCCAGCATTGCCTGTTCCCTAGTGGGATCTACCACAAACTGCTCCAAAAACAAAACGTCTTGTAGACATTCCACAAATTCCTTTTCTTGGGATCCACGACCAACCGCATTTTCCCAGTCCACCTGCATATTGAAGTCCCCCTTGATTGTTGTGTTAGTGCCTTTCTTGCAGGCCTTTTCTATCTCCTGAGTTATTTTCTGCCCCACTGCTCCCATCAAGGTCTTTCTCCTTTTCCAATTCCTCAACTCAACTGACACAGATTCTACGCCTTCCAACACTATACAACTTTTTTTTAAAGCAAACTTAAATTGCTAAACAAGGCAACTTTGTCCACCTACCTGTCTTTTCAATATGACATGAACTTTGCATATTTCATTCCCAGCTCTGAACCCCCTCCAGCATTTCTTTGAGATCCTGAATATGAAGGGGGCATGGTTCGATTCACTTGTTAGAGATAGTCCTTGAATCAGAGCTGAAAATGTGTTGCTGGAAAAGCGCAGCAGATCAGGCAGCATCCAAGGAACAGGAGAATCGATGTTTCGGGCATAAGCCCTTCTTCAGGAAGGCTTAAGCCCGAAACATTGATTCTCCTGTTCCTTGGATGCTGCCTGACCTGCTGCGCTTTTCCAGCAACACATTTTCAGCTCTGATCTCCAGCATCTGCAGTCCTCACTTTCTCCTCATAGTCCTTGAATCAAACTAGCAACATTCGCATCACACAAGTGCCAGACAATGACCATTTCCAAGAAGAGAGAATCTAACCACTACCTCTTGACATTCAATGGTGTTACCATCACAGAGCAGCCCACTTAATTGGCACCACATCCACAAACATCCACTCCCTCCACCATCAACATTCAGGAGTAGCAGCGTGTACTATCTACAAGAATGTACAATAGAAATTCACCAAAGATCCTCAGACAGCACCTTCCAAACCCACAACCACTTCCAGCAAGGATAAGGGCAGCAGATACATGGGAACACCACCACCTGCAAGTTTCCCTCCAAGCCACTCACTATCCTGACTTGGAAATATATCACCGTTCCTTCTTGTTGCTGGGTCAAAATCCTGGAATTCCCTCCCTAAGGGCATTGTGGGTCAACCCACAGCAGGTGGACTGCAGCAGATCAAGAAAGCATCTCACCCCCACCTTCTCAAGGAGCAACTAGTGACAGGCAATAAATTCTGGCCCAGCCAATAACGGTCACGTCGCACAAATGAATAAATATTAAAAGCAGTTGGCTTTGAGAATGAGTTGTAAATGAAGGGATGAGCGATCACATGATAGAATTCTTCATCAGGATGGCAAATGACTTGGTTGATTCCGAGACTATGGTCCTGAATCTAAATAGAGGGCATTAAATTGGAATGATATGCAAGTTGGCTATGATAGATTGGGGAAAGTTAGTGAAAGAGATGATGGTGGAAAGGCACTGGTGAACATGCAAAGGGTGCTTGGGCGAATTGCAACAGTTGGTCGTTCCTGTCTTGTGCAGAAGTAAAACAGGAAAGGCGGCCAAACCATGACTAACAAGGAAAAGTTAGACTTGGTGTAGATCCATGGAAGAAGCTTACAAATTCGCCAAGAAGAAACAACACACCTGCAGAGTTTAGAATTCAGCAAAGGAGGATAAAAGGGATTGATTAAGAAAGGCAAAAGAGACTTTGAGATTAAGCTTGCAGGGAACATAAAAACTGACTGCAAAAGCTTCTATAGATATGTGAACAGAAATATATTGGTGAAGACAAATGTAGGTCCCTTACAGTCAGAAAGAGGGGTATTTATAAAGGGAAATAACTAAGTGACTGACCAACTAAATACATACTTTGGTTCTGTGTTTTGCAACATTTAAAAGGCATCTGGATGGGTATATGAACAGGAAGGATTTGGAGGGATAGGGGCCAAGTGCTGGCAGGTGGGACTAGATTGGGTTGGGATATCTGGTTGGCGTGGACAGGTTGGACTGAAAGGTCTATTTCCATGCTGTACATCTCTATGACTCCGAGAATATAAATAACATACCAGTAATATTGGGAAACAGAGGGTTTACACAGAGGGAGGAACGGAAAGAAATCAGTATTAGAAGGGAAATGGTGTTGGGGAATTTGATGGGATTGAAGGCCGATACATCACCAGGCCCTGATAATCGACTTCAGGAAGGCCCCCCCCAGAAAGAGCGGAATCATTGGTTGTCATCTCCTAAAACTCTTTAGGCCTGGAACATTTCCTACAGATTGGTGAGCAGCTAGTAAAACGCAACCATTTTAACAAAGGGAGGCAGAGAGAAGGCAGAGGGAATGTTAGACCAGGCAGCTTGATGTCAGTAGTGGGGAAAATGCCAGAGTCCATTACTGAAGACTTTATAGCTGAGCATTTGGAAAACAGTGGCATGATTGGACAGTGTTAGCACATATTTGTAAAATGGAAACCATGCTTGACAAAGCTACTCGTGTTTTTTAAGGACGTAAGTCATAGGGTTGATGAGGGGAGACAGTGGATGTGGTTTATTTGGACTTTCAGAAGACTTTTGACAGTGTGTCCAATCACAGATTAATGTGCAAAATTAAAACTCCTGGGATTAGGGGCAGAATATTGAAGTGGGTTTTAAAAAAAACTGCTTGGCAGACAGGAAACAAAAAATAGAAGTAAACAAGTCTTTTTCTGAATGACAGGGAGTGCCAGGGATCAGTGTTAGGACCTCAGCTATTCACAATGTATATTAGTGATTTAGATGAGGGAACGAAATGTAATGCCTCACAATTTGCAGATGAAATAAAGCAAGGTGGGTGGGTGAGCGGTGAGGATGATACGGAATGATTTGGACAAGTTGGGTGAGTGGGCAAATGCATGGCAGATGTAGTATAAATGTGACATTTCTAACTTTGGGACTGAAAACAGGAAGGTAGATTGTTATCTGAATGCAAATAGATTGAGAGAGGAGAATGATCAAAGGGACTGAATGGCCCTACTGCTGCTTCTATGTACAACAGGTTTCCTGTTTATAATAGCAGGGTGCGCGATGAAAGATAGAATGTCTTACCTGAAAAGAGCCGAGAATGAGGTCAAAAACCAGTTTTATTTCCACTTCAAAGTTGTCAGGGAAGAATGCAAACACAATATAATTGACTCCAAAAAGAGGAATTAGCAGAAGAGTTGACTTTGCAAGCCTCCTGTAAAAGGGGAAGAAAAGAAATCACTTCTTTAGAGCCATCAGGCCACCCCACACGGCCTGTGAATGAATGTCAAGAAGTTACAAAATAAACTCATCACAAAATATTGGTGATGAATGGAGCCTACCTTGAAAGCATTTAAGGTTTGCACATTTCTAATTCAGCCTGAATTAGGAGCCTGTGATTATTTTGACAGTATGCCAAGTGTCAATTACTGTTGGCACCATTCTCAAGTGTGCAGTCGCATTCCTTCATCTGTTAATTATTACACATTTTTAAAATGGAAACACTGATATATTTTAAAACTTTTCCTTTTCTATCTCTTTTGTTATTTCTTGTGCAATCCATCTTTATTTCCCGCTGTTCTGAGGAAGGTCACTCAACCTGGAACGTTAATTGATTTCTCTCTAAGATGCTGCCAGACTTGCTGAGCTTTGCCAGCAACTTCTGATTTTGTTTATTCCCCGCTCAATTGGCAAATTGATCTTATTGAATGGCATAGCAGGCTCAAATGTGCCGTTCATACTTTGTCTCTTTATATATTATGGAGGCATTCTCAGCAACCATTTGGAGAATCAGGCATTTCAAGGGCACCAGCAGATTGTCACCTGGAATCAAGACCCTGAGGGCAAAGGTCCTACCCAGCAAGAGCTGCAACCAATCAGAGGCTTGCGCTTCACCATGGGGAGATACAAGGAGAGCATCTCCAGAGTTCCAGGTTCACGGAAGATCCAGGACTGAGATAAGGGATTTGTGGGTGGGAGTTTTCCCAAGATGGGATCAGCGGGATGGGACCAGGATAAGAATAGGAAGCACGGTTAGGGTACTGGCTTCCAGTATACAACCCCTGCTGCTCTATGTTAAGTCTCTTGATCAGTCACTGACTGCCTTTGTTCGGAGGACTCCGCACCCCAGGGGGATGAGCTACTGGCCGGGTATCAGTTCTCGAACAGGCTCGGCTACAGGCCGACTCACAACTGTGGGTTAATGCCATTGGATGATGGGATAAGGCCCTTAAATGGTCCTGAATTGGTCACGTAAGCAGCTCAATTGACAGCAAGGCAGGAAAGTTGACCACACAGAACTTAATGGCTAGGATTGGGCACCATCACTTGCATAATTAAATGCCCTTCCCACCTCCAAGTTCACCATCTCCTGAAATATGTAGGTTTCCCCCTCCTCCCCTAGGTATTATTCTTCCTGTATCGATTTGGCCTCAAGGTCAGGAATATCACATGGAAGCAGAGGACCAGCTCATATAAGAACAAAGGTTTGGACCTATGTTATTTATTATTTACATGATGGTTCAGTGGTTAGTACTGCTGCCTCACAGAACCATGTACATGGGTTCGATTCCAGACAGATGCCCGAGTCTGTGTGGAGTTTGCACATTCGCCCAGTGTCTGTGTGGCTTTCCTCCGAGTGCTCCGGTTTCCTCCCACAATCCAAAGATGTGCAGGTCAGGGTGAATTGGCCATGCTAAGTTGCCCATAGTGTTAGGTGTAGTCAAGGGTAAATATAGGGTAAAATGTAGAACAATACAGCGCAGAACAGGCCCTGCGGCCCTCGATGTTGCGCCGACCTGTGAACTAATCTAAGCCCATCCCTCTACACTATCCCATCATCATCCATGTGCTTATCCAAGGATTATTTAAATCTCCCTAATGTGGCTGAGTTAATTACATTGGCAGGTAGGGCATTCCACACCCTTCCCATTCTCTGAGTAAAGAACTTGCCTCTGACATCTGTCTTAAATCTATCACCCCCCAATTTGTGTTTAGATCAGAGTGGTGCTGGGAAAGCACAGCAGTTCAGGCAGCATCTGAGGAGCAGGAAAATCGACGCTTCGGACAAAAGCCCTTCATCAGGAAACGTTGATTTTCCTGCTCCTCGGATGCTGCCTGACCTGCTGTGCTTTTCCAGCACCACTCTGATCTAAACTCTGGTTTCCAGCATCTGCAGTCCTCACCTTTGCCTACCCCTCAATTTGTAGCTATGCCCCCTCGTACAAGTTGACGTCATCATTCTGGAAAAAAGACTCACTGTCTACCCTACCTAATCCTCTGATCATCCTGTATGTTTCTATCAAATCCCCTCTTAACCTTCTTTCCAATGAAACAGACCCAAGTCCCTCAGCCTTTCCTCATAAGGCCTTCCCTCCAGACCAGTCAACCAGCTTTGACAAAGGGTCAGTTAGACTCGAAACGTCAGCTCTTTTCTCTCCTAACAGATGCTGCCAGACCTGCTGAGATTTTCCAGCATTTTCTCTTTTGGTTTCAGATTCTAGCATCCGCAGTAATTTGCTTTTAACCAGGTAGGGGAATGGGTCTGGGTGGTTACTCTTTGGAGGGTTGGTTTGGACTTGTTGGGCCAAATGGCTATTTCCATTCTGTAGGGAATCTAATCTAAAATGATCTGGATGTGAAAGTACAAAGGCATGGTTAGTTAGTTTGCGGATGATACTATCGTTGATAGCGAGAAAGGTTATCAAAAATTACAGAGGAATCTGGATCAGATGGGGAATTGAGCTGAGGACTGCCGAATGCACGTTAATACAGATAAGTGTGAGGTGTTGCACCTTGTAAGTCAAACCAAGATAAGACTTGTACAGTAAATGGTAAGGTGCTGAGGTGTGTTGTGGTACAGAGGGACCTAGGAGTACAAGTACATAGTTCTTTGAAAGCGGTGTCACAGGTAGACAGTGGTGAAGAAGCATTTAGCATGCTGGCCTTCATCAGTCGAGGCATTGAGTATAGGAGTTGGGACGTTATGTTGCAGTTGTATAAGTTGTTGGTCAGGCTACACGTGGAGTATTTTGTATAGTTTTAGTCATCCTGTTACAGGAAAGGCTTAGGTAAACTGGAAAGAGGGTGAAGAAGATTTACAAGGATGTTGCCAGGACGGGTAGGGCTGAGTTACAGGGAGAGGTTGGCCAGGATCGGACTTTATTCCTTGGAACAGAGGAGAATGAGGGGTGACCTTATTGAAGCGTGTACAATCATGAGAGGCATGGATAGGATCTATGTATATAGTCTTTTTCCCGAGGATGGGAAATTGAAAACTAGAGGGCACAGGGTGAAGGTAAGAGGGGAAAAGTTTAGGAGGGACCTGAAGGGCAACTTCTTCACACAGAGAGTGGTGCGGGTATGGAGCGGGCTGCCAGACAAAATGGTTAAGGCAGGTACAATAGCAACATTTAAAAAAACATTAGGATAAGTACATGGATGTGAAGGGTATAGAGGGATGTGGACCAAATGTGGGCAATTGGAACTAGCTGAGTGGTCAGCGTGGACCTTTTAGTGCCAAAGAGCCTGTTTCCATGCTGTATTACTCTATGATTCTACAACATACGAACTAGGAGCAGGAGTAGGCCATTTGGCCCCTTGAACCTGCTCCACCATTCAATAAGATCACAGCTGATCACGGACTCAGCTCCACTTACTTGCCCACTCACCATAACCCTTAATGCCTTTACTGTTCAAAGATGTATCAATTCAGGTCTTAAAAACATTTAATGAGGTCACCTCAACCCCTTCACTGTGCAGGGAATTCCACAGATTCACAACCCTTTGTGTGAAGAAGTTCCTCCTTAAACTCTGTTCTGAATCTGCTTCCCCTTATTTTGAGGCTTTGTCCCCTTGTTCTAGTTTCATGTGTCAGTGGAAACAGCCTCCCTGCTTCTATTTAATGTATTTCTTCATAATTTTTTATGCTTCTAAAGACGCCCCCCTCCCCAACCCCCATTCTTCTAAATTCCAATGAGTCTCATTCCAGTTTACTCAATGTCTTGTCTGGAATCAACCTAATGAACCCCCTCTGCACTCCCCTCCAGGGCCTGTACGTCCTTTCTCAAGTAAGGAGACCAAAACTGTACACAGTACTCCAGGTGTGGCCTGTACAGCTGCAGTATAACCTCCCCACTTTTAAACTCCCTCCCTCTGGCAACGAAGGACAATATTCCATTTGCCTTCTTAATTACCCGCTGCAGCTGCAAACCAACAATATTGAAGGTCGGTGCAGGCTTGAAGGGCTGAATGGCCTCTTCCTGCTCCCTCGTTTCCTATGTTTTCACCCACTCAATCTGGTTAAGGAGATTTTCTGCATTTTCATGCCCTGGTATTGCAAATATCTGATTCATGTTAATGTTTTTGAGGTAACATTTAGTTCTAGGAAGATTATTGTTACATAAAATGCTGGCTTTGGAGATGGCTAGAACTCCTAAAGAAATCACAGTTCAAAGGTAACTCTTGTTTGTTAAATGAAGTCATGTTATAAAGGACAGTGTTATGAAACAGCAAGAGGACCTACTCAGCTAAAGAACTGGAGGCGTGATGTCGGAAATCCTTGCAGTAATGACAGTCCAGAGAGATGTTTTATTTTAGGAGTTAGAGCTAATTTGATTTTAAAATCTAGTGAGCCCCAAAAGATTGTAAACCTCATTTACTTCAGTAGATCAAAGAAGAAACTGTAATTAAACAATTTAAAGGTTGATTTGAGGATAGCCCAGAGCACACTGTGTTGACATGGAGCTGGGTGGAGCTTAGACAGACTCTCTAGTTTCAATCTATCTGGGCGTTTGCTGGGAGAGGTGGTTGCAGTTGTGATTTGCAGCTGCCTGAGTAAAGTTAACCAAACGACTACTTATATCAATAGGCCTGAGCTACAAGCAGCTAATTAACTTCACAATTGACAGTGTGGAATGTAGGCAAGACAAACACGATTTTCAGGGAAAGGTGGGCACTGCAGGGAGTGGAGTGTATCATTTCCCCCTCCAACTCTATTTTGATCCCTGCCCTCCCCTTCACTGTTTGATCACACAGCATTGCCCTTTGGTGTGAAGGGCACTGCTTGTCACTGGCCACTCGGGAGTTTCTTTTCTTCCTGGTGGTGGAAATTTGAATAAAGATTCACGCACCTTGTGTCTCACACCTGCACACACACAACAACATGGGTGCTGGGGAAAATATGAGCACTACTGCAGTTAGGGGGTAGTGTGGGGGTAAAAGAGAAAAAAATAAAAGGGCAGGTCCTCAGTTTGGGGCACTGACTAAAAAAGTATAACTGGGAGATTTAGAGTCTCCTCGGTTTAGAGCACTGACTGTGTTGGCTGGTGCTATAGTTAGTGTGTTACTGCTGAAAACAAATATAGGCAAGACAAACCCTCAGGATTTTCAGGGAAAGGTGGGCACCACAGGGTGTGGAGAGTATTATTTCCCCCTCCAACTCTATTTTGATTTAATCTCTGCCCGACCTTCACTGTTTGATTACGCAGCATTGCCTTTGGATGTTTTCTTTCTACCTGGTGGTGGAAATTGAATAAAGATTTGTACACCTGTTGTCTTTCACGGTGTCTCGTGCCTAGAGACACACAACATGGGTGCTGGGGAGAAAATTTTAAAAAAATATATAACCAGGAGATTACAATCTCCTTAAAAAAAAATTAAAGCAGCAGAGGCTCTTGATGAGAAGGGCACTGCTCGTCACTGGCCACTCTGGTGTTTCCTTGCTTCCTGGTGGTGGCAGACAAATAAAGATTTATGCACTCTTGGTTTTACATGGTGTCTCACACCTGCACACACACGAGGACTGGGGAACAAATAAGCACTACCGCTGTTAGGTGGCAGTCAGGCGAAAGAGGGTTTAAAAAAACATATAACCAGGAGATTAGAATCTCCTCAGTTGAGAAAATATATCTAACCAGGAGATGAAAATCTCCTCAGTTCAGGGGACTTACTCTGAGCTGACTGGCCACACAGCCAAGGGGTGCGGCTGCTGCCGGTCTCTGCTGAAGAGGAGAGTTTCCTTTCTTTCCCCTTGTCAAGGAAGACATTTAATTTTTGGTCTTCTTTGTTTGTTTTGTTTTTGTGTTCATTTTTCTGGGCTTATTTCGCTTTTTTCTCTTTTTTTCCTTGAATTTGAGCTGTGTTCAGGTACATAAGCAGCTACCCACTACTGCTGCTGTTAGAGAAAAGAAGAAAAGAATATAGCCAGGAGAACCAAAAAGTTAATAATCTCTGGATTACTACCTGAACCATGAGAGAAAAAAAAATAGGCAAGACGAACCCTCGAGATTTTCAGGGAAAGGTGGGCACCGCAAGGAGTGGAGTGTATTATTCCCCCCCTGTGATCACGCAGCATTGCCGTTTGAGAAGGGCACTGCTGGTCACTGGCCACTCCAGTGTTTTCCTTCTACCTGATGGTGGAACTTGAAGAAAGATTTGTGCACCTTGTGTCTTTCACGGTGTCTCACACCTGCACACACACACTATGGGTGCTGGGGAAAATATAAGCACCACTGCAGTTAGATGATAGTGTGGGGGCGGGGGGTATAGGAAAAAAAAAGTTTTAAAAGAAAGGCGTGATGTGGGGGGGGTGGGTTGAATATAACCAGGAGATTTAGAGTCTTCGCAGTTTAGGGGACTGACTCTGAGCTGAGTGGTTAAAAAAAGGAGATACTACTGCAGTTAGGCAATGGTGTGGCGGGGGGGGGGGGGGCGGAGAAGAAAAAAATTTTAAATAAGAGAAAAATATAGGCAAGACGAGGTGGGAGTGGAGGTGTGTGTGTGTGGATATAATGAGGAGATTTAGAGTCTCCTCAGTTCAGGGGACTGTCTCTGAGCTGGCAGGTGCCAGTGTGTTCCTAATACTGTTGGTTGCTGTGTTTTGGGGGAGGAGAGTTTTCTTTTCCTTTCCCCTTGTTTAGGGAAAGGGAATAAAAATAAGCAATACGAGAACGCAGTTTGAACTTTGTGATGGAACAGAGGCTGAAAGATTTTCTAGTTTGAAGCTCATGAAAAAAGATATGTCTACAGGGCATCTCACTATGTCTTGTGGCAAAAGATCACAATCAGCCAAAAGTGGCAAGTGATCTTTGTCTTCAATGTGAGATCCTTTATTCTGGACTTATGGCCACTGGTCCTTGACTCTTTCACAAAGGGATGATCTCCTTAATGTCTCCTCACTATATTCTAATGCTGTTTACTGGTGTTCCAGTTTCCCTCACAGCCATGTTAACAGCCAACAAACTGTGGTGTGAGATATAGTTGAGATTGAATGGACAAGATCGGTCTAACCAATGGTGATGGGTGCTGTTATAACACACTACGAGCCATTCAGAACACTTACAAGTATTGACTGGTATCATTCAGCCCAACATCTGGTGAGTGGAGTTTTTGAACCAGGATTCGAATGATACAGATGAAGAAAATAAAGTTTACCTAAAGATGGAAAACAAGGTTAAAACACTCAATTAAGAGATAGGAGTAGACTGACAATCCCATTGAGCGCACTCTGATATTCCATCTGATCAAGGCTGATGACATGCTTCACACTTTCACACCTACTCCGTCAATTCCCAAACAGACTAAAAATCACAACCTTAAATGTATTCAACAATGAAACACTCACAATCCTCTGGGGTGCAGAGTTCCGAAGATTACTCACCATCTGTGGGAAGAAATTTCTCCTCATCTCAAACTGAAATGATTGCCCACCTCTAGCCAAAGAATATGGCCCTGCATTACACCCAGCCCAGCCAGGGTAAATGGCCTCTCAGTATCTACCTTGTCAAGGTCCTTCACAATCTTGAATTGAAATCACCTCTCGTTCTTCTAAAATCCAGAGAATACAGTCCCAATTTACACAGCTGCTCAACCTAGGACCACTCTCTTAACCCAGGGACCAAGAACAGGGAGGGTGGATAAAGAGGAGGGGGCGGAGCATTGCTAATCAAAGAGCTGCAGAAACGAAGGTTGTTGAGGAAGGTATGTCTACTGAGTCAGTATGGGTGGAAGTTAGGAGCAGCAAGAGAACAGCTGCCGCATTGGGGGTTTTCTACAGACCACCTAATAGCAGTAGAGAGATTGAAGAACTCATAGGTGGGCAGATTCTGGAAAAATGCAGAAGTAGCAAGGTTGTAGTTATGGGTGATTTCAACTTTCCCAATATCGAATGGGAAGATGGTTTGGATGGAGTGTCAGGTGTGTTCAGGAGGGTTTCCTTACTCAGTATGTAGAGGGAAGTGGCCATTTTGGATTTGGTGCTCGGCAATGAGCTAGGACAGGTGTCAGATCTCGCGGTGGGAGAACACTTTGGCGACAGTGATCACAACTGCCTCACATTTACCATAGCCTTGGAGAGTGAAAGGAGCAATTACCGAGGGAAGATATTTAATTGAGGAAAAGCAAATTATGACACTATCAGACAGGAGTTGGGAAGTACAGACTGGGAACAATTGTTCCACAGAAAGGGCACAGCAGACATGTGGAGACTATTTAAGGAGCAGTTGTTGTGAGTGATGCACGAATCTGTTCCTCGGAGACAGGTAAGAAGTGGTAAGATTAAGGAACCTTGGATGACAAGAACAGAGGAGCTTCTCGTCAAAAGGAAGATGACAGCTTATGTAAGGTGGAGGAAGCAAGGATCCAGCACAGCTTTAGAGGATTATAGGCTTGCTAGAAAGGAGCTCAGAAATGAACTGAGGAGAGCTAGGAGGGGGCATGAGAAAGGCTTGGCAGGAAGGATTAGGGAGAACCCCAAAGGCATTTTACTCTTACGTGAGGAATAAGAGAATGATCAGGGAGAAGGTAGGGCCATTCAGGGATAGTGTAGGGAGCTTGTGCGTGGAGTCTGAGCAGATAGGGGAAGCCCTAAATGAGTTTTTTGCTTTGGTTTTCACCAAGGAAAGGGACCTTGTTGTGAACGAAAACTTAGAGGAGCTGGGATACAGTCTTGATCAGATCAAGATTGATGAAGTTAATGTTTTCCAAAATTTCTAGCACATCAAGATTGATAAGTCCCCAGGGCCAGACCAGATTTATCCTAGGCTGCTCTGGGAAGCGAGAAAGGAGGTTGCTTAGCCGCTGGTGAGGATATTTGCCTCCTCACTCTTCACAGGGGTCATACTGGAGGATTGGAAGGAGGCAAATGTTGTTCCTCTTTTCAAGAAGAGTAATAGGGAAATCCCTGGCAACTACAGACCAGTCAGTCAGTCTCACGTCTGTGGTCAGCAAAGTTTTGGAAAGAATTCTGAGGGATAGGATTTATGACTATTTGGCAAAGCATAGTGTGATTAAAGGCAGTGAGCATGGCTTTGTGAGGGGCAGGTCATGCCTCACAAACCTTATTGAGTCCTTTGAGGAGGTGTCAAGACAGGTCAACGAAGGTCAAGCAGTGGATGTGGTGTATATGGACTTCAGCAAGGCATGTGATAGGATTCCTCATGACAGGCTCATTTATAAAGTCAGGAAGTATGGGATACAGGGAGATTTGGCTATCTGGATTCAGAATTGGCTGGCTGACAGTGGTTGTAGATGGAAAGTATTCTGCCTGGAGGTCAGTGTTGAGTGGGGTCCCACAGGGCTCTGTTCTTGGGCCTTTGCTCTTTGTAGTTTTATAAATGACTTGGATGAGGAGATGGAGGGATGGGTTAGTAAATTTGCCGATGACACAAAGTTTGGAAGTGCCGTCGATAGTAGCGAGGGCTACTGCAGACTGCAGCGCGACATAGACAGGATGCAGAGCTGGGCTGAGAAATGGCAGATGGAATTCAACCTGAATTAATGCGAAGTGATGCATTTTGGAAGGTCGAACTCGAATGCTGAATATAGGATTAAAGTTAGGATTCTTGGCAGTGTGGAGGAACAGAGGGATCTGGATGTACAAGTACATATATCCCTCAAAGTTGCCACCCAAGCGGATAGGGTCGTTAAGAAAGCATATGGTGCTTTGGCTTTCATTAACAGGGGGATCGAGCTCAAGAGCCACAAGGTTTTGCTGCAGCTCTACAAGTCCCTAGTGAGACCACACTATATTTGCTTTTCAAATTCTTTGTTAGAATAGGGAAGCTCAATGGAATTCTAGCTGATGAACTCCAGTGACAAAAAAAACTGCAGATGCTGGAATCCAAAGTAGACAAGCAGGAAGCCAGAAGAACAAAACAAGCCAGTCAACATCAAGAGGAGGAAAAGTCCTGAAGAAGGGTTACACCCGAAACGTTGATTTCTCCACCTCCTGGTCCTGCTTGGCTTGCTGTGAATTCCAGTGACAACCGATATAAAACTGGAAGAACTGCGAATGCTGTAAATCAGAAACAAAAATAGAAATTGCTGGAAACGCTCAGCAGGTCTGACAGCATCTGTGAAGAGCAATCAAAGTTAACATTTCATGCTGAGTGAACCTTCCTCAGAATCAGACCTAAAACGTTAACACCAGTGATAGCCTGACTGCTGTTATGTCCCTGACCACTCTCAGAAAATCGCTGGTTTGTAAAGAGTCAGAGAGTCATAGAGATGTCCAGCACAGAAACAGATCCTTTAGTCCAACTCATCCATGCCGACCAGATATCCTAAAATAATCTAGTCCTCATTTGCCAGCTTTTGGCCCATATCACTCTAAACCCTTCCTATTCACATACCCATCCAGATGCCTTTTAAATGCTGTAATTGTACCAGCCTCCACCACTTCCTCTGGCAGCTCATTCCATACACACACCACCCTCTGTGTGAAAAAGTTGCTGCCCCTTCAGTCCCTTTTAAATCTTTCTCCTCTCACACTAAACCTATACCCTCTAGATCTGGACTCCCCGCACCCTGGGGAAAAGACCTTGTCTATTTATCTTATCCATACCTTTCATGATTTTATAACCCTCTTTCAGGTCACTCCTTACCCTCCAATGCTCCAGGGAAAACAGCCCCAGCCTATTCAGCCTCTCCCTATAGCTCAAACCCTCCAACCCTGGCAACATCCTTGTAAATCTTTTCTGAACCCTTTCAAGTTACACAACATCCTTCCGCTAGGAGGGAGGTCAGAATTGGACACAGTATTCCAAAAGTGGCCTGTGCCGGAGATAAATGCAGGAAATGCACAGCAGTTTAGTGATGGAAAGGGAAAGGTTATCTAGGTCTACCTGGGAAGCTGACTTTGCTGAAGGGGACTCTACACAAAGCAACAACCCATTCTTTCTCAGGCTGAACCACAGTGGATTCCCAGTGTTTTCCCGAGATTCACTGATGCTATCATTCCACCGTTTCTGATGACCAATGGATAGAGAGATAAAGTGCATCAAAACACTAGCATCTCATCCTTGCAAGTGTAAGGAGACCTCAACATCAATAATATCAACATCATGGAAACTGGCTTCATGAAGAAGTGTACAAATATTTCAATAACATTTTCAAAAGTGCTATTTTGGTAATGTGCATTGAGTTTTTCATGTTGGAACAGTTGGAACAATCCTCAATGCTTTTGGAAAACAAAATATAGTTCAGGAAGATTAATGTGACTGGCTACTGAGTTAAGAAGGGGAGTCTGTAACGCTTTATGTCAATTAGAGTTAAAATCCAAGTGGTATGTTTCACACCCACAGCCCCTCCCTGATTTTAATTCAATTCTGCTCATTGCCCTGACAATGAGCACAGGCCTCCTTCTTCAAGGACAGCAATTTTCCCCTCCCATGCGGTCCCCTCCAGTGCATCTCCTCCACTTCCTGCTTGTCTGCTCTTGAACCCCACCTCTCCAATTGCAACAAAGACAGAATCCCCCCCTCCCGGTCCTTACCTTTCACCCCACTAACCTCTATAGACATCGCATCATCCTTTGCCATTTCCATCACCAGAGATATATTTCCCTCCCCACTTCCATCGGCCTTTCGGAGAGACCATTCCCTCCATGACTCCCCTGTCAGATCCTCACCCCTTTCCACCAATCCACACCGGACACCTTCCCCTGCAAATCCTATGCCCACATCACCCCTGTCACCTCCATCCAAGGTCCCAAAGGATCCTTCTACATCCATCAGAAATTTACCTGTACTTCTCACACGTCATCTACTGCATCCATTCCACCAATGTGGTCTCCTCTACATCGGGGAGACAGGATGCCAACTTGCGGATCATTTCAGAGAACATCACTGGGACACCCACACCAACCAACCCCAACGCCCTGTGGCTGAACACCGACTCCCCCTCCCATTCAACCAATGACATGCAGATCCTGGGCTTCCTCCATCACCAAACCCTAACCACGCGGCACTGAGGAAGAATGCACCTTTCACCTTGGGACCCTCCAACCACATGGGATCAATGTGGATTTCAATTTCCTCTCCCCTGACCTTATCCCAGATGCAACCTTCCAACTCCGATCCGCCCTCTTGAATGGTCCTACCTGTCCATCTCCCTTCCCACTTATCTACTCCACCCTATCAGCTTCTCCCTCACCTTTATCTACCTATTATATTCGCAGCTACCTTTACAGTCCCACCACCCCCGCCCTCCCATTTATCACTCAGCTCCCTTGGCCCACAAGCCTCATTCCTGATGAAGGGCTTATGCCCGAAACATCGATTCTCCTGGTCCTTGGATGCTGCCCGATCAGCTGTGCTTTTCCAGCATCACACTCTTCAATATTGTCGGGACAATGCCTTACTCAAATCAGAGCCATTCACATTGATCAGCCTGTGCTCTTTTAACTGACCCCTGAACAGGGTGCAGATACAGTAAGAGAGAAGCTCGGTGCAGGTTCTGTTGTAAAATTTATCAGAGGTGTGGAGGAACCCTTCTTCTTAGCTCATGACTGTAGCAAACATCTCATCCTTACCTCTCTCCGTCCCTCACCCTGTGCAATTCACCTGCCCACACTATTTTATCCTTGGAGGCTTCAGTGATGCTATAGAGGGAGTGCCGTAAAAGTTTACCAGACTGAATCCTGGGATGGCAGGGCTGACATATGAAGGCAGACTGGATCGGTAAGGACAATAATCACTGGAATTTTGAAGACTAATGGGTGATCTCATAGAAACATGTAAAATTCCATTAGGACCAGAGAGTAAATGCAGGAAGGATGTTCACAGTGACCAGGGAGCCCACTACCAGGATCACGATCTACAGATATGGGTAGGTTATTTAAGACTGTGATGAGGAGCAACGTCTTCAAACCAGGGAATGGTGATCCTGCTGACTTCTCTTCCACAGAATGCTGTTCAGGCCAAAACATTGAATGTTTTCAAGGAGTTACACATCGTTCTGAAGACTAAAGGGATCAAAGGGTATGATGAGAAAACAGGAACCAGGGACTGAGTTGCATGATCAGCCATGATCATATTGAATGGTGGTGCAGGCTCGAAGGACCGAATTGCTTACTCCTGCTCCTATTTTCTATGGGGGAAGAGTAGATGGCCAGTTGAGGTATTCAGAACAGTAATGAACGATCACCAGAAACAAAGTGTGGTGTCAAAGGCAGGAGATTGGGCACAAAGTTAAAAGGCTTGGAGAGTCGGTGCAGATATGATGGGCTGAATGGCCACCTTCTGCACCATAACAATTCTGTGAAGTATATGGCCTCCCGTCATCTCCTGGGATGAAAATCCCATCTTCCCATTGGCTTCAACCCAGTTTAAAATTCCCATCCAATAGTAATTTAAGCATGGTGTCCTTACCAAGATGGAGACTAGAATGGGAGCACGAATGATCCACCAGTATGGAGAGTCAATATTCAGCCAACATCTAAAGGACAAAAGAATAAACTGGCTTAGACTAAATGGATCCAGATATATCACAGAAACCTCAACAACTCATGTGGGTTAAATTAAACACATATTCGCTCCAACCAAGTCAAAGCTCTTCCACATTGGTCTCACCTCCTCACATCTACTCAACGGACTTCCAACCCAATCGCCCCTTCCTAATCTTTGGGTGCTGAGATTTAATTCCAGCACTGCCCTATTTGAGAGGAGCTAACTTCCAGCTTATTGATCGCATTGGTTCCATAACTCATTGCTTGGGCTGAAAATTCCTCAGATTATACTTAGTCACAGACACAGACTCTACCACCCACGTTGTCTATGCTGCCTCCTGGAACCTGAGCAGCATGTCTATTCCTCCCTTCCTCATGTGTTTCTCTAACTTCACATTCATGGATTGATTAATTACTCCCTGTAGTAGCAGGTGCCACATACCCCTCACTCTCTGGGATTTCCTTTCTATGTTAGGCCAGTTGGCAGTTAAGTGCTAACCACATTCAATGGACCTGGAGTTAAATGTGGACCACACCGGGTAAGGAGGGCAGTGGCATCCACCCGATGATGTGAAAAATTGTCCAGGTGTGCCCTGTACAGGAACAACAGGACAAATCCAACCAACGGGTGGCATGGTGACTTAGTGGTTAGCACTGCTGCCTCATAGCGCTAGGGACCCAGGTTCAATATCACCCGTGGGCAACTGTCTGTGTGGAGTTTGCACATGCTCCCTGTGTCTGCATGGGTTTCTTCCAGGTGGGTATATGAATAGGAAGGGTTTGGAGGGATATGGGCCAAATGGGACTAGATTAGGTTAGGATATCAGGTCAGTATGGACAAGTTGGACCAAAGGGTCAGTTTCTGTGCTGTACATCTCTGTGAAAGGCAACTTGGGATATTCCAAAAATCAATGATTGTTGTGCATAGCTTTCAATTTATTATTTGAATTTAGAGAATCCCAATGGTGCGATTTGAGCTCCTTAACCTAGGCCTCTACATTACACCTACACTATACAAACGCTGCAGCTGCAAGAGCAGGTCACAACTAGCATGTGTGTGTCTTTGGAAGCCACTATTCTATTTATTCATTTTGATCTTACACTACTGACCTCAAATTTTAAATTCCTCCAGAACAGAAAACATCTTCGCTACATAGAGCAAATTGAATCCTTTCAGAATTTAATTGGTCTGGAAAATCAATTGCCTTCCAACCTTCACTTGGCTGTCGAAATGAGTCTCGCCTATTTCAACCTGCCTGATAGTTACACATACTCCGTTCTGGCGTCAATCTTTTGACTCTTATCCTGCACCTTCCCCAGTGACTCGATACCCTTTACACATTGCTCTGATATTCTGAAAGGGGTCTGTCTCCTTCGCATTCAAGATAAGAGTCATGGAGACCTGTAGCACCAACAAGGCCCTTCAGCCCATCATTCCTGTGCCACACTAACTCCCTCAGTCAATGAGCTGACTATTCTCCCATCCAGCAGAAGCCGGCTGTACCCAGTATGGTGCCCACGAGAACACAATGTCAGATGCGTGAATGTTTGGCACTGCCCTCCAGGCACTCTGAACTGGAACTGAAAATCTCTCCACATTGTGAGTTCTGCTGGACTCTGCCCTGTACCGGAGTGAACACAGCGAACTTACCCGTCATCATCATAGTGTACTCGAGTAATGGTCCAGGGGACAATAAAAAGCATTGGAGTCCCTGGCAAAAGAATTAAAGAGAACTTTACTTCAGATACTATCAAATATGAAGCAGTCTGTTTAAATTCCATCCCATCCAAATGCTTGAATCCCTATTCCTCCACCATTAATGCTCAGTAGCAGCAGTGCAGACCATCTACAGGATGCACTACAGAAATTCACCATAGAGTCATACAGCATGAAAACAGACCCTTTGGCCCACTCATCCATGCTGACCCAGGGTTCCTAAACTGAACTATCCTATTTGCCTGCATTTGATCCATATCCCGGAGTCAAAATGTGTGGTGCTGGAAAAGCACAGCCGGTCAGGCAGCATCCAAGGAGCAGGCGCGTCAACTGGTACATGAATAGGAACGGTTCAGAGGGATATGGGAGCAGGAGAGTTGACATTCCTGATGAAGAGCTTATGCTCGAAATATCGATTTTCTTGCTCCTTGGATGCTGCCTGACCGGCTGTGCTTTTCCAGCACCACACATTTTGACTCTGGGATATGGGTCAAATGCAGGCAAATAGGACTAGTTCAGTTTAGGAACCCTGGGTCAGCATGGATGAGTTGGGCCAAAGGGTCTGTTTTCATGCTGTATGATTCTGTGGTGAATTTCTGTAGTGCATCCTGTAGATGGTCTACACTGCTGCTACTGAGCATTAATTTCCAACATCTGCAGTCCTCACTTTCTCCCACATCCCTCTGAACCTTTCCTTTCATGTACGTGTCCAAAAGTCTTTTAAATTCTGTAATTCTACCAGCCTCTACCACTTCCTCTGGCAGCTCATTCCATACACGCACCACCCTCTGTGTGAAAAAGTTGCCCCTGAGGTCCCTTTCAAATCTTTCCTCTCTCACCCTAAACCTACGCCCTTTAGTTCTGGATTCTCTTACACCAGGCAAAAGACCTCGTCTATTTATCCTATCCATGCCCCTCAGGATTTTATAAACATCTGTAAAAGGTCACCCCTCAGCCTACACGCTCCAGGGAAAACGTCCCATTCTATCCAGCCTCTCCTTATAACTCAAACTCTCCAATCCTAGCAACATCCTGGTCAATCTTGTTTGTACCCTTTCTGGTTTAACAATATCGTTCCAAAGCAGGCCGACCAGAATTCCAGACAGTACTCCAGATGTGGCCTTACCAAACTATCCTTAAACACACACTTCCACGTGGAAGGACAAGGGCAGTGGATAAATGGGAACACCACCCCCTGCAAGTTTCCCTCCAAGCCACTCAGCATCCTGACTTGGAAATATATCCCTGTTCGTTCATTATTAAAATCCTGGAATTCTCTCCCCAAGGGCATTGTGGGTCAACCTACAGCACGTGGACTGCAGTGGTTCAAGAAGGCAACTCACTTTCTCAAGGGGCAACTAGGGACGGGCAATATATTTTGGCCTAGACAGAAACACCCACCTCCTATGAATGTGTATAAAAAGATGGAACCAAATCAAAAATACTGCCGAATCTCCTCTGCACTCGCATCTTTCCTTAGCGTGGTGATTAGAACTGCACACAGTAATCTGACTAACACTATATACAGTTCAACATAAACACCTTACTCTTGTATTCAGTGACCTGACTAATAAAAGCAAATATACCTTCCTAGTCAGCTCACCTGCTAGTCCTATACCTGGAAGGAACTATGGAGATACACACCAAGGTCCCTCTGATCCTCTAGTAAAAAGTGAGGTCTGCAGATGCTGGAGATCAGAGCTGAAAATGTGTTGCTGGTTAAAGCACAGCAGGTTAGGCAGCATCCAAGGAACAGGAAATTCGACGTTTCGGGCCAGAGCCCTTCATCAGGAACGTCGAATTTCCTGTTCCTTGGATGCTGCCTAACCTGCTGTGCTTTAACCAGCAACACATTTTCAGCTCTGATCCTCTGTATGTCCCGGTGTCCTAACAACAACATATACTCTCATGTCTTATTAGTCCTTCCAAAATGAATCGCCTCATCCTTTTCAGGATTAAACACCAATTTGGCACAGCTCAGCCTAACTGACCAGCCGGCCTAGATCATCCTGTAGCCTAACGTTTGCTCCTTGCTATTAATCAACTGCCAATTTTCATGTAGTCTGTGAACTTACTGACCAGACTGCCTGTATTCTCACTCATTAATACACACCACAAACAGCAAGCATGGAACCCTGTAGTATTACACTGGATACAGGCTTCCAGTCACAAAAACACCTTTCAACCAGCACCTCTGCTTCTTGTCACAGAGCCAATTTTGGAATCAATTTGTCAAGTTATCCCGGATCCAATGGGCTCTTACCTCCTTAAGCAGACTACCATGGCCTCATCAAAAGCCTGACTGAAGACCAGATAGACAACATTAACTGCACTCTCCTCATTTATACATTGGGGCACCCTCTAGAGAAAGTTAATCAAATTTGTTCGATGTAATCTCATCCCCAGCATCTCTGTGCAGACTCTCCTTGATTAACCCCTGCTCCTCCGACTGGGAATGGATTCTGTCCCTTGGTTTTTTTTCCATTAAATTCCATATCACAGGCATTAGGTTCCCTGATCTGTAATTTCCTGGTTTAGTCCTACCATTCTCCTTGAGAAATGGTGCCACGGTGGCCATTCTCCAGGCCTCTGGTACCTCTCCTGAAGCCGGAGACGATTTGAAAGTTAATGTGAAGGCCACATCAAACTTCATCGTTGCCTCTTATAGAAATCATAGATACATCTCACCTGGGCCTGGGGTTTACCCATTGCTGAAACTGCGATACCTAATGTCTCTTGCTGTTAATTCGGTCAAGTATATCACAGTCTCCCTACCCGATATACTTTGCATCCGTATTTACTATAGAGGGTACAAAGTATTTTTTAAAACCTCAGTGATGTCATTGACTCCACACACAAATTGTCACTTTGGTCCCTAATTGGTCTTACATTTATTTTGTGGTTCCTCTTTTAACCTGGTATACCTATAAAACACCTTTGGATGTTCCTGAACGTTACCCACCAATATTACTTCGTGTCACCTCTTTTGCTCCCCTAGTTTCTTTTTGAAGCAACTCCCTGTACTTTCTGCACTCCTGTAGGATATCTGCTGCTTTGAGCTTTTGGTGTCTGTCATAAGCTTCCTTTTATTTTCCCCATGTATCCAATCCTGCACATCCCTTGATATCCAGGATTCTTTGGCCTTCTCTGGATCTCACCACTGACCTTCATGGGAACATGTTGGCCCTTCACTCTTATTACTGTCCTTTTAAGCATCGCCCACTGATGTGGATTATCCTGCAAGTACCTGCTCCCAGTGCTCTTTGGCCAGACCCTGTCCCATTAAAATCAGCTTTTCCCCAATTCAGAACCTTTACTTCCAGTTCATTAATATCCTTGTCCATGGCGACTTTAAATTTTCCTGAATTATGGCCACTATCACCAAAATGCTCCCCCACTACCACAACTAATAACCCTAAAATTAGGATCAGGGGCCACCCCTTTGCCTCTTGGAGAGCAGGTAGGCCGAGGTGAGATCAGCCATGATGGTATGAAGTGGCAGAACAGGTTTGAGGGGCTGAATGGTCTCTGTCTAGTAGGGCATTCTTTGTGCTGGCTTAAGAGAGCCCTCCACACTTTGTCTATCACGGTTAATAATGGGGAGGTGGAAATTCCTTCCGATGATTAGTCTTACAGGCAGAGATGTATTGCACAGTCCAACTCATCCATGCTGACCAGATATCCCAACCTAATCTAGTCCCATTTGCCAGCACTTGGCTTATATCCCTCCAAACCCTTCCTATTCATCTACCCAACCAGATGCTTTTTTAAATAATGCAATTCTATCAGCCTCCATCACTTTCTCTGGCAGCTCACTGCATACACACACCACCCTCTGCATGAAAATGTTGCCCCTCAGGTCCCTTTTATATCTTTCCCCTCTCACCCTGAATCTATGCCCTCTAGTTCTGGACTTGCCCCACCCCAGGGAAAGGACTTTGTCTATTTACCCTATCCATGCCCCTCATGATTTTCTAAATCTCAATGAGGTCACCCCTCAGCCTTCAATGCTCCAGTGAAAACAGCCCCAGCCTATTCAGCCTCTCCCTATAGCTCAAATTGTCCAACCCTGGCAACATCCTTATAAAGGGTAAAAACAAGGACTGCAGATGCTGGAAACCAGAGTCTAGATTAGGGTGGTGCTGGAAAAGCACAGCAGTTCAGGCAGCCTCCGAGGAGCAGTAAAATCGACGTTTCGGGCAAAAGCCCTTCATAAGGTATTCCTGATGAAGGGCTTTTGCCTGAAATGTCAATTTCACTGCTCCTCGGATGCTGCCTGAACTGCTGTGCTTTTCGAGCACCACTCTAATCTAGATCCCAACATCCTTATAAATCTTTTCTGGACCATTTCAAGTTTCACAACAACATCTTTCCAATAGGAAGGAGACCAGAACTGCACGCAATATTCCAACAGTGGCCTAACCAATGTCCTGTACAGCCACAACATATACTCAATAGTCTGACCAATAAAGGAAAGCATACCAAACACTTTCTTCACTATCCTATCTACCTGCGACTCCACTTTCAAGGAGCTATGAACCTGCACCCCAAGGTCTCTTTTTTCAGCAACACTCCCTAGGACTTTACCATTAAGTGTAAAAGTCCTGCTAAGATTTGCTTTCCCAAAATGCAGCACCTCGCATTTATCTGAATTAAACTCCATCTGCCACTTCTCAGCCCATTAGCTCATCTGATCAAGATCCCATTGTAATCAGAGGTAACCTTCTTCGCTGTCCACTACATTTCCAATTTTGAAGTCATCCGCAAACTTACTAACTATACCTCCCATGCTCATATCCAAATCATTTATATAAATGATGAAAAATAGTGGACTCAGCACCGATCCTTGTGGCATTCCACTGGTCACAGGCCTCAAGTCTGAAAAACAACCCTCCACCACCCTCTGTCTTCTACCTTTGAGCCAGTTCTGTATCCAAATGGCTAGTTCTCCCTGTATTCTGTGAGATCTAACCATACTCACCAGTCTCCCATGGGGAACCTTGTCGAACGCCTTACTGAAGTCCATATAGCTCACATCTACCACTCTGCCCTCATCACTTTTTCAAATAAACTCAATCAAGTTGTTGAGACATGATTTCCCGTGCAAAAAGCCATGTTGACTATTCCTAATCAGTCCTTACCTTTTCAAATACATGTACATCCTGTCCCTCAGGATTCCCTCCAACAACTTGCCCACCACTGATCTCAGCATCACAGGTCTATAGTTCCCTGGCTTGTCCTTACCACCTTTCTTAAACAGTGGCACCACGTTAGCCAACCTCCAGTCTTCCGGCACCTCACCTGTGACTACTGATGATACAAGTATCTCAGCAAGAGGCCCAGCAATCACTTCTCTAGCTTCCCACAGAATTCTAGGGTATACCTGATCAGGTCCCGGGGATTTATCCACCTTTATACATTAAGACATCCAGCATTTCCTCCTCTGTAATATGGGCATTTTTCAAGATGTCACCATCTATTTCCCCTACATTCTATATCTTCAATGTCCTTTTCCACAGTAAATACCGATGTAAAATACTTATTTTGTATCTCCCCCATTTTCTGTGGTTCCACACAAAGGCCGCCTTGCTGATCTTTGAGGGGCCCTACTCTCTCCCTGGTTACCCTTTTGTCCTTAAATGTATTGATAAAAACCCTTTGGATTCTCCTTAATTCTATTTGCCAAAAGCTATCTCATGTCCCCTTTTGCCCTCCTGATTTCCCTCTTAAGTATACTCCTACTGCCTTTATACTCTAAGGATTCACTCGATCTATCCTGTCTATACCTGACGTATGCTTCCTTTTTCCTTAACCAAACCCTCAATTTCTCTAGTCATCCAGCATTCCGTACACCTACCAGCCTTCCCTTTCACCCTGACAGGAATATATTGTCTGTTGTTATCTCATTTCTTTTTCCCATTTTCCAGCCATCCCTTTACCTGCGAACATCTGCGCCCAATCAGCTTTCGAAAGTGTTTCCTCCAATTTAGAACTTCAACTTTTAGATCTGGTCTATCCTTTTCCATCACTATTTTGAAACTAATAGAATTATGGTCGTGGCCCCAAAGTGCTCCCCCACTGACACCTCAGTCACCTGCCCTGCCTTATTTCCCAAGAGGTGGTCAGGTTTTGCACCTTCTCTAGTGGGAACATCCACAAACCGACTCAGAAAATGGTATTGTACGCACTTAAATTCCTCTCCATCTAAATCCTTAACACGATGGCAGCCCCAGTCTATGTTTTGAAATTTAAAATCCCTTACCATAACTACCCTATTATTCTTACAGATAACTGACATCTCCTTACAAATTTGTTTCTCAATTTCCCTCTGCCTATTAGGGGGCCTATAATACAATCCCAATAAGATGATCATCCCTTTCTTATTTCTCAATTCCACCCAAATAACTTCCCTGGATGTATTTCCGGGAATATCCTACCTCAGCACAGCTGTAATGCTATCCCTTATCAAAATGCCACTCTCCCTCCTCCCTTTCTATTCTTCCTGTAGCATTTGTATCCTGGAATATTAAGCTGCCAGTCCTGTCCATTCTTTACCCTGTTAGCTTTGCATTTCTCTGAGCTGCAGAAGACAGCGAACAGTTAGCTGTGTTGGTGTGGGTCTGGGGTTGCATGTAGACCTTGATGGTGTAATGGTTTCCTAAAGACCAAGTAGCTTCTCCAGAACACTTCTGACTTTATTAAAATGTTAATAGAGACCCCTGTGCTCTTGAACGAACACACACACACACACACACAATAAATGACAGCCAGAAATGTACCAGCCTTACCCCAGCCGATTAGAATATACCACCAGAAGTACTTTCTCTCTGAGAAGAACGAAATAATTAGTAGCGTGTGCAAGTAGAGACCTTCCACCAGGAGCCAGAAGAAATTCGCCATGATGCAGTATTGAAAGAACACCACTGCTGCTTTACAACCACCCTGGGGTGAACAGAGAAACACATTACAATCGAACGATGCAATATCTGGGCCAACCAAGTGCCTGGCAATGACAGAGAATGCTGGAGAAAATCAGCAGGTCTGAGGAGAGAGAAA
The DNA here is from genome assembly GCF_020745735.1 of Hemiscyllium ocellatum. Classification (NCBI taxonomy): domain Eukaryota; kingdom Metazoa; phylum Chordata; class Chondrichthyes; order Orectolobiformes; family Hemiscylliidae; genus Hemiscyllium; species Hemiscyllium ocellatum. The sequence continues at coordinate 129,251,878 of NC_083405.1, forward strand.
CAGTTAACATTGCAAGACTGATACAACAACTCTTCAGAATGTGTCATTCCCCACGCAAAATGTTAACTGTTTCTTTCTCCAGTGATTCTGCCAGTTTCTCCAGCAGTCTGTGTCTATTCTATGTTTCCAGCATCCACAGTATTTGTCTTCTATTCAAGTGCCAGACAACAAGGGCCTCCAACAAGAGAGAATCAAACCATTTCCCCTTCATGTTCAACACCATTTCCATCACTGAATTCTGCACTCCACTCCCAGGCCCAACCATCGATGACATTCCCTCCAGTATCTAGGCTTGAGCTGAATAGTGGCAAGTCACATTCACGCCACAAATGCGCCAAGAAATGGCCACCTCAATACAAGACGAGACAATCTAACCATTGTCACTCAGTCAATCCGTTACCATCACTGAATCCACCCACTAACAACATCCTGGAGGTCACCATTGACCAGAAACTGAACTGGACTTGCCACATTAAGACTTGGCTACAAGAGCTGAGGCTAGGAATACAGCATCAAGTAACTAACCTCCTGACTCCCCAAAGCCTGTCCACCATCTACAAGTCAGGAGGGTGTTGGAATACTCCCCACTTGCCTGGATGGCTGCAGCTCCAACACCACTCAAGAAACCTGACACCATCCAATACAAAGCAGCCTACTTGATTGGCACCACATCACAACACCCACACCGTCCACCACCAATGCTGAGCAGCAGCAGTGTGCACTCTCCACAGGTTTCACTGTGGCAAATTACCAAGGCTCCTCCCACTGCACCTTCCAAATCACAACCTCTAACACTCAGAAGGACTAAGGCAGCAGATACTTGGGAACACCACCACCTGGAAGTTCCCCTTTGAACCACTCACCATCCTGACTTGGAAATGTATCACTTTCAGGTCATTGTTTTGCTTGCTGAGCTGCAGGGTTTGTTATCAGATGTTTCGTCACCACGCTAGGTAACATTGTCAGTGAGCCTGCAGTGAAGCGTTGGTGTTCTGTCCCACTTGCAATTTGTGTGTCTTGGTCTGTTGTGGTAGAACTTCCAGTTCTGATTTTGAAAGGTTGGTGGATGGGATCCAGATCTATATGTTTTTTTTTAAATGGAGTTCCGGTTGGAATGTCAGGCCTCTCGGAATTCCTGCGCACGTCTTTGTTTAGCCTGTCCCAGGATGGATGCATTGTCCCAAACGAACTGCTGTCCCTCTTTGTCTGTGTGCATGGGTACTAATGATTGTTGTCAAGAGTGTGGTGCTGGAAAAGCACAGCAGGTCAAGCAGCATCCAAGGAGCAGGAAAAAAAAACAAACAAACAAAAAAAAAAGTTGATGTTTCGGGTGACACCAGTGATTATTGGTCATGTCTAGGTGACTACTCTGGCTCCTAGGCACTATGGTAGCCCACAAACTTACTACACACTAAAATAACTACTGATGAATTTAAAGGACCCCATATCCACAGCCAGCAGAATGATCATTATATACAAAATACCCTGCAAATACTGCAACAAAAATTACATTGGACAGACGGGCAGGAACTAACCACCAGAATACATGAGCGCTAATTAGCCTCCAAAACACACGACCAGCTATCACTAGAACTCATACACACAGACCAAGAGGGACAGCAGTTTGACTGGGACAATGCATCCATCCTGAGACAGGCTTAACAAAGACATGGGCAGGAATTCCTAGAAGCCTGGCACTCAAACCAGAACTCCATCAACAAACATATCTATATGGACCCCATTGACCAACCTCTCAAAACCAGAACCGGAAGTGATATCACTCACCACAACAAACCGAGACACATAAATAGCAAGTAGGACCGAACACCAGAGCTTCACTGGAGGCTCACTGATGTTACCTAGCATGGTGACGAAACATCGGAGAACAAACCCACCAACACAGCGAGCAAACTTACAACCTGATCCACAACCTGAGCTACAAATCTTCTCCAAGATCTCAAATATATCACCATTCCTTAGACAATTGGGAATGCCTGTCCTCGGAGATCTTGTACATCAACAATGACCTTCACTCTATTACTTTCAATTCCTACCTTAGCCTGGTCTTTAGTCCATTGAGGAGTTTTTCTCCACAGTCTTGGTACAGCACTCCCCACCTTACACTCAACTTTACTGATGTCACCACAGACCGACAATAACCTGTACCTGGCCTTCTTGTTGGTTCAGCCAGTTAACTAGATTAGATGAGATTTCCTACAGCATGGAAACAGGTCCTTCGGCCCAACAAGCCCACACCGACCCTCCGAAGAGTAATCCACCCAGACCCACTTCCCTCTGACTAATGCACCCAACACCATGGGCAATTTAGAACGGCCAATTCACCCTAACCTGCACATCTTTGGACTGTGGGAGGAAACCAGAGCACCCGGAGGAAACTCACGCAGACACAGGGAGAATGTGCAAACCCCACACAGTCTCCAGAGGCTGGAATCGAACCCGGGTCTCTGGCGCTGTGAGGCAGCAGTGCTAACCACTAAGCCACCGTGCCACCCCAAAAGTGGGAAGAAAGGGCTGGATTTTTGTGGTGAGGGTGTGAAGGTAGAATGTGAAATGGTCCTGACTCATGGTGAACCACCTTTTTGGAAAAGTGCCCGGCCAATCCCTCTCCCCCCAAATATTTTCATACTTACGGACAGGACTGCCATCTTGAGTGTCAGATCAGAGGCGACACCGGGGTGGAGGGCTAGAATGGCACTTTGATTACCGGAACATCAGCCTAATCGTGTTAAATGTCAGGCCCTCAACTCCTCATCCTCACATCCCCCACCCTCTCATATCCCTAGCACCCCCTTCCCATCTGTATTTGCCAAAACACATGCATACACTGCGTGTTGGCGCTTAGGAGCCATGTGTTAGCGATGGGAATTGCTCGTGATGCATTTTGAAGGGTACAAACACTCAAACAAGAACAGTAGGCCACTCAGCCCTTCCAACCTGCTCCGCCATCCTATATAATCGTGGCTGAGCTGATTTTAACCTCAAATCTACATTTCTGCATATTCCCTCCCCACTCATATTCCTTGTTTGGGTGTTTGTACCTTTTAAAATGCATTTTAACAGTTCCCATCGCCATCCCAAAGTGCCCAAGAGCCAAACACAGTGGGTACAGGGAGAGTGTCCTTGGCAAATACAGATGATGTGGGAGAAATTGAGGGATATGAGGGGGCATGGGGTGTTAGGATGCCTGACATTCACAGTTAGCCTGAGGTCACAGTAGTCTTTTATCTGTCTCGCTTTCATGAACCTCTCTACCTCTGCCTTAAAAACATTTAGAAAGATCTACCAGAATGTTGATGGGAATGGAAGGCTTGAGTTACAAGGTAAGGCTGGGACGTATTTTTACTGGAGTGTTGAAAGTTGAGGGGTGACTATATAGAAGTTGATAAAATCATGAGGGGCATAGATAAGGTGAATGACAAGAGTCTTTTCCCCAGGCTGGGGGAGGGAGTCAAAACTAGGGGGCATATTTTTAAGGTGAAAGGAAAAATTTATAAAAAAGGACATAAGGGGCAACTTTTTCACACAGAGGGTGGTTCATGTGCGGAATAGAATTCCAGAGGAAGTGGTGGATGCAGGTATAATCACAACTACATTATAGAAGACATTTAACAAAGTCCATGAATAGGAAAGGTTTGGAAGGATATGGGCCAAGTGCAGGCAGGTGGGACTAGTTTAGCTGGGGAACATAGTCAGCATGGACTAGTTGGACCAAACGGTCTGTTTCCATGCTGTAATAACTCTCTGATTCCTATTGAGGAAGAGAATTGCAAAGACTCACAGCCCTGGGAGAGAAAATGTTTCCTCATCTCTCTTAAATGGGTGACTCTTTATTTTTTTTAATCACTTCTTTGCAGGAGGCATGGAGTGTTTGGTACTATAACTGCGAAGTCTCCTAGTTACTGTTAAAATGCCACAGCTTACAACTGGGAAGGGGAAATAAAGGGGCTTTCTTTGGGTTTTAGGTATTTTATTGGATAACCCCTAGTTCTTGATTCTTCCACAAGAGAAACCATCCATCCCATATGGTCAAGTCCTCTCAGAATCTTATGTGTTTCAATTAAGCCACCTCTAACTCTTCTAAACTTCAAAAGGATACAGGCCCAGCCTGTCTAACCTTTCCTCATAAGGCAATCCACTCATTCCAGGTATTAGTCCAGTAAACCTCTGAAATGTTTCCAACACAGTTGGTGAAAGTGAGGACTGCAGATGCTGTATATCAGAGCCGAGAGTGTGGTGCTAGAAAAGCACAGCAGGTCAGGCAGCATCTGAGACACAGGAGAATCAAAGTTTCGGGCATAAGCCCTTCATCAGGAATCCTTCTGTAAGTCTGGTGACTAGTGCTGTATACAATACTCCACATTGCAGAACTATAGCATAACCTCCCTCTTACTGCGTTCAATTTCCCTCACAATAAAGGCAGAAGTGGGTACTGCAGATGCTGGAGATTAGAGTCAAGATTAGAGTGGTGCTGGGAAAGCACAGCATCCGAGGAGCAGGAAATTGATGTTTTGGGTACAATAAAGCATAGCAAATGAGCCAAAATGCTTAACAATCTAATAGGATTAACACTTAAAAACGCAAGCACACATTTCTAAAAAAAGTCCCATTATCATTCCTTTCAAGTGGCTATTTGTTGTAAGAGCAAATATACATTTTGAAACCACGAAGACCAAAATCTTTTGAAGCCCCTTTTAAAATGGTCAAACTTGGAGCACAAAATGAGATAGTGGATCTAATGTGTTTGGAACTCAGCCAAACATTCATAACACGCTCAGCTGAGAAATAACAACTCCAGACAATAAGACCCATTGAAACAGGTGAAAAATATGCCACACTTTTGTCTGAAATGCAGCCCATCTGACACTCCATACTGCATTTACTTGTCTTCGCAAATCTCTGCAGTAAGGCTTTAACTAAAAGCAAGTGTGCTTTCAACTGATCTACAGAAGAACAACAAGAAGCAAAGAAGATCTTTTACTGTATTTTGCTTAGTGTTGTTGTTTATTAGAACTTGTACACCCCCATTAGCACCAGGGGCCATATGATCCATTATTGCCCCTATATTCTTATACAATAGTATCATGACTTACTAAAGGTCCTGCATTGGAAATTAAGCTATTCTTGGAATTTGTCACAGAAATTGAATATTTTCCCAGTTCACAATATTCTTCAAATTACCTGCCTTGCAGACTCAGAAACACGGGACAGTTTCTGTCCTTAACAACAACTGTTCATTTATCAGAAGTAAGTAGATTTTAAATCATAGGTAAACAACAGTGAACGGTCAATGTATAAGGCTCTGTGTTAACACTCCCTTATAAACTCTGCCTCTACATTCACCGGCAGACGAAATAACATTGATATTGTGGGTGGGGGGGGGGAAGGTGCTGAGGACAGAAACTGGGAAAGTTAATCAATGGCCCCAGTTTAAAGGAATGACCGATATGATCCTTTTGCTTGCTCGGAACTTGCTCCTCCTCAAATCTCTCGTCTCTCGTGTTTGTTTTTCATTTCTTTGCAGGAGACATAGAGTGATTGGTACATAAACTGCAAAGTCTTTTCATTAGTGTTAAAATGCCACAGCCTACAACAACTGGTGGGGAGAAATATAGGAAGGCTTTATCAAGCTGGAGAGGGTTCAGAAGAAATTTGCCAGGACGTTGTTGGGAATGGAGGGTTTGAGTTATGAGGAGAGGTTGGATAGGCTGGGATTTTTTTCACGAGTGTAGGAGGTTGAGGGGTGACCTTATAGAGGTTTGTAAAATCATGATGGGTGTAGAAAACATGAATGACAGGTATCTTTTCCCTAGGCTGGGGGATTTCAAGACTAGGGGGCATTTTTTTTAGGGTGAAAGGAGAAAGACTTATAAAAGACATAAGGGGCAACTTTTTTTGCAATGGTTCGTGTGTGGAATGTACTTCCAGAGGAAGTGATGGATGTGTGGGTGGAGTTACAACATTTAAAAGGCATTTGGGTAACTTCATGAATATGAAGGATTTAGAGGGATATGAGCCAAAGGTGGGACTAACTTAGCTTGGGACTATGGTCGGCACGGACTGGTTGGACTGCAGGGTCTATGTCTATGCTGTACGACTCTGTGACCCCCAACTAAATGAGCTTTTTTTGGGATTTAGATATTTTGCTGGATAGAGAAACCATCTTGTGTTCCAGAGCTCTGAAGGCTTCTGCTAGTATCATTCACACCCACAAGCTGTTCAGTTTCCCCGGAGCTAATCAGAGACTCCTGATCAGATTGATGGCCTTTGTCATCCACAACTGGTCACACCTCCACAAAACAATCAGCCATTTTAGCTCGGATCCCCTCTCCTCCTTCACACCTTCTGGCGTTGGTCCATTTACTGTGTGTGCCCCGCTCTGCTTGAACAAACAACTTACAAATAACTGGTTTCAAAAAACTACAGCAATCCTTTCCACAATCCTGGTGTGCTTTTTGTAAAACCAGCCTTTTTTTCCCAATTTCAGTCCACAATCAAAACTACAGAAAATAAAAACCATCTTTACAATGACATTCTTCTTGCAGCAGAGACGTTTGTGGGTGATTTAATGGAGGCATTCAAAAGCATAAAAGATCTGACAATGGAAAGACACTGGCAGACAGGGATCAGCAATTAAGAAGGGCACACAGATTGGACTGTTGGCAAATAAATAAAGGGGAGATGAGCACTCTACTTAAGTGCAGAGAAATGTTATGATGTGGAATGTGCTGCATGATAGGACTGTCAAAGAAGACTCAACCGTCACCTTCAAAGCGATTTGGAAACGTACAAGAAAAAAAAAACGTACAAGAATTCCAGATTCGGGGATAAGAGGTGGGGTGTGGGACTAATTGGATAACTTGGGCCAGATTGCTAGCAAAATAGCGTTGGGCTAAATGATCTCCATCAAACGTGGTGTGAGATTATCTCAATCCTCCCCCCAGTTAGATTTGTGCTTGATAGTGGCTCTTTGAACAGTGAAAAAATGCAAGCAAAATAAAACAGTGAACAGGGAAAGTTGGCCAGCGAGCAGTGATCGGGGGGGGGGGGGGGGTGGACAATTCTGTGTTTGTGCTGTCAATTGTCATTGTCAAGATAAATTACTAAGGCCTACTTCTTTAACTCACATATCACGCACAGAAATTCTGATGCTCTCAATATGGTTTCAGCTAGAATAAAGAGATTCACTTTTGTTTGGTTTTGACAGATTGACCAGAAAGCTGTTACTGAGGCCAATTATTAACTGCTTTGTGTATTCTTTGCCAAGGAGCATGCCCTCTTATCTGCTTTGCTCGTTATTTAATTCTCGTCTTTATGCTGCTCGGAGCTCGCCAGGAGAAAGATAATGAGGCTGTGGTTCCAATGATACTTACAGGTCAAAGTGACTGCCTGGATAAAGAGAAGATTCCAGGTTTTTAGCCAACAGGCTTTGGCAATGTGGAGCTGGCTCTGAAAGCAGATTGTCAAAAGGTGGGGACTGGAGGTCTCAAAACAAAATCAATTATAAAAATGGAAAATCCGAAGATACCACAAAACGAAGGGAGACCGGGAGGGTGCCTAACGTGGTCAGCTCAGTTGGTAGTGTACTTACCTTTGAGTTAGAAGGCTGTGGGTTCAACACCTTTTGCTTCAGCGCAGTACTGAAGTATTCCTGCATTGTCAGAGGTGTCACCCTTCACAGAAACTGGAAATAGGCCATTCGGCCCTTTGAGCCTGTGCCACCATTCAATGACAGAAGTCATGTGACACCAAGTTATAGTACAACAGGTTTAGTCTAAGTTAAAAATCCCTGATAAAGAAGCAGCGCTTCGAAAGCTAGTACTTCCAATTAAACCTGTTGGACTATAACCCGGTATTGTTAAGTGATTTTTAACTTTGTACACCCCAGTCCAATACCGGCTCCTCCAAATCAGGTTTATTTGTAATGACACACTTTAGGAGCACTGCTCCTAAGTCACCTGATGAAGGACAGCTCTCCGAAAGCTTGTGATTTCATGTTGGACTATAACTTGGCATTGTGTGACTTCTGACTTTGTCCACCCCAGTCCAACACTGGCTCCTCCACATCGTGGCTACCATTCAAAGGGATCATTCAACTCAATACCCTGTATCCACTTTCTCCCCATACTCTCTCTGTACACCTCTCGAGATCAGAAGATATCTGATAACCACCTCTTCGATATCTCCTGAACTGCAGGTAGAAAAGAAAGAGGAAAACCATCTTCACCGATGGTCCCAAAGAGCCAACAGCACCCCCTTATTAAAAAAAACACAGGAGAAAGTGAGGACTGCAGATGCTGGAGATCAGAGCTGAAAATATGTTGCTGGTCAGGCAGCATCCAAGGAGCAGGAGAATCGACGTTTCGGGCCTGAGCCCTTCTTCAGGAATGAGGAAAGTGTACCAAGCAGGCGAAGATAAAAGGTAGGGAGGAGGGACTTGGGGGAGGAGCGTTGGAAGTGAGATAGGTGGAAGGAGGTTAAGGTGAGCGTGGTAAGGTGAGGGTGATAGGCCGGAGTGGGGATGGGGGCGGAGAGGTAAGGAAGATGATTGCAAGTTAGGAAGGTGGTGCTGAGTTCGAGGGTTGGAACTGAGACAAGGTGGGGGGAGGGGAAATGAGGAAAACGGAGAAATCTGAATTCATCCCTTGTGGTTGGAGGGTTCCTAGGCAGAAGATGGGGCGACACGCTGGCACAGTGGCTAGCACTGCTGCCTCACAGCGCCAGAGACCCGGGTTCAATTCCCGCCTCAGGCGACTGACTGTGTGGAGTTTGCATGTTCTCCCCGTGTCTGTGTGGGTTTCCTCCGGGTGCTTCGGTTTCCTCCCACAGTCCAAAGATGTGCAGGTCAGGTGAATTGGCCATGCTAAATTGCCCGTAGTGTTAGGTAAGGGGTAAATGTAGGGGTATGGGTGGGTTGCGCTTCGGCGGGTCAGTGTGGACTTGTTGGGCCGAAGGGCCTGTTTCCACACTGTAAGTAATCTAATCTAATCCTCCAGCTGTCGTGTTGCTATGGTCTGGCGATGGAGTCGTCCAAGGACCTGCAAGTCCTTGGTGGAGTGGGAGGGTGAGTTGAAGTATTGAGCCACGGGGTAGTTGGGTTGGTTGGTCCAGGTGTCCCAGAGATGTTCTCTGAAACATTCCGCAAGTAGGCGGCCTGTCTCCCCAATGTAGAGGAGGCCACATCGGGTGCAGTAAATGGGGTGTGGAGGTGCAGGTGAATTTGTGGCGGATATGGAAGGATCCCTTGGGGCTTTGGAGAAAAGTAAGGGAGGAGGTGTGGGCGCAAGTTTTGCATTTCTTGCAGTTGCAGGGGTAGGTGGCGGGAGTGGAGGTTGGGTTGGTGGGGGGTGTGGACCTGACGAAAGACTCGCGGAGGGAGTGGTCCTTTTGGAACACTGATAGGGAGGGGAGGGGAGGGAAATATATCCCTGGTGTTGGGGTCAGTTTGGAGGTGGCGGAAATGACGACGGATGATATGATGCATATGGAGGTTGGTGGGGTGGTAGATGAGGACCAGTGGGGTTCTGTCCTGGTGGCGATTGGAGGGGCGGGGCTCAAGGGCAGAGGAGCGGAAAGTGGAGGAGATGCGGTGGAGAGCATCATCGACCACGTCTGTGGGGAAATTGTGGTCTTTGAAGAAAGAGGCCATCTGGGTTGCTTGGTATTGGAACTGGTCCTCCTGGGAGCAGATGCGGCGGAGGCGAAGGAATTGGGAATATGGGATGGCGTTTTTACAGGGGGCAGGGTGGGAGGAGGTGTAGTCCTGGTAGCTGTGGGAGTCGGTTGGTTTGTAGTAAATGTCCATGTTGATTCGGTCGCCTGAGATAGCTGGGAAGTCCGCTCTTAGCACCAGAGAAATGATAGCACAGAAGGGGGCCATTTTTCCCATCTTGTCCATGCCGACCCAAAGACACCCATATGTCCTTTCCAATTCCATCTTCCTGCCCACAGCTCATAGCCCTGCAACTTAAGGTGCAGATCCAAGTATTTCTTGAAAGGGTTTAGGGTCTCAGCCTCCATCGCCAACTCAGGCAGCGAATTCCAGACACCAACCACCCTCTGCATAAAAAAAGGATTTTTCCTCATGTCCTCTCTAATCCTTATGCCACTAAGCTTGAGTCTATGGTAAGGAAAGGCTGGATAGGCAGGGACCTTTTTTCACTGGTGCATAGGAGGTTGAGAGGCCATCTGATAGAAGTTTATAAAATAATGAGGGATATAGGTAAAGTCAATAGACAATAGGTGCAGGAGTTGGCCATTCAGCACTTCGAGCCTGCACCGCCATTCAATATGATCATGGCTGATCATTCCTAATTAGTATCCTGTTCCTGCCTTATCTCCATAACCCTTGATTCCACTATCTTTGAGAGCTCTATCCAACTCTTTCTTAAATGAATCCAGAGACTGGGCCTCCACTGCCCTCTGGGGCAGAGCATTCCACACAGCCACCACTCTCTGGGTGAAGAAGTTTCTCCTCATCTCTGTTCTAAATGGTCTACCCCGTATTTTTAAGCTGTGTCCTCTGGTTCGGCACTCACCCATCAGCGGAAACATGTTTCCTGCTGCCAGAGTGTCCAATCCTTTCATAATCTTGTATGTCTCAATCAGATCCCCTCTCAGTCTTCTAAACGCAAGGATATACAAGCCCAATCGCTTCAGTCTTTCAGTATAAGGTAATCCCGCCATTCCAGGAATTGACCTCGTGAACCTACGCTGCACTCCCTCAATAGCCAGAATGTCTTTCCTCAAATTTGGAGACCAGACTTGTGGTCTCACCAGGGCCCTGTACAGCTGCAGAAGCACCTCTTTGCTTCTATATTCAATTCCTCTTGTTATGAAGGCCAGCATGCTATTAGCCTTCTTCACTACCTGCTGTACCTGCGTGGTATTGTCTTTTTTCTAGGGTAGGGGATCTCAAGACTAGGGGACATATTTTGAAGGTGAGAGGCAAAGGATCTAAAAACATCATGAGGGGCAACTTTCCTCTACACATGAAGAATGTGAAGAATGAATGTCCTGAAGAAGTGGTTGATGTGGGCACAGTTATATTTAAAAACACTTAAATAAGGACATGAATAAGAAAGGTTTGGATGGATATGGGCCAGGAGTAGGCAGGTAGGACTTGTTTAGTTTGGGATTATTATCAGCATGGACTGGTTGGACCGAATGGTCTGTATTGGTGCTGTATGACCCTATCATCCCTGGTTTTTGAACCCTGTGCCATAGGAAACAGGCTACTCCTTTCTACTGTTTCTCTACCCCTCGTAATTTTGAATACGTCAACTGTGTTGCTCCTCAGCCATCTCTGTTCTGAGGAAAACAACCTCAACCTCTCCTGTTTTGCCCTTCACCAACCATTAACCAATATGACATTTATTGGTTAATGCATTTAGTTCTCTATGTGGTGGACAGGCTGTTAGTTTCTGCGCTCGCTCACTGAAAACACTCCTAGTGGAGGAACATATCATATTCAACCAATTGAATGGTAGAGCAGTTTTGGGCTGAATGCCCTTCTTGCATTCCTATGTGTATTGGCCATGATAAATTGCTCATAGTGTTAGGTGCATTAGTCAGAGGTAAATATAGGGTAGGAAAATGGGTCAGGGTTGGGTTATTCTTCGGAGGGTCAGTGTGGACTTATTGGACTGAAGGGCCTGTCTCCATACAGTAGGGAATCCAACCTAATCATGTCCAATGGTCTTAAGGGTGCCTTTTGAATTCCACCTCCCCACAGTAACCTTTCGGTTCCTTGCCCAACAGGAATCTATCTAACCTTCATCTTAAAAATATACACAGAGCTCTTAGCTCTATCCATCACCTTTCGAGGCTCATCTCTTCGAGACAGAAATAATTTCCTCACCGTGGTTACATTGGGGGTTTTGAAGGATGTGGATGCAAGGTGGGTAGGCAGAGTTAAAGTAATGACCAACCATTGAATGGAGGAGGCGAAGAGTGTGCTGCTGGAAAAGCACAGCCGGTCAGGCAGCATCCGAAGAACAGGAGATTTGGTGGTTCAAGTATAAGCCCTTCATCAGGAATTGAATGGAGGAATATACTAGAGGGGATGAATGGCCTTCTCTAGTTTCTATCTTCCTTTCCAGCTTTCGTTTTATTAATTTTTGTGAAGGCGCCGACATTGGGGCAAGTTGCTTTATTGCCTCCTTGCGATTCGAACGGAAGAACTTCTAGAAATAAATCCTGTCATTAGCATCTAAACAATGCTGACTATATGGTATGAATTTCCAGTAAGTGTTGGGACAATGGATTATTGCCATCAGTTCTGGTCACCAAACTAGAACAGGTCCAGAAACAACCAGCCTCACACACAAGACAGACTGAATCAATTCCACAGTGGGGAGGGAGATGTTATCAAGATATTGGACTGATCACATGCAGTTAGGGGGAGGGACTGGAACTTCGAAGAGCAATCTGTTCTTATAAACCGATCTCAGGGGTTTCACAGAGTGCTCTGTGCTCGTCCATTCATTCCCTGCCCTGTGCGTTTTAACCTGCAGTGAGACCACTCCGCAATTTGCTACTCATGTAGATCTCCTCCTCAGTGACATACTAGACAGCGGCTTCTGAAACACAGCACTCAGACTTCTACAGCTGACAATCCCTCCTGCAGATTGTTTTTTTTGACTAGGACAGCGTTCATGACTTCCCACAGGATGCTAATTCCACTTTCCCGAGCTGTCCTGCCATACCTTAAACTTTACAAACTATGCAAGCTCACCTAACTGCTTTGTCTCTGAAGTCAGTACAGAAGTGTGGCTGACGGATGGTAGGGGAAGACGGAGGGAAAGCACATTTAAGCAAGATGCTGTGGCCTTTGGGGCAGGTCTGGTAGGCAAGTGTGCATCTTTCTGCATGGTACATTTGAGCAATGTTGCATATGTCCAGGAGATTATCGAGGAAGTTCCCTAGTATTTGGGGTAGGGCTGAGTCAGAAGCCTGGCTTGCCAGAAGCAAGCTAGTTTCATCTACATTGATTTGGGAAGGCAATGGCCTGGCAGTATTATCACTAGACTGATAATCCAGAGACCCAGGTATGAAGCCTGCCACGGCGGAATTTGGACTCAATTAAAAAGTTGGAATTTTGGGTCTAATGATCGTCAAAAAAAAATCAACAAACAATTGGGTTCATTAATGTCCTGCAAGGAAGGAAACTTCCATCTTTACCCAACTCCAGACACACAGATGACTCATAACTGCCTTCTGGCCAATTAAGGATGGGTTGGTCCAGCCAGCAACGTCCCCATCCAGTGAATGAATAACAACAAAAAAAAATGGGATAGCTGGATTTTCTCCGGTGATCAGAGCTTCTGGTGTACAATGTTCCATCGTGTGGGGAAAACACAGGGAAGTGGACAAAAGGGTGCTCAGATTAGCCACGATCCTACTGAATGGTGATGCAGACTCGAGGGGCCGAATGGCCTACAACTCTTCCTATTTCTTAAAGGGAAACATTGCCCGGGATTGAAAGAACTCCGACCATGACTCACTAAATCCAGCCGTGGACCAGGACAGGGTTAAGAAAATTAACAGATGCACATTTTCTCTTTAGCCACAGAGAGAAAAAAAGAATAATGTATCGGATTTGGAATGTTCCCCTTTGGCCAAGCTGTCAATTCACAGCAAATTTACACTGGATCCAGTTACCGATGTGGATGCGAGAAATGAAAGATTCCAGGCACAAAGCCGTCGAGATATTCCAATCACGGCAATGGAATCATTTAGTTTTTCCTTTGCTTGCTGCCCGGTGTTCCTGTCTCCAGGACCATCACCATCCCCCCCTCCCATCTCCATGGCCATCCAAACACCACCCCCTCCTGTGGTTTCAAACCTGAGCTCTATCAATGCACCTTGACGCTCGTGTATATGCTAATTCCAAATCATAAAAATAACAAAGAATTCATAGCACCGAAGGCAGCCATTTAACCCATTCCATCTCTACTAGCTATTCAGTCTAACATCATCATTCTAGCTCTTGGTTTGTAACCTTGCGAACGAAGAACTGCAAGTGCTCATCAACTCTGGTCTCCCTGCTGCAGGAAGGATGTTGTGAAACATTTTTTAGAATCCCTACAGTGTGGAAACAGGCCCTTCGGCCCAACAAGTCCACACTGACCCTCCGAAGGGCAACCCATCCAGACCCATTCCCTTACCCTATTATCCTACGTTAACCCTTAACTAAGGCACCTAACCTATACTATGGGCAAATTCCCTAACCCATACATCTTTGGACTGTGGGAGGAAACTGGAGCACCTGGAGGAAACCTATGCTGACAATGGGAGAATGTGCAAACTCCCCACAGACAGACAGAGTCACCTGAGGTGGGAATTGAACCCGGGTCCCTAGCGCTGTGAGACAGCAGGGCTAACCACTGAGCTACCATGCTGCCCTTCTTGGGAGGGTTCAGAACATCTTTTACAAGGATGCTGCCAGGGTTGGAGGGTTTGAGCTATAGGGAGAGGATGAACAGGCTGGGGCAATTTTCCCTACAGTGTCAGAGGCTGGGGCAATTTTCCCTAGAGTGTCAGAGGCTGAGGGGTGACCTTTTAGAGATTTATAAAATGATGAGGGGCATAGGTAGGGTAAATATATACGGTCTTTTCTCTGGGGTAGGAGAGTCCAGAACTAGAGGGCATAGGTTTAGGGTGAGACAGGAAAGATTTACAAGGGTCCTTAAGACCACCTTTTTCATGCAGAGGGTGGTGTGTGAGGTGCCAGAGGAAGTGGTGGTGGCTGGTACAATTGTAACATTTAAAAGACATCTGGATGGGTATATGAATAGGAAGGGTTTGGAGGGATAGGAGCCAAATGCTGGCAAATGGGTCTAGATTAGGTTGGGATATATGGTTGGTGTGGACGGGTTGGACCGAAGGATCTGTTTCTGTGCTGTACATCTCTATGACACTTGATGTGTTAAGGTTGAGACAGAGTTGCTGAGCATCTGCTCAATGTCAATAAACAGCTTTAAGGCCTTGGGATTTTTTTTTTTGAAGTTGGAATAAGCACACTTTGGGATTACTGTGTAAATTCTGATTGGCTTGCCATAGCCATGATATTATTAAATTTGAGAGGGCTCAGAAAAGATTTTACCAAGATTGTGCCAGGACTGGAGGGGTTGAGTTATCGGGAGAGGCTAGATAGGCTGAGGCTTTTTTCACTGGAGTGTAGGGAGTTAAGGGGTGACCTTATAGAGGTTTATAAAATTATGAGGACCATAGATAAAGCAGATAGCAAAGGCCTTTTCTTTAGTTCAAAACTAGGGGGCATATTTTTAAAGGTGAAGGAGAAAAATTTAAAATGGGCCTGAAGGGCAACTTTTTCACAGAGGGTAGATCAAGTGTGGAACAAACTGCCAGGTACAGTTACAAAAAGGGATATGGGCCCAAAGCAGGCACATGGGACCAGTTTAGTTGGACCGAAGGGCCTGTTTCCGTGCTGTATTACTCTATGTTCTATGAGTGATAGAGCTCCTACAGGATCAGGATTTTTGTTTAACTTTCTGTAGCTGTTGGGGGTTTGGAAGCTCCTATACAACTCTCCCTGCTACAGGAAAACACTCAAGTTCTCTCTCTTTGAGTTTTCTCTTTACATTGTTCCTCCTGGATTAGAGAATTGCATGTGACAAATCTACTTTACTGAATTTGCCTTTGCCAAGGGTGTGTTTATAGGAAATTACAATATTGGAACAATTGAAGTTTAGTAGTTAAAATATTCTATTATTGCGTTAAGTTTTCCAATAGAGTTAAGCTATTCCAATTTTTCTTTTAGTTTGCATTCTAACTATATAGTGTAAGAATAAAGTGCGTTTTGTTTCAAGTCTGATAAACTGACCAATCGAATTGCATCCGGAACACAATGCCTTACACTTGCCTTTAAAAATAAGAAAATGTTGGGCTCTAGGCCGTTTCCTTAATATACTTTGGAGGGGGTTCGGTCTGGCCCATAACAAAGAAGAATGAGCTCGTGTCACAGAATCATTACTTATCGGAGGTTGGCCATTCAGCCAGTCGAGTCCTTACTGGTGGAGAGTATTGTGAATGGAGATGAGGAGAATGCAGGATTTTCACAACAATATAGACAAGTTGGTGAAAGTGGATGGGCAGGCAGGGGGCAGGTGCAGTTCAATGCAGAGAAATGTGAAATGATTCATTTTGGGAGGAAGAATGTGGAGAGACAATATAGAATAAAAGCTACAATTCTGAAGTGGTAACAAGAACACAGGATCTTGGATTGCTATGTATACAAGTCACTAAAGATCGCAGGACAGGTTGAGAGAGTAGTTAATAATGCACAGAGTATCCTAAGCTTTACTAATAGTGACAGAGCACAAGAGCAAGAAGGTGATGCTAGACTTCTACAAGACACTGGGTTGTTCTAAGCCGAAATGTTGTGTCCACTCTTTGCGCTGCACTTTGGAAGAGACTTTATTTATTCCTATCCATGAAAATAACAAGAACACGATGGCATAGATTTAAAGTAATTAGTAAAAGAAGCAAAATTGATACTTGTTTATGCAGTCAAGAGAGTGTGGTGCTGGAAAAGCACAGCACGTCAGGGAGCATCTGAGGAGCAGGAGAATCGATGTTTCGGGCATAAGCCCTTCATCTGGAATGAGGCTTGTGAGGTGGGGCTGAGATATAAAGATTCCTGATGTCCAAAATGTCGATTTCCCTGTTCCTCGGATGCTGCCTGTCCAGCTGTGCTTTTCCAGTGCCACACTCGACTCTGACTTCCAGCATCTGCAATCCTCACTTTCTCCTACTTGTTTATACAGAGAGTAGCTTGGGTCTGGAATGTTCTGCCTAAGTGGACGGTGGAGGCAGGTTCAACTGAAGCAATCAAAAGGGAATCTGACTATTACCTGAAAAGGAAGAACGTACAGCGTTACAGAGAGAAGGCAGGAGAATGACAATAGGGAACTGCTTATTCGGAGAGCTGGAACAGACACGATGAATTGAACACACTCCTTCTGCACTGTTACAATTCTGTGATGGTACAGCAGATTCAATGGGTCGGATGGTCTAATTTTGCTCCTCTATCTTAGATCCATAAGATTGTAAGTCTAGGTTCCACAATCTTGTACCTTCAGCTAATAGAATCAGTTTTTCTATACCTACCTTATCCAAACTGCTGCTAACCTTGTATACATCAATCACTTCAATCTCCATTGGACCAAAAATAAATTAGTAAAAAACAAATCAATGGCCCATACCCCCAGCTTAGTTCCCCGATTTGTCAGATTGGTGAGGTCAAGCATTTATCAATGAGAAGGCATTTGTAGCCCGCGGTAACACTGTCATTTCAGGGTATTCATACCTTGAAAGTAGTTTAAATCAGGGGACCATCCATAAGACCTTTTTGTTTTTAAACACGTGGTAAATTGGCTTTGATGACAAGTATTATTTATGATTAGTCTAATACTGAAGTGGTGAGTGTCTTTGTCTATTAAGACCAGGACAACATCCAGGCTTGGGATAATAAGTGGCAGCTAACATTAGTGCCACACAAATGCCAATCAATGATATCTCCCACTGACATTCAATAGTCTTACCATCATGGAAGCCCCCCCCCCCCAATAATCCTGGGGGGTTACCACTGACTAGAAACTCAACTAAACTTGTCACATAAACACAGTGGCTAAAAGAGCAGGTCAGAGGCTGGGAACACTGCAGCAATTAACTCTAAACCCTGTCCACCATCTACAAGGCACAAGTCAGGAGGGCAATGGAATACTCTTCACTTGGGTATAGCCCCAACACCACTCAAGAAGCTTGACACCATCCAGGACAAAGCAGCCCACTTGATTAGTATCACATCCGCAAACATCAACTCCCTCCACCACTGGCACTCAGTAGCAGCAGTGTTTACCAGCTACAAGATGCATGGCAGAAAATCATCGTGTCTCCTTAGATAGCACTTTCCAAACTCATGACCTCTGCCACTTAGAAGAACAAAGGCAGGAGATGCATGGGAACACCACCAATTGCATGTTCCTCTCCAAGTTAGTCACCATCCTGACTTGGAAATATATTGCCGTTCCTTCAGTGTTGCTGGGTTACTCTCTCCCTAAGGGCATTGTGGGTCAATCTTAAAGTCATGAACTGTCTGAGTCACCACCACGTCCTAAAGGCCAATTTGAGAGGTCAACTTGATAGAGGTATAATAGAGTGGATAACCAGAGACTTTTTTCCCCCAAGGCAGAAATCTATATCATGAGGAGGCATTATGTTAAGGTAATTGGAGGAAGGTTTAGGAGAGATGTCAGAGATGGGTGCATGGAATGCACTGCCAATGGTGGTAGTCGAGTCAGATACATTAGGGACATTTAAGCAACTCTTGGATAGGCACATGGAAGATAGTACAATGAAGGACATGTAAGTTAGTCTGATCTTAGAGTAGGATAGTAGCACAACACTGAAGGCCGAAGGGCCAGCACTGTGCTGAACTGTTCTATGTAATTAGGGATGAGGAATAAACGTTCGCTTTGCCAGTGAATGAGAGAGTTTGGCTACTCTTGACTTACCAAGGCCGTAAAGCAACGATCTGTTTCTTCAACTTCGAACAAGACAAGGTCTTTGATAAAGACAGCGATGGCTCTCAGGATGAAGGACATAAATAAATTCATGTGGATGTAATTCCGTGTACAGTGCAACTTCCTGCAGAAGAAAAATTAACAGTGACGGTGACATAAATGGCCCAAGATTGAGGAGATAATTAAAGAATAACAAAACTCATTACCAGAAGAGGTAATGATGGTAGATAACTGTACTACTGTCAACACATTGATGGATCCTGTTGTCCTCTACCTCTCAATGGTTGAATTGTGGTACTAGCTGATCCAGAACACTTTCTGACCCAGCCGTTGCCATTATCTCATTCTCTCACCCAGGGGCGGCACAGTGGCTCAGTGGTTAGCACTGCTGCCTCACAGCACCAGGGACCTAGGTTCAATTCCTGCCTCAGGCGACTGTGTGTGGAGTTTGCACATTCTTCCTGTGTCTGCATGGGTTTCCTCCGGGTGCTCTGGTTTCCTCCCACAATCCAAAGGCGTACGTGTCAGGTGAATTGGCCATGCTAAACTGCCCATAGTGTTAGGTACAATAGCCAAGGGTAAATATGGGATAGGGGAATGGGTCTGGATGGATTACTCTTCGGAGGGTCGGTGTGGACGTGTTGGGCCAAAGGGCCTGTTTCCACACTGTAGGGAATCTAATCTAAATTAACGCCCCACTGTTTCAATTCCAATCCTCTTAAACTGTGCGTTCTGTAGCCTATTGCCAAAGGTCCACATCCCTTGATCACGTGTAGCATATAAACGGCAATATATCTGAGAAGGGTTTTGCCCAGGGCTGAGGACTTTTAGCAACAAGGCTAAGCAGTCGAAGACCAGTTTGCTGTAAAGGAGGCAGAGCAGAGATTTAAAGAAGTAAATCAAAATTAGGACAGAGGGATGGGGCAGTGGGATGGAGTGGCCCCTTCTAATGCCATGAAGAATCCAATGCAATTTGATATAATTCTGTGTCGGGTGGTAATGATGCTGATTTTCAGGGAGAACTTGGAACAAGCAATATCCCAACAAGTGGCTGTTACACACTGTGCCTCACATCGAGCCAAATGGATTTCCAACTTCCCAAATTCAAAATCTCTGTCTCCAAGTAAAACATGAAAGCCTCGCCCATTTTTCTCAAGAGCAGCGATTGGCTCCCGCGGTTACCAGTCAGAGGATGATGGAGGTGCCCCTGTCTGAAAGCCTCTCATACTCTCATGGTGGACTGGTCATATTCCTGTTCGCTGGGACAGGAGATCTGGATTCAAATCCCAGCTACTCCAGAGGGGTGTCATACCACTCCGAAATATCGCCCCTGGTGGAGGGACCGATTGTCCTCCTGAAGTGATCTCCTCATCTCTACAGTGGATGGGTGACACCCCACCCACATCATTGAATCCACACAACAATTAGTCATGTGGATATTTTACTGGGACACAAGTGATGGTCTAGGCTGTCAGTGTCCTTATTCAAAGTGGTCAGCTCCAAACCTAATGTTTTCCTTTATTTCCCCACTCCCTCTTAGTTACAGACTCAGTCATAGATTTGGCCATAGTCACAGTCCAGTCATAGAAGTAAACCATTCAGTCCATCGAGCCTGGTCCACCATTCAACACTATTGCGTCTGCTCAGACATGACTACCACTGAAGGTGCATGAATTCTAATTTCCTGCACTTGTCCCATATCCTTGAATGTTATGATATTTGAAGTATTCATCCAAATATATTTTAAAAGGTTGTCAAGTTTCCAGCCACCACTACCTTTCCAGGCTATGCTTTCCAGATTCCCACCACCTGCATTTTCCCAAATCCTCTCTGAATTTCCTGCATATTTATACATTGCCCTCTTGCGTTTGGTCCCTCAATGAAGGGAATAGCTGCTCTCTATTCACCCAGTCCATACCCCTCAATCTTAGACATCAATCATGTCTCCCTCAGCCTTCTCTGCTCCAAAGAAAACAATCCAAACCTATCTAAATGTCTTCCTATAGCTCACTTTCTCCATCCCAGGCTACACCCTGGGGGTACTATCTGATCCAGAACACTTTCTGACCCAGATGTCACCATTCTCTCATTCCCCCACCCATTAGTGTCCCACTGTTTCAATTCCAATCCTCTTAAACTGTGCATTCTGCGGACTATTGCCAAAGTTCCACATTCCATTATCATGTGTAGCATATAAATGGCAATATATCTTAGAGAGGCCAAATAACCCCCTCTAGTGCTATCACATCCCTCCTATAGTGTGATGACCAGAACAGCACACAGTACTCCAGTACACCAATGCTTTGTACAACGCCAACATTACCTTCTTGTTCTTATACGCTATGCCACGACTGATGAAAGCAAATGCCCCATATACCTTCTTCGCTATTCTATTCATGTGTTCTGCCAACTTCATTGATCTGTGAATAATTACCCCAAGATCTTTCTGTTCCTCTGAGCTACCCAACATTCTGCCATTTATTAAATATTCCTTCATCTTGTAGTTTCTTCGAAGTTCCTCACCTCGCACCTATCAGGATTAAATACCATCTGACCAACCCATCTATATCTTCCTGAAACCTACAACCAACTTCTTCACTATTAACCACTCTAACAATCTTCACCCTTAGCCAACTGTAGTACCCCTCAGTGCATGCTGAGAATTTCTATTTGTCATCGGAGTGAATGCTGATTCATTAAGTCAGAATCATACAGCGAAAAAATAGACCCTTCGATCCAAACTGTCCATGTTGATCAAGTTTCCCAAACTACACTAGTCCGACTTCCCTGCATTTGGCCCATATCCCTCTAAACCTTTCCGATTCATGTACTTGTCCAAATGTCTTTTAAATGTTGTAACTGTACCTGTATCGACCACTTCCTCTGGCAGTTCATTCCACATATGAACCACTATGTGAAAATGTTGCCAGTCAGGTCCCTTTTAAATCTTTCTCCTCACTGTAAAATTATGCTGTCTGGTTTTGACAGCCCCAATCATAGGGAAAAATCCTTTGCTATTCATCTTATCCATACCCCTCATGATTGGATCAACCTCTATAAAGGTCACCCCTCAACCTCCTACGCTCCAGAGAGAAAAGTCCCAGGCTATCCAGCCTCTCCTTGTAACTAAAATCCTTTAGTCACAGCAACATCCCCGTAAGTCATTTCTGCACCCTTTTTAATTTAATAACATCCTTCCAATATCAGGGTGATCAGATCTGTCCACAGTAGAGGCCTCACCAATGTCCTGTACAACTGCCACATGACATCCCAATTCAATGGTCTGAGCAATGAAGGTAAGTGTGCTAAACACCTCCTTCATTACCCTGTCTATCTATCTGTGACCCCACTTTCTAAGAACTATGTACTTATACCCCAAGGTCTCTGTGTTGAATAACACTCCCTAGGGCCCCACCGTTAACTGTCTAAGTCCTGCCCTTGTTGAGAAATCAAATTTTATTTGTTGCTATTGTTTAGTGGCTGAACAAGGACAGGTTTCAAGATTAAAATTGAAGCCAAGTTTCCCCTTATTCTATCCCCTCATCCCCAGGCGTCATCGGAAAAGAAAGACTTGTATTTACATAGCACCTTGCACCAGCCTGACACATTCCCAAAGTGCTTGCCCAGCCCATCAAATCCTTAATGCTGTTATAGAGACAAACTGCATAGGACAGACCCTTTGGTCTAATCAGGAGAAAGTGAGGACCTGCAGATGCTGGAGATCAGCCAAAAACAATTGTGGTGCTGGAAAAGCACAGCTGGTCAGGCGGCATGCAAGGAGCAGGAGTGTCGAGTCTCCTGCTCCTCGGATGTGCCCGGTGAGCTATATTTTCCAGCATCGCAATTTTTGACTTTGGTCTAATCAGCCCATGCCAAACTAAACTCGTCCTAGCTGCCTGTTCCTGACCCATATCCCTCCAAACCCTTTCCTCTTCATGTCCTTTTCCAAGTGTCTGGTCAAGTAAGAAAGGAAATATCACCTTAAGCAAGAGGAGGAGAAGTAGATCATTCAGTTTTTTGGGCCAAGTCCCCCATTCAATACCATCATGGCTGACCTTCAGCTATAACTCCACTTTGGTATTTCCTCCCCATGCCCCTTGGTTCCTGGAGAGACCAGGAATCTATCTATGTTAGCTTTAAACATCTTCAAATGATGAAGCATACACAAATCTCTGGGGTAGTGAATTTCAGAGGTTCACAACCCCTTGAGTGTAGAAACTCATCTTCAGTCCTAAATGATCAGCCCCATACCCAGAGACAGTGCCCCTCCCTTGACCCTTCCCGATTCCCCAGACAGTAGAAACAATCTCTCAGCATCGACTCTGAGAAGCCCCATCACGATTTCATACGGTTCATACGGCCTCTCATTTTTCTATAACTTTTGAGAATGTAGAGGCAATTTGCTAAGAATCTCATCCCTGGGACAAATTCATTGAGTTGTCTCAGTAATGCATGTATATCTTTTGTTGAATGTGAAAACCAAAACGGCACTTTTCTTTGTATTCACTCATGGGATGTGGCTGTTGCTTGCTGGGCAGCATTTATTGGCCCACAGGGCAGTTAAGAGTCAACCACGTTACTGTAGGTCTGGAGTCACATGTAGACCACACTAGATAAGGATGTCAGTTTCCTTCCCTAAAGAACATTAATGAACCAAATGAGTTTTCTTTCATGGACAACTATTTCTGGGATTTAATCCCAGGAATTTTTATTGCCCCGTCAGCCACAGTGGGATTTGAACTCGGGACCCCACAACACTGAGATCCTTGATTAATGGTCTAGCGGTAAGACCACTCGACCATTGTCTCCCCTTCAGATGTGCTCTCCCCAAAACCCAAATGACTGTAGTAGGACCTCTCTATTCCTGCTAAAGCCTTGCAGACTCAAATTAAGATCACCAAAGGAGGCCATTTGGCCCATCATCTCTGCTATAGCCCTTCAAGTGAATGCCAGTACCTTATGCCAAACTCTTATTTGTCCCCTTGTGATGTCCTACCTGAAAATGCAAAGGATAATTATCGCAGTTGTCAGGGCACAGAGGGACAAACTGTGCCCGATGGTGTAACCAGTCTTCACTGCTTGATAGAAATCCCTCTGTGGGGGTAAGAAAGAGGTATTTAGGTGATTAAGCGGGACTCAGGTTTTGCTGAGCACTTACGCAGAAGATGCTAAGCATAAGCCCCACCTCCCCAAAGTCACCTGGTTCACATTCCACCCTCCTACTAGCAGCTCGAAACACATGTGGCCGAATTATTGATACCTACTAAAAACATAAAGTCCAGAAGGAGGCCATTTGGGCCATCATGTCTTTGCTAGCCCCAAAGTCCCCATACTCCAGCTCTAGCTCTCCAACTATCAGGAGCGTGGAGGAGGGGGGGGGGGGGGCACGGTATTCCAAACACTTACAACCATCATGGGTTTGAGTCGACCATCATTTTAGTTTCCCACTTGCTTCTATCCAAGACAAAACCCTCCTCCAATCGCATCTGTTTCTTTTGCTCAGCTACTGAATGTGGAGTCACTGGCTAGGCCAGCATTTATTGCCCATCCCTAATTGCCCAGAGGGCAGTTGAATCAGCGACACTGCTATGGGTCTGGAGTCACATGTAGGCCAGACCAGGTAAGGACGGGAGATTTCCATCCCTAAGGAGACATTCGTGAACCAGTTCGGTTTTGCCCAACAATGACAATAGATTCATGGCCACCATTAGACCCTTAATTCCATGGTGGGATTTGAACCAGAGTCTCCAGAACATTAGCTGAGTTTCTGGGTTCAAATCCAGCCATGGCAGATGGGGGAATTAGCATTCAATTAAAATTAAGAGTCTACCAATGACTATGAAACCACTATCGATTGTCAGGAGAAGAGATATCTGGACCGCTAAGGACCTTGAGGGAAGGAAACTGCCATCCTCACCTGGTCATAGAGTCATATAGTGCTGAAACAGACCCCAATTCGTCCATGTTGACCAGATATCCTAAATGAATCTGTTCCCATTTACCAGCATTTGCCCCATATCCCCCTAAGCCCTTCCTATTCATATACCCATCCAGATGCCTTTTAAATGTTGCAATTGCACCAGCCCCCACCACTTCCTCTGGCAGCTCATTCCATACATGCACCGCCCTCTGTGGGAAACAGTTTCCCCTTGGGTCCCTTTTAAATCTTTACCCTCTCTCACTTTAAACCTATGCCCTCTAGTTTTGGAGTCCCCTACCCCAGGGAAAAGACCTTGGCTATTCACTCTCTGTGGGCCCCTGTGACTTTATAAACCTCTAATAACCTGGCTTACACGTGACTCCACACCCACAGCAAATGTTAATTTTTAGAAAGATTGGCCACCTTAACATGACCTCATATGCAAAACTCCACCTGGTGTTCCTAGGTGCAGTGGTATTCAGTAACCACAGATAAAACACTCGAGAATGTTTCCACAGTACAATTCTCTTGTCGCTATCACTAAAACAGAGGGAATATTATTCAGGATCACTGAATCATTAACAGCTGTGAGTTTGCCATGGGAGCATTCCAGATAAAAATACTTCCTGGATAAAGAGCTCGGCTGTTCCACGGTGTACCTCACTTATCAGCATATAAAATTTACATAAATTTGACATTTGAGTGTAAATGATTGCTGCCAGTGAGCTGCACAAATGATCGTCACTGCAAAAGATCGCTAAACTTCAGCTGCTAGTACTTTTTAAAAAAAATAACTGTTGTCCTGCGAAAATGTTTTGCTGGTCAGGTAGGATTTCCACAGTTTGTATCCCCCCTCTCCCCGGTTACTGTGAGGAGAATGAGTCCTCAAGATTTTTAGAATGTGCTTCTTAATTTGAGCAGTAGCTAACAGATTGACAGCACGAATTGAGTCAAACAGCACAGAAACAGACATTTCAGTCCAACTCATCCATGCCGATCCTAAATACACCGAATCACATTTGCCAGCATTTGACCCATATCCCCCCGAAAACCTTCCTATTCACATATCAATCCAAATGGCCTTTTAAAATATTGTCATTGTACCAGCCTCCACGACTTCCTCTGGCAGCTCATTCCATATACGTACCATCCTCTGCATGAAAATGTTGCCCCTTATGCCAGTTTTAAATCTTTCCCTTCTCATCTTCAACCTATGCCCTCTAGTTCTGGACTCCCCAACCCCAGGAAAAAGACCTTGTGTATTTACCCTATCCATGCCCCTCATGATTTTGTAAACCTCTGCAGGGTCACCCCTCAGCCTCCAATGCTCCAGGGAAAACAGCCCCAGCCTGTTCAGCCCCTCCCTGTAGCTCAAACCCTGCAACATCTTTATAAATCTTTTCTACACTTTAGTGAAAGATCAGCATAGAAGGTGCCCATTCAGCTCCTGGTTTCTGCTCTGGTTTTCTGAATGAGCTGACAATTTCCTTGCCCAATTAAACCATTTCAAATGCTCATTATTTGAAATAAAAGCGAGGCAATTTTGGATCTTGATTCAGCTGTGATTTGTAACAAGACATCTTGAACCTTATCAATCCTCTACCTTTCTAATTTTTTTTTTCTAACCTCTCCCTTCATTTGGTGATGGCCCTTGAATTTCTATTCTCTTGTCACTCACGGACTGATTAACAGTCTTTTCTTTAAGGAGCAGCCGTTCTTTTTAGCTTCCTTACTAACTTTCGCGATTGTCTCATACTATGTCACCTCATGAAAGGAGAGTGGAGTGTGTGTGTGTGTGTGTGTGCACCTGTTTGGCAGTGGCACAATTTGTTGAGTGCAATAGTCAGGCAAAACGGGCAGCCACCTTAAAGAGGCATTAAGACCCAAGCATTGTTTCATATATCGAGGGACCTATAATGACATCTGAAGAGTTTGACGGAGTTGTGTAATGTGGGCACATGGCTGGTTTCCCTTGGGACTTTCCTGGTGAAGATGCGGCCTACAAAGTGGTCTCCTTCAGTACAATGAGACAATGATGTAGCCTACAGTGGTAGGAGCTGTGTTCTTGTTGGTCAACTACTGGGCCAGAACAGCACCAGCACATCCTCAATCTCCCACCCCAGCAAACCCCTCAACCCACCCCACCTCCGACTACGTTTCCCTCTACCTCTTACCACTCCCCTGCTTCCTGCTGCTGATAGAGCATTAAGCCAGAAGCGTAAAGGTGGAGGTGCGTTAAGATCGGACAGATCGTGGCTAAGATAAAGCTGAAGGCCCAACTTGTGTTCTTAGGGTTCCCTTTAAAAGGGAAGAAGGGAATCTGCCATCCTTACTGCATCTGGCCCTATGTGTGCCTCCATGTAACTATAATCAATGACCAGTGTTGCTGAAATCCCGCGAACATCCCTGAAAGTTGCCACCCAGGTTGATAGGCTGGTCATGAGGGCATATGGTGTGCTGGCATTTATTGGTAGGAGAATTGGGTTTCGGAGCCATGAGGTCATGCTTCAGCTGTACAAGACATGGGTAAGGCCGCACCTGGAGTATTGCGTACAGTTCTGGTCACCGCATTATAGGAAGGACGTGGAAGCTTTGGAAAGGGTTCAGAGGAGATTTACTAGGATGTTGCCTGGTATGGAGGGAAGGTCTTATGAGGAAAGGCTGAAGGACTTGAGGTTTATTTCATTGGAGAGAAGGTTGAGAGGTGACTTAAATTTGAGATGTGTATGATAATCAGAGGGTTAGATAGGTTGGACAGTGAAAGCCTTTTTCCACTGATGGTGAAGGCTAACACTAGGGAACACAGCTTTAAATTGAGAGGTGATAGGCTTAGGACAGATATCAGGGGTAGTTTCTTCACTCAGTAGTAGGAGCGTGGAGCGACTTGCTGTAACAGCAGTAGACTCGCTGACATTAAGGGCATTTAAATGGTCATTGAATATATATATATAGATAATAATGGAACAGTGTAGGTTAGATGGGCATCAGATGAAGTTCACAGGTCAGCGCAACATCGAGGGCCAAAGGGTTTGTACTGCAGTGTAATGTTCTACGATGTGATAGACGGGTCATCACTGGGTGAAGTGAATTTGGGATGGTGGTTCACCATCATGGAGACATAGCTAGCTTCTGATAAGATGCAACCCACCGAGATCACCTCGCATTATTCTGAACTCGAGACAACAGACTCAATGTCTCAGCACAAGCCCATTACACCAGAGACTAGCCTCGAACATCTCCTTTAAACCTTCTCCCCCACGCACCTTAAAAAGGTATGTCCCCTACCATTCGACATTTCTACCCATGGATAAAGATTTCGACCATCCACCCTGTCCATGCTTCTCAGTTTAATCAGGTCACCCCCCACGCCTCCCTACCTCATGCTCTAGTGAAAACAATCCAAGTCGAGAGTGTGGTGCTGGAAAAGCACAGGAGGTCAGGCAGCATCCGAGGAGCAGGAGAATCGATGTTTCGGGCAACAGCTCTTCATCAATAGGCTCATCCTGATGAAGGGCTCTTGCCCGAAATGTCGATTCTCTTGCTCTTCGGATGCTGCTTGACCTGCTGTGCCTTTCCAGCACCACACTCTTGACTCTGATCTCCAGAATCTGCAGTCCTCACTTTCTCCTGAAAACAATCCAAGTTAGTCCAACATCTCCTCAATACACTCCAATCCAGGCAACATCCTGGTCAATCACTTTTGTATCTTGTCCAGAGCCTTCGCGTCCTTCCAAAAGTGTGTGGACCAGCACACAATGCTCCAAATGTGGCCTAACTAAAGTCTGAAACAACTACAACATGACTTGCCAACTTTTATACTCAATTCCCTACCTGTTGAAGGCAAGTGTGCTATATGGCTTCCTTAAACTTTATTCTTCATTTGTGTTGTCACTCTCAGGAAACTGTGCGCTTGCATCCCAAGATCCCTCTGTATACGCAATGTTCCTGAGGGTCCTGCCATTTATGGTTTACTTTCCTCTTGTCTTTGACCTCCCAAAATGCAACACCCCATGCTTGTTCAGATTAAACTCCATCGGTCAGATCTCTGCCCAACCTTCCAACTGACCTACATCCTGCTGTATCCTTTGACAAATTTCCTCATGACCAATTTTCATGCTAACTGCTGACTTACTAATCAGACCACCTACACTTTTCATCCAAATCATAATATATATAAAATCATAAATAATAGAGGTCTCAGCTCTGATCCTTGCGGAATACCACTGGTCACTGACCTCCAATCAGAAAAACACCCTTGTTTTGGTGCCTTATCTACACTGGCATTGGAGGTGGTCCACAGAAGGTTTGATTCTGGGTACGTAGGAACTTTCCTTTGAGGAGAGGTTGAGTCTGTACTGATTAGAGTTTAAAAGAATGAGAGGTGACCTTACCAGAATATACAAATTCTTTGGGGACTTGACAGGGTAGATGTGGTGAGGTTGTTTCTCCTTGTGGGAGAGTCTAGGACCAGAGGGGGCAATCTCAGAAGGACAGTGTCACACATTTAAGACAGAAAGGAGGAATTTCTTCTCTCAGAGGGGACTGAATCGGTGGAATTCTTTACCCCAGAGGGTGTTGAGGTTGGGTCGTTGGGTATATTCAAGGCTCAGACAGATTTTTAAATCAGGAAGGGAATCAAGGTTATGGGGAAAAAGGCAGGAAAGTGCAGTTGAGGATTATCAGATCAGCTATGATCTCATTGAATGGTGGAGTAGACTCAATGGGCTGAATGGCCTGCTTCTGCTCCTATGTCTTATAGTCTTATCTGCAGGATTCTGGAGATAGCATGTATTCTAACCATTCTTGAGGTAAAGAAATTTCACCTGATTTTCCTATTGGATTAGCTCGTGACTATTCTACATTGAAGAATTCCAGTTTTTTCACTCCTCCTGAAGTGAGGGAAACTTTTCTAAATCTACGCCCCCATTAAAATCTTCCATAATTTTAACCTTGCACTCTCATTTCTCGGGAAAACAGTGGAAAGACCCCTCAAATATCATCTCTTGTAAATCTGTTTGGATCCTTCTCTGCTGTTTCTTTATCCTTTTCACAAAACGGAGTCCAAAATGCCAAGGGCGGTTGAATCAAATTAAAACCCAGTCTCACGCGAGTCAATTCGAAAGGATTCCTAGTTTGCAAATTTTTAAAATCAAATTAATTTGATTTGTTAAGTGGAGTGATAGTCCAGGACAGGACCGCCACCAGCCCCCCCCCCACCCCCACCCCCCTTCCCAATGCCCCAAACACCCTTCTTGTTGCCATGGGATACCTGTCCTCTCAGGCTACCATTTGTAATTACTTGGTAAGCTGGGCAATGAAGAGCAGGAACAGGAAGCTGACAAACCTTCTGCACGGTTGGAGTGGTGTTGTTGTTGTATCTACAGGCCAGAAAATAGGGGAGTGAGAGACTGGCCCAACCTTGCGTCGTGCAGTTCCTGCTGACATTGGCTGAAAGGCAAATGTTTTGCATGTTTTTATTATCTTAGGACAGAAACGGAGTTGTGTCACAATAACTCACATTCATATAGCGCCTTCACTGGAGTATGAAAACATCCCCAAGGCACTTCATGGATCAGGAATAAGACAAAAGGATCCGGCCTGGGGACTTGAAGGGAGACATGCATTTACATGGCCTCAGACAGTGCCAATTAATTAACTTCAAATTGTAGAGAGCACAGAGTCACAGTGGTCTACAACACAGAAAAGGGCCTTTGACCCACATTGTCTGTGCCAGTCAAAAATAACCATTATAATCCCATTTTTGCAGCACAGAGCAAGAAGTCTCAAGCAACAATATGATAATGATAACATTTTGGCAACCAATCAGCAGCCTTTTCTCCTGCAGTATAAATTGTTACGATCATTTAAAAATTAGCACTCTTGTACATGTGCGAAATGACAACGTCTGGCATTTCAGCAAGATTGAATGTGATAACAATTGGATAATCTGCCATGATGACAGCAGCTGAAGGACGATATTGGCTGGAGAGTGTTAAAGAGCTCTACTTACACTGTCCTGCCCTTGATAGTTTGAATGACTGGGATTTTTCAGAACAGGCATTGATAAACTTCCCAGTGGCAGCCTCTAAAATGGCCGACACGGTCACAGTCAAGGATGGTGGGACGGTTCTGCTGGACCAATTAGCTTTGCAGCCTCTTTAAGAGGCGGGGCCGCTGTGGAGGCTGAAAGCCGAATGGGGGCTTTAACATACAGTTGGCCACATAGGTGTTCTCTTGGTGGTCGAACAAAATAAATGATAAAATCCATTCACAACAGTGTCTTTCTTTCCGTCTTACTATATAAAATTTTTTTTAAAAAAAAGTGTATAATCATGACTTGGAGGGAGAAAAAACAGAAAATAAAGGGCCCGATTTTGCCCTAAACAAATAATTAAAAAAGGCAAATAGAAAAAGACCTCCATTTTGAGGTGTCCCCAGTGGGGAGGCAGACATTTTCCAGCAGCCCCTCCAATGGCAGTGCCAGTGGAGTATCCAGATGTCATAGCTTACCAGGTCCTTCTATTGCATGCGTCACAATGTCAACTTTCACCAATTTGTGGTTGTCAGCAATCCTTTCTCCTTGACAGAGTCTAAGGGCTTTATTTGGTTGTCAGTAGTGGAGGAAAATTGCTAGTGAGCCTTATTAAGGAGAGGCTTGTTTCTTAAAGACAATGTCGTTGACTTATCAATGTACATTGAGAAGTTAGACACAGGGAGATCAGTGGATGTTGGCCTTCACTCTGGGTTGGTTACCTTTGATGTCCAGGAAAAGTGCAGGCAGGAATGGACAAGGCATCACCACAACCTCCCCGACCTGAGCAGATGGCCAGCACGTGAGGTTGTCCCACATTCCTTGACATCCTGCAAAATAGTAGTACATATCCTCAAAAGTGAATCAAAATGGCTAGGTCTCATACAATGGACCTTAAAAATAACAAAAACAACTATGGATACTGAAAATCATACATAAAGGAGACCGACTATGGCCATTCCCCTCACCATTAAGTATATTGTTTTGGATACCGCTGGTGGGGGGGGGGGGGGGGGGGGGGGGGAATGACCTACCAGAGGAAAGCCATAGTGGTCAGTTCTCTGGCACTGAGCCTGACACTGTGGCCCAGAAGGGAAGGGGGCAGAATGGAAAAGCGCTAGTGGTAGGAGACTATCGTTAGGAGAACTGACAGGAGATTTTGTGGTCAGGATCGGGATTCCCGGAAGGTATGTTGCCTCCCTGGTGCCAGGGTCCGGGACGTCTCCGATCGGGTGTATAAGGTTCTGAAAGGGGAGGGCAAACAGCCAGAAATCATGTTACATATTGGCACTAATGATATAGCCAGGAAAAGGATTGAGGATATAACAAGTGATTTCAGGGAGTTAGGATGGAAGCTGCAGAGCAGGACGAACAGAGTAGTGTTCTCAGGTTTACTACCGGTGCCACAAGATAGCGAGACGTGGAACAGGGAGTGGGCGCAGCTTAACACATGACTGCGCAGCTGGTGTAGGGAGGAGGGCTTCAGATATGTAGATAATTGGGATGCCTTCTGGGGAAGGTGGGACCTGTATAAGAAGGACGGGTTGCACCTGAACTGGAGGGAGACCAATGTCCTGGGTGGAAGGTTTGCTCGAGTAGTTCGAGGGGGTTTAAGCTAGTGTGGCAGGGGGGTGGGAACCTGAGCTGTATACTGGAGGTGAGAGTTGATGGAGATGAGGCAAGAGCAAGAGGTAGATCAGCTAGTGGGAAGGATTTTCCTGGCAAGGAACCAAGGGATGGGTTAAAGTGGGTTTGCTTTAATGCAAGGAGTATCAGGAATAAAAATGACGGACTTAGAGCATGGATCAGTACCTGGTGCTATGATGTTGTGGCCATAACAGAGACATGGGTTTCTCAGGGGCAGGAATGGTTGCTGGATGTTTCTGGGTTTAGAGCATTTAAAAAGAATAGGGAGGGGGGGATAAAAAAAAAGAGGAGGGGGTGTAGCACTGCTAATCAGAGAGGTTATCACAGCTACAGAAGTTACCATTGTCGAGGAGGGTCTGCCTACTGAGTCAGTATGGGTGGAAATTAGGAACAGCAAGGGAGCAGTCACCTCATTAGGGGCTTACTACAGGCCCCCCAATAACAGCAGGGAGATTGAAGAAAGCATAGGTGGCAGATTTTGGAAAAGTGTGAATGTAGTAGGGTTGTTGTAACGGGTGACTTTAACTTTCCCAATATTGATTGGAACCTCCATCAAGCAGATGGTTTGGAAGGAGCTGTTTTTGTAAGGTGTGTTCAGGAGGGTTTTCTAACTCAGTACGTTGATGAGGGAGAGGCCATTTTGGATTTGGTGCTCGGCAATGAGCCGGGGTGGGTTTCCGATCTTGCGGTGGGAGAGCATTTTGGTGATAGTGACCACAACTGCCTCACATTCTACATAGCTATGGAGAAGGAGAGAAGCAGGCACAATGGGAGGTTATTTAATTGGGGAAAAGGAAACTATGATATTATCAGACATGAGTTGGGAAGCATGGACTGGGAGCAATTGATCCATGGAAAGGGCACTATAGACATGTGGAGACTGTTTAAGGAACAGTTGTTGCGAGCGATGCACAAATGTGTTTCTCTGAGACAGGCAAGAAGGGGCAAGATAAAGGAACCTTGGATGACGAGAGTAGAGGAGCTTCTCGTCAAAAGAAAGAAGGCAGCTTAAATAAGGTGGAGGAAGCAAGGGTCAAGCTCAGCTCTAGAGGATTACAGGCAGGTGAGGAAGGAGCTCAAAAATGGTCTGAGGAGAGCCAGGAAGGGGCATGAAAAAGGCTTGGTAGGAAGGATTAGGGAGAATCCAAAGGCATTTTACACATATCTGAGGAATAAGAGAATGATCAAAGAAAGAGTAGGGCCGATCAGGGATAGCATAGAGAACTTGTGTATAGAGTCTGAGGAGGTAGGGGAAGCCCTAAATGAGTTTTTTGCTTCTGTCTTTACTAAAGAAAAGGACCTTGTAGTGAATGAAACCATTGAGGAGCAGGTAAGCATGCTGGAACAGATAGAGATTGAGGAAGCTGATGTGCTGAAAAGTTTGACAAACATTAAGATTGGCAAGTTGCCAGGGCCAGACCAGATTAGTCCTCGGCTGCTTTGGGAAACGAGAAATGTGATTGCTTCGCCGCTTACAAACATCTTTGCATCCGCACTCTCCACCGGAGTCGTACCTGAGGACTGGAGCGAGGCAAATGTAATTCCTCTCTTCAAGAAAGGAAATAGGGAAATCCCTGGCAATTACAGACCAGTCAGTCTCACATCTGTCGTCTGCAGGGTGTTAGAAAGGATTCTGAGGGATAGGATTTATGACCATCTGGAAGAGCATGGCTTGATTAAATGCAGTCAACATGGCTTTGTGAGGGGCAGGTCATGCCTCACAAATCTTATTGAGTTCTTTGAGGATGTTACTAGACAAGTTGATGAGGGTCGAGCGGTGGATGTGGTGTATCTGGACTTCAGCAAGGCATTTGATAAGGTTCCCCATGGTAGGCTCATTCAGAAGGTCAGGAGGAATAGGGTACAGGGAACGTTAGCTGTCTGGATACAGAATTGGCTTGTCGACAGAAGAAGGAAAGTATTCTGCCTGGACGTCAGTGGTGAGTGGTGTTCCACAGGGCTCTGTCCTTGGGCCTCTACTCTGTGTAATTTTTATTAATGACTTGGATGAGGAGATTGAAGGATGGGTCAGCAAGTTTGCAGACGACACAAAGGTTGGAGGTGCCGTTGACAGTATAGCGGGCTGTTGTAGGCTGCAGCGTGACATTGACAGGATGCAGAGATGGGCTGAGAGGTGGCAGATGGAGTTCAACCTGGATAAATGCGAAGTGATGCATTTTGGAAGGTTGAACTTGAAAGTTGAGTACAGAATTAAAGACAGGATTCTTGGCAGTGTGGAGGAACAGCGGGACCTTGGTGTGCAGGTACACAAATCCCTTAAAATTGCCACCCAAGTGGACAGGGTTGTTAAGAAAGCATATGGTGTTTTGGCTTTCATTAACAGGGGGATTGAGTTTAAGAGTCGTGAGATCTTGTTGCAGCTCTATAAAAAACTTTGGTTAGACTGCACTTGGAATACTGTGTCCAGTTCTGGTCATCCTATTATAGGAAAGATATGGATCCTTTGGAGAGGGTTCAGAGGAGGTTTACCTGGATGCTGCCTGGAATGGAGGGCTTATCTTACAAAGAGAGGTTGACTGAGCTTGGACTTTTTCACTGGAAAAAAGAAGGAAGAGAGGGGACCGAATTGAGGTGTATAAGATAATGAGAGGCATAGATAGAGTCGATAGCCAGAGACGTTTTCCCAGGGCAGAAATTGTTAACACGAGGAGTTATAGTTTTAAGCTGTTTGGCGGAAAATATAGAGGGGATGTCAGAGGCAGGTTCTTTACACAGAGTTGAGAGAGCATGGAATGCGTTGCCAGCAGCAGTTGTGGAAGCGAGGTCATTGGGGATATTTAAGAGACTGCTGGACATGCATATGGTCACAGAAATTTGAGGGTGCATTCATGAGGATCATGGCACAACATCGTGGGCTGAAGGGTCTGTTCTGTGCTGTACTGTTCTATGTTCTAAGAACTAGGAGCAGGAGTAGGCCATCTGGCCCCTCAAGCCTGCTCTGCCATTCAATAAGATCATGGACTCAGCTCTGCTTACCCACCCTCACACTGTAACCCTTAATTCCTTTGCTGGTCAAAACGTTATCTATCTTAGCCTCAATCACTTCACTGGGCAGGGAGTTCCACAGATTCACAATCCTCTGGGTGATGAAGTTCCTTCCCAATTCAGTCCTAAATCAGTTTTCCCTAATTTTGAGGCTATGTCCCTAGTTCTAGTTTCACCCACCAGTGGAAATTAGATTAGATTAGATTACTTACAGCATGGAAACAGGCCCTTCGGCCCAACAAGTCCACACCGACCCTCCTAACAGCAACCCAACCATACCTATTCCCCTACATTTACCCCTTCACCTAACACTACGGGCAATTTAGCATGGCCAATTCACATAACCTGCACATTTTTGGATTATGGGAAGAAACCAGAGCACCCAGAGGAAACCTACGCGTACATGGGGAGAATGTGCAAACTCCACACAGACAGTTGTCTGAGGCAGGAATTGAACCTGGGTCTCTGGCGCTGTGAGGCAGCTGTGCTAACCACTGTGCCTCCCTGCTTTTATCTTATAGAAACATATAAAATTATGAAGGAAATAGATAAGATTCCCCCCCCCCCCCACCCTCATTCTTATGAATTCCAATGAATATAGTCCCAGTCTATTCAGTCTCTCTTCATAATCCAACCCCCTCAACTCTGCAATCAACCTAGTGAGCCTCCTCTCGTGTCTATACATCCTTTCTCAAGTCAGGAGACCAGAACAAGTAATAAGACGAGAAATTCAGCAGGTCTGGCAGCATCTGTGGAGACAAAGCAGAGTTAATCTTTTGGGTCTAGTGACGCCTCTTCAGTGGCCCTAATGTTCTAAAGAGTTTTTCCGGCAATTTCTCATTGTTTCTTAAACCCAGGACTCAGGTGGAACAGGTAATCAGGAAGGCTAATGAAATGCTGGCCCTTATTGCAAACAGGTTGGACTATAGGAATAGGGGAGTCTTACTGCAACTGTACAAGGTGTTGGTGAGACCACATCTGGAGCACTGTGCTCCTTTATTTAAGAAAATACATTATTCATTCCAGGCAGCTCCAGTAAGATTCACTCGGATGATCCCTGGTATGGAGGGAGTGTCTTAGGAGCAAAGGTTAAACAGGTTGGGACTCCACTCACTGGAGTTTAGAAGAATGAGAGGGGATCTCATTGGAACATATTGGATTCTTAAGAGACTTGACAGGGTCAATGCTGAGACGATGTCTCCCCCTCGTAGGAAAGTCTGAGACCAGAGGGCAGAGCCTCAGAATGAAGGGGCATCAACCTAAGATGGAGATGAGGTGGAATTTCTTCTTTCAGAGGGTTGAGTGTCTTTAGAACTCCTTGATTTGGGGAAGGGTCCTCGTGCATGTTTAAGGCCGAGATAGAGAGATTTTTGATCAGTTGGGGAAAGGGCAGGAAGGTGGACGCGAGGAACACTGGATCAGCCGTGAACCTATTGAATGGTGGGGCAGGCTCAAGGGGCTGAATGGCCTACCCCTGAACCGATTTCTTGTTCTTAAAACAGCAGGCCTTAAGAACAGAACAAACAGGAGGAATAGACCATTCGGTCCATCGGGCTTGCTCTGTCATTTGAAACGATCACTCCTAGGTGTAACCCCACTGTCTGTCCGCACCTGACCCCCTCCCCCCACAAAACCCTGAACAATTAGCTCCCTTGTCAAAAAATAAAATCGGTCTAGCTCAGTCTTAAACATATTCAATGATTCCTCCTTTGCTCACTGGGGATGAGAATGGAAAAGATTCATTGGGCCAGAGAGAAGAAATCCTTTCTTATCTTCAATTTAAATGGGAGATCCTTTACGTGGTGTTGCCTAGATCCTGGACAATGTGTGCACTGGGACTCGTGCAGTGCTGCCACATTGACTTAACTCCAGGTGTGTTTGGGCCTCCCATTTTACACAAACATATTCATAGAGTCATACAGCTGGTGCTATTGACAACCTTACCACCCGACGCCTGGAGGAGGAATGCCTCATATTCTGCCTTGGGACCCTGCGACCACACGGGATAAATGTGGATTTCAACAGTTTCCTCATTTCCCCTCCCCCCCCTCCCACATTATCCCAGTCCCAAGCCTCCAACTCGGCACCACCCTCCTGACCTGTCCATCACCTTTCCCATCTATCTGCTCCACCTCCTCTCAGATCTATCACCTTCATCTACCTATTGCTTTCTCAGCTACCTTCCCCCCTCACCCACCTCCCTCCCATTCATCTCAATCCCTGGCCCACAAGCCTCATTCCTAGTGAAGGACTTCTATCCGAAACGTCGACTCTCCTGCTCCTCGGATGCTGCCTGACTCACTGTGCTTTTCCAGCACCACACTCTGGACACTTGCGATGGACAACTTTAAAGGATGCAGATTCCAGTACACCTACACCCCTAACTGATGCGAGAATCTGTTTCAAATGGATATTTGTGCATATGTTCCATAAACCACACACACACACACACCCCTAGCTCTATGGCCAAGGCATAGCTCTGAGAATCAATTTGCTTGGTTAACCAAGCACAGTCAATTTACCGCCAAATCAGCACAGTCTTGTCATACAGTATAAATATTGATTTTCCCTTTAAATCTCACAAATTACCTTGTTGGTTCAAGACAAAACACTTCAACAAAATGTTCCTGCTTTTCAGCAACACTCTTGTTGGGTACTACCAAAGAATAACAAATCTTGGTTGTACCCTCCTGTGGAGAGCGAAAAGAGGGATGCTGATTCATCACCCCTAGCCTCCTCCAACTGGTCAACAGAAAGGAGAAGATGCAGTGAATTTGGCATCTGTACCAGTAAGAGACAAAAAATGCTGAGAGTAGCCAGCAGAGTAGAAGCTGTAGTAATATTAAGGCTAGTCAGTAAGTGACATGACTTGGTTTGACACCCCTTTAATTGACCATTTTATACTCTGTACACAAGGTCCAACAGGAGCTCTCAGTCCTCTAGCCCCAGTTGACTTCTGAGGGATTATCCTGGCCATCTCAGTTACCATCTGCTCCATGGGCATTATCTGATTTAAAAAAAAGAAAACACCTCCTCCCGTCTAACTTTGTGTGTGCATGTTTCCTGGACGGACCAAGGAGTGTGAGATAAGTCATGGCTACCCTTAGTGTTGAAAGTCATTTCCATTTTCCTTTCAGAATTGTGAATCACAATTTCTGCAGGTCCTTCCTTTCCTTCTGAGAAATACTGCTGGAGTATCCTCAGGTGGTGTCCACTGAGATTGCAAATGCTGAAAGATGTCCAGAATGTTGGTGATTGAGTTCACTTGTCAAGTGTCTGTGACATTATTGAACTGCTTTGGCACTGTATCCACATTCTCCATTTCCTGCTGCTGTCACCCTCTGGGAATAGACTCTTTCTTCTCTCCCTCCCAGTCTCCAACATGAGATTTAGGTCTGCATCAATGAACCGAGGGCTCTCTCCATCCATCCTGGCTCTCTCTAGAACAAGGTAAGGGCTTTTGCCCGAAACGTCGATTTCGCTGCTTGTTGGATGCTGCCTGAACTGCTGTGCTCTTCCAGCACCACTGATCCAGAATCTCTCTAGAACAACTGACAGCTTTTGGCAAGAAGCAGAACTCTCTGCCTCAGGACAGGCCTGAGGTGAGGACTTTATAGAGAGTGACAGACATAAATGTTGCAGGCCAGTTTTTATGGATTTCCATTTTGAGCAGAAAGGTTCATAGAACATAGAACAATACAGCGCAGAACAGGCCCGGCAGCCCTCGATGTTGCGCCGACCTGTGAACTAATCTAAGCCCATCCCCCTACACTATCCCATCATCATCCATGTGCCCATCCAAGGACTGTTTAAATGCCCCTAATGTGACTGAGTTAACTACATTGGTAGGTAGGGCATTCCATGCCCTTACCACTCTTGGAGTAAAGAACCTGCCTCTGACATTGGTTTTAAATTTGTGACCCCTCAATTTGCAGCTGTGCCCCTCATACAAGCCAATGTCACCATCCTAGGAAAATGGCTCTCACTGTCTACCCTATCTAATCCTCTGATTATCTTGTATGTCTTGATTAAATCCCCCCTTAGCCTTCTTCTCTCCAATGAGAACAGACCCCTAAGTCTCTCAGCCTTTTCTCATAAGACTTTCCCTCCAGACCAGGCAACATCCTGGTAAATCTCCTTTGCACTTTTCCAATGCTTCCACATCCTTCCTGTAGTGGGGCGACCAGAAATATTTCAAGTGAGGCTACACTAGCATTTCCTACAGTTGCAATATGACATCACAGCTCCGGAACTCAATCCCTCTCCCAAAAGAACCGAACGCACCGCATGCCTATATTCATTACCTATAAAAGGAATATATTAACTTCAAAACCTTCTGCCCATAGTAGTTTAAACAGAGGTCAACGTTTGTTTTTTCTGGCTATGTGACCAGCAACATAATCTAGGAGAACAGCGATGTTGTGTCATACTTGGCGTCATAGAGTCCTACAGCATGGAAACAGACTCTTCAGTCCAACTTGTCCATGCTAACCAGATATCCTACATTAATCGAGACCCATTGCCAGCATTTGGTTCCTGACCCTCTAAACCCTTCCTATTCATATACCCATCCAGATGCCTTTTAAATGTTGTAATTGTACCAGCCTCCACCACATCCTCTGGCAGCTTATTCCATACGTGCACCACCCTCTGCATGAACACGTTGCCCCTTTGGTCCTTTTAAAATCTTTCCTCTCGCCCTAAGCGTAATCCGACAGTTTTGGACTCTCCCACCCTGGGGAAAAGACTTTGTCTATTTACTCTACCCATGCCCCTCACAATTTTATAAATCTCTACTGCTGCTGGGAAGGTTTTAAACTAATGTGGCAGGGGACTGGGAACCAGAAGAGAAAACAAGTTGGCAGCGAGGTGGAGACGGGAGACTGTAAGAATTATGAAGATAGCATTAATAAGGGGAAGACTTGGCAGAGAGCAGGTGAGCGCAAAAGAATTGGTGGCCTGAAATGCATCTACTTTAATGCAAGGAGTATAGTGTGTCAGGCAGATGAACTTAGGGCTTGGATTGGTGCCTGGGCGTATGATGTTATTGCCATCACAGAGACTTGGTTGAAGGAAGGACATGATGATTGGCAACTGAATGTTCCAGGATATAGACACTTCAGACAGGACAGGGAGGGAAGTAAAAGAGGGGGTGGAGTTGCATTGCTGGTCAGGGATGGTATCACAGCTGTGCTAAAGGAACACACTATGGAGGGCTGGAGCAGTGAGGCATTATGGGTGGAGCTGAGAAATAAGAAGGGTGCAGTTACATTATTGGGGCTGTATTACAGACCTCCCAACAGCGAGCATGAGGTAGAAGAACAAATAGGTAAACCAATTATGAATAGATGTAGAGGCAATAGGGAAGTGGGGATGGGAGATTTTAATTTTCCCAACATTGACTGGGATACACTTGGTGTCAGAGGTCTGGATGGAGTAGAATTTGTACAAAGTGTCCAGGAGAGTTTTCTAGAGCAGCAGGTCAATAGCCCGACGAGGGAGGGGGCCATATTGGACCTGGTACTGGGAACGAGACAGGACAGGTGGTAGAAGTTGCAGTGGGGGATTTCTTTGGGAACAATTCTGTGAGTTTTAGAATACTCATAAATAAAGAAGAGAGAGTGGTCCTAAGGGAAGAGTAATAAACTGGGCCAAGGCCAATTATATCAAAATTAGGCAGGAGCTGGGAAATGTGGATTGGACACAGCTATTTGAAGGGAAGTCCACATTTGAGATGTGGGAGGCTTTCAAAGATAGGTTAAAGGTAGTGCAGGATAGGCATGTCCCATTGAAGGCAAAGGATAGGAAGGGCAAGATTCGTGAACTGTGGATGACAGGAGAAATTGTACAACTAGCCAAGAGGAAAAGAGAAGCGTACATAAGGTCTAGGCAGCTGAGAACAGAACTGGCCCTGGAGGAATATCGGGAAGAGTAGGACAAGTCGTAAACAAGGAATCAAGCGGGCTAAAAGGGGTCATGAAATAGCTTTTGTTAGCAGAATTAAGGTGAATTCAAAAGCATTTTATTTTTATATAAGAAGCAGGTAACTGGAGAAAGGATTGGTCTACTAAAAGATAATGAAGGAAGGCTGTGTGTCGAACCTGAGAGAATGAGTGAGATTCTGAACGATTACTTTGCATCAGCGTTCACGGAGGAGAGGAACATGATGAATCTTGAGATTAGAGATAGAAGTTTGATTAGTCAGGAACAGGTTGGCATAAGTAGGGAAGATGTGTTGGGTATGCTAGAGGTTAAGGTGGACAAATCCCCAGGACCGGATGGGATCTATCCCTGGTTGCTGAGGGAGGCTAGAGAGGAAATAGCTGGGGCCCTGACAAATATCTTTGTGGCATCTTTAAACACAGGTGAGGTGCCGGAGGACTGGAAGGTTGCTCATGTTGTCCCCCTGTACAAGAAGGGTAGGAGGGATATTCCAGCTAACTACAGACCAGTGAGCCTGATGGCAGTGGTGGGAAATTTGCTGGAGAGGGTACTGAGGGATAGGATCTATTTATATTTAGAAAAAGAATGAGCTTATCAGAAATAGACAACATGGTTTTCTGCGGGGGAGATCGTGCCTTACCAACTGGATAGAGTTCTTCGAGGAAGTGACCAAGTTGTTCGATGAAGGAGGGCTGTTGATGCCATATACATGGACTTTATTAAGGTGTTTGATAAGGTTCCCCATTGTAGACTAATGGAGAAAGTGAAGTCACATGGTGTGCAGGGTGTTCTAGCTAGGTGGATAAAGAACTGGTTGAGCAACAGGAGACAGTAGTAGTTGAAGGGAATTTCTCGAAATGGAGAAAGGTGACCAGTGGTGTTCCACAGAGGTCCCACAGGGGTCAGTGTTGGGGCCACTGTTGTTTGTAATATACATCAATGATCTGGAAGAGGGCACTGTTGGTATGATCAGCAAGTTTACAGATGACACAAAGATTGGTGGAGTGGCAGAAAGCATAAGGGACTGTCAGAGAATACAGGAGGATATAGATCGACTGGAGAGTTGGGCGTAAAAGTGGCAGATGGTTCTCAATCCAGACAAATGCGAGGTGATACATTTAGGCAAGTCTAATTCTAGAGTGAATTACACAATGAATGGAAGAACCTTGGGAGAAGTTGATGGGCAGAGAGATCTGGGAGTGCAGGTCCATTGTACCTGAAGGTTGCTGCACAGTGGATAGAGTGGTCAAGAAGGCATATAGTATGCTTGCCTTCATTGGACGGGGTATTGAGTAGAAGAGCCGGCAAGTCATGTTAAGATTGTACAAGACATTGGTTCGGCCGCATTTAGAATACTGTGTACAGTTCTGGTCACAAGATTAGCAAAAGGAGAGGGTACAGAGTAGATTTATGAGGGTGATGCCTGGTATGAAAGGTGCTAGCTATGAAGAGAGGTTGATTAGGTTAGGTTTATTTTCACTAGAAAAAAGGAGATTGAGGGGGGAACCTGACTGAGGTTTATAAAATCATGAAGGGTATAGACAGGGTGGATAGATACAAGCTTTTGCCCCAGGGTGAAGGATTCAATAATGAGAGGTCAGGCTTTGAAGGTGAGAGGTGGAAAGTTTAAGGGGGATACATGCAGCAAGTACTTCACACAGAGGGTGGTGGGCATTTGGAACGCGTTGCCAGCAGAGGTGGTAGAGGCAGGCACAGTAGATTCATTTAAGATGGGTCTGGACAGATGCATGAGTGGGTGGAGAGCAGAGGGATCCAGAGGCTTAGGAATTGACCAACAGATTTAGACAGTACATTTGGATCAGCTCAGCCTTGGAGGGCCGAAGGGCCTGTTCCTGGCTGTAGGTTTTCTTTGTTCTTTGTTCTATTAGGTCACCCCTCAGCCTCCGATGCTCTAGGAAAAACAGCCCCAACCTATTCAGCCTCTCCCTATAGCTCAAACCCTCCAACCCTTCCAAATTCGTTGTAAATCCTTTCTGAATCCTTTCAAGATT
This sequence comes from Hemiscyllium ocellatum, assembly GCF_020745735.1. Classification (NCBI taxonomy): domain Eukaryota; kingdom Metazoa; phylum Chordata; class Chondrichthyes; order Orectolobiformes; family Hemiscylliidae; genus Hemiscyllium; species Hemiscyllium ocellatum. The sequence continues at coordinate 129,295,003 of NC_083405.1, forward strand.
CTCATCCTTCCTACAGTAGGGAGATGATCATTGCATGCAGTATCCTAATCAATGTCCTGTATAGCTGCAACATGAACTTCTAAACTCCTATAATCATGGCACTGATCAACAAAGGAAATTGTACCTAACACCTTCTGCACTATTTGATTAGAGATGTGTTAAAACTATCACACAGAGGGATTTCAATTTCTGGGTAAAAGGTTCAAGTTTGCATATGGCAGACAGAGACTTGGCACAAATCAGAGAACCAGCCCTGTACAAGAGGGTGTGACCGAGGTCAAGTACATCAGGTCTGTGTCTGGCACAAACTCAATGGGCCAAAGGGCCGCCTTCTGTGCTGTAGGCCTCTATGAGGTCACAGGGCAATATTCAAGCACTCTTTTAACTCTGTGCCAAAGGGAAAAAAAAATCATACAGTCAGAGTTTCATGGAGTTACAGCACAGACAGGCCCTTCAGTCCATCATGTCCCTGCTGATCACCCAGCAACCCTTTCTTCACATTCCATTTTCCAGCACTTTGCCCATAGCCTTAACTTTTAAGTATTATGAAGTGTTTTGAGGGTTCTTGCCTCTGTCACCCTTTCAGGCAGCGAGTCCCAGATCCCATCCACCCTCTGGGTGAAACTATTTCCTGAAATCCCCTCTAAACCTCCTGCTCCTTTCCTTAAATCAGGGTCTCCCCACCTCAGCATCCTCTGGTCTAAGGAAAGCAACCCGAACGTCTCTTCATAATATTGATGCTGCCTTTGCATTCTGTGTCCGTGTAACAGAAGCCTTCCTTTTGTTCCTGTAGCAATCCTAATGAGGTCAGCCAGTGGACCTCTTAGAATAGGAGTTCCCTGATAGGGCCAGAATGACAGCCCCAATCAGGGAGCCCAGGCTGACATAAATGGATGAATGTCAGGGATATTGTGGCCCTGCATGCCTAACTCAGTGAGTGAGTGTTATTGTCTAAGGTTAGTCATTTGTTAGCGATGTGATGCCAGCCTCAGATATTTCAGTTCCTTTCTTGCTCCCTTCCTTAAGTTCAGTTTCTCAAAATGAATTTAATAGGCACCATTCCGGAGTAATTGACAGCACTATGCATGATGTTTGTCTTAGGGAAAGACCAGAAAATAACAGTGCCATTCATTACTATTATTAAACACTAGCTATGCCAGCTGTCACACCAGGTCCCGGGATATTCTGAAGGGAGTTGCTGATCGATGTTCCATGTCCATGTCTGTACAACCCCTACCCAATACAATGTGTGAAATAGCTCTCACTAGAAGCTCAGTGCAGCACAACTGTAGACCTGGAGTTACTTCCTATTTGAGGTACACTCATTTACCCGACTCAGACTGTGCAGAATAGGGAGGTGGTGGTCTAGTGGTATTGCCATAGACCAGGGTACTCAAAGGCCTAGGAAGTGGGCTCAAGTCTCACTCAGTCACTTGGTGTGGGGGAGTCCAGAACTAAAAGGGCATAGGTTTAGGGTGAGAAGGGAAAGATTTAAAATGGACCTACGGGGCAACCTTTTCACGCAGAGGGTGGTATGTGTATGGAATGAACTGCCAGAGGAAGTGGTGGACACTGGTACAATGACAACAGTTAAGAGGCATCTGGATGGGAAAATGAATAGGAAGTGTTTAGAGGGATATGGGCCAGGTGCTGGCCAATGAGATTAGATCCCTCATAGTGCCAGTGACCCAGGTTAGATTCCAGCCTCTGGCGACTGTGTGTGGAGTTTGCACATTCTCCCCGTGTCTGTGTGGGTTTACTCCGGATGCTCCAGTTCCCTCCCACAATCCAAAGATGTGCAGGTCAGGTGAATTGGCCATGTTAAATTGCCCATTGTGTTAGGTAAATTAGTCAGAGGAAAATAGGTCTGGTTGGGCTACTCTTCATAGGGTCAGTGTGGACTTGTTGGGCTGAAAGGCCTGTTTCCACGCTGTAGAGAATCTAATCATATCTTGTCAGACCGAAGGGTCTGTTCCCATGCTCTACATCTCTATGACTCTAAGTCCTGATGAAGGGTTAAGCCCAGAATGTTGACTCTCATGCTCCTCAGATCCTGCCTGACCTGCTGTGTTTTTTTCCGCACCACACTTTATTGACTCAAGTCACACTATGACAGTTGGTGGATCGAAGGTTAAATTTGTCATAATTAGGAGGAGGACTAGGCAGTCTAGCCCTGGCTAAGCTGCTCTGTCATTAGACAAGCTGAAATGTGGAATTGAAAGTTACCTCAGTGGTGGTGAACATGACCACACTGAAAAATCACCCATTTGGCCATTCCACCTGCTCCATTACTCAAAACAATCATGGCTGACCATCCAACCCCGTTCCTGCTTTCTCCCCCACACCCTTTGACCCCAGGGACTATATCGAACTCCTTTACGTTCAATATTTTGGCCTCATGGTTTTCTGTGGCAGAGAATTCCACAGGCTCCTCACCCTCTGGATGAAGACATTTTTCCTCAATCTCAATTCTAAAAATGGCCGACCTTGTATCCTTGGATTGTGGCTGAATGGTTCTCATCATTTTAAACCCACAATACAGGGCAACCAGCCGCTGGTGGGGGAATGTAACACAAAAAGAAACAGAAAGTAATTGTTAATGGAAACTTACAAAACAGATGAATGAAAACTTACTGAATCAAAATCACATGATTGGGGTGAAGACATTCCCAGCTCCTGCAGGGTCCACCAGTCTCCAAAGATCTCTGGCAGCCCCATATCACTAAGAGTAAAGGAATGTCAAGTACATGCTTTATCTTAAAAGCAATAAATGCTGGAGGTCACAGCAGGTCAGGCAGCGTCCATGGAGAGAGAGCAAACTAACTTTCCAAGTCTAGTTGACTCTCCATCAGAGCTAATGTGAAGCTTGGAGGGGGGTAGCATTTATGTTAGAGTGAGGGCTGGGTTGGAGTGCTGGAGCAGAAAGGATGTTGACGGTTCAGACGAAGCGATCGAAATGTGAGAATGGTAGAACATTGGCATGTGGTAACTGTCAGATCGAAACAACAGAGAGTCCCACTGGGGTGGTAGAAGGGGAGGGGGAGAGGGGACATGGTGACACAGAATGCAACAAGTAAAGCTAAAAGAAAGGGAAGGGATGGGAGTGGGTTCACAATCTGAAGGTGTTGAACTCAATCTAACAGCGGTTACATGGGAAGGTGCCGTAGGAAGGGGTGAGTGGTGTTATAGACAAGAGTGTCCTTGCAGGAACGATTCCAGCAAAATGCATACGGAGACTGAAGGGAGGTGGTGTTTGGTGGCAGGGCTCTGCTGGAGTTGTCTAACATGGCAAATCCTTTGAATTTGGAGACTTGTGGGACGAAAAATAATGTCAAGGGGGACACGATCACGCTGTGGTGAGAAGGGGCAAGGACGGAAGCATGGGTGATGGGTCGGATGCGGTTGAGGCCTCTGTCAACCACAGTGGGTGGGAAACCATGGTTGTGGATGAAGCAAGCTACATCAGCAGCGCTGTTTTGGAAGGTATTACCATCTGAACAGATGCGACATAGGCGAAAGATCTGGGAGAATGGGATGGAGACCTTGCAGATTGCGGGGTGTGACAGGCTGTAGTGAATGTAGCTAATGGAGTCATGGTTTTGTTGTGGAAGGCAGTGGGTAGTTTATTCCCCAAAATGGGGACAGAGAGGGCAAGGAAAGGAAGGAAAGTGTCAGAAATGGATGACGTAAAAGTTACAGAGGGGTGGAAATTGGAGGCAAAATGAACAAACTTTTCAAGGCCCTGATGGGAGCATGAAGCAGCACTGAACAGGCGTTGATATATTGGTAAAATAGTTGTGGGAGGGGGCTTGTGTAGGACTGGAACAGGATTGATCCACATACCCCATAGAGAGAAACTGAGGACTGCAGATGCTGGAGGTCAGAGTCGAGAGTGTGTTGCTGGGAAAGCACAGCAGATCAGGCAGCATCCGAGGAGCAGGAGAATTGACGTTTCAGGCATAAGCCCTTTATCAGAATACCCCATAAAGGGGCAAGCAGAACTGGGAATCATGTGGGAAGCTACTCCTTTGACTTGGCAGAAGTGAGATGCATAAAAGGAGAAATGGTTCAGTGAGAGAACAAGTTCAGCCGGAGGAGAAAGATGGTGGATGGAGAGCGTTTAAGCCTCTGGTCAAGGAAGAAGCCAAGAACTCGCACTCTGTCCTGCTGGGGATTGAGCATCTAGAGGGATTGGACCTCCATGGTGAATAGAAGGCAGTTAGGGCCAAGGAACTGGAAATTGTTAATATTGTTGGGGCATCAGAGGATTCGCAGATGCAGGGTCTGGACAAGTGGAGAGAGGGTGGAGTCAAGGTAGGAGGAAATACGCTCAGTTGGGGCAGGAACAGGTTGATACAATGTCCCGGTAAGGCCCAGTCTGCTCTGCGCATTTTAGAAAGTTATGTCAATGTGGGCTGTCCGGGGTTGGGACACTGAGGTTGGGGGTGGGGGTGGGTGGAAGGAGACCTCCAGAGGTAATGAGGCCAGTGAAAGTCCTGGCAACAATGGCTTGATGTTTGGTAACCACAAAAGGTGCGCCACCTACCCCTTCACCTCCTCCCTGCTCACCATCCAAGGGTCTAAACAGTCTTTCCAGGTGAAGCAGCATTTCACCCATACCTTCTCCCATCTGTGTATTGTATTCACTGCACCCAATGTGGCCTACTCTACACGGGAGAAACCAAACGCAGACTGGGTGACCACTTTGTGGAACATCTCTGGTCTGTGTGTACAAAAAGATGCTGACCTTCCTGCAGCCAGTTGTTTTAACACAGCACCCTGCTCACATGCCCCACGTGTCTGTCCTCGGCGCGTTGCAGTGTTCCAGTGAATCCCAGTGCAAACTGGAGAAACAACATCTCATCTTCAGACCAGGCACTTTACAACCTTCTGGGCTCAATATTGAGTTCAACACCTTCAGATTGTGAACACTCCCCCATTCCTTCCCTTTCTTTTAAGCTTTCCTTGTTACATTCTTTGTCACCATGTCCTCTCTCCCCTCCCCCAACTCCAGTGGGACTGTCTAAACTCTCTCTCTCCATAGATACTGCCTGACCTGCTGTGATCACCAGCATTAGTTTATTTCCAGTACAGATTCCAGCATGTGCAGTAATTTGCTCCTACACTCTTCATCCTTTCAGCTTTGACCCCAGTGGCATTGTGTGAATTAGAATCCCTACACAGTGTGGATACAGGCCTTTCTGCCCAATAAGTCCACATAGCCCCTCCGAAGAGTATCCCACCCAGATCTATTACCCTACATTTCCCCTGACTAACGCATCTAACCTATACATCCCTGAACACTGGACAATTCAGCACGGCCAATTCACCTGATCTGCACATCTTTGGACCGTGGGACAAAACTGGAGCACCCAGAGGAAACCCATGCAGACATGGGGAAGACGTACAAACTCCACACAGACAGTTGCCTGAAGCTGAAATCAAACCTGGGTTCCTGACGCTGTGAGGTATTAGTGCTAACCACTCAGCCAACATGCCGCCTGTGTGGAGCAACTAAGCCTTGGTGAACATAAGATTGTAAGAACTGGGACAATTCTCCCTCAGGCCTTCCAACCTCCTCCAGCAGCCAATACGATCTGGCTCTTCTTTTCTCCCTGCATCCCAATAATCCCAGATTCCCTCAGCAACCTAAATTCTGTTAATGTTCCAGCTTCCACTGCTCATTGGGAAAGAGAATTCTGAACACCGATGATCCGCTGATGAAAGAGATTCTCTTCACCTTCGTTTAATGTCAGTGGCTCAGTGGTTAGCACTGCTGCCTCACAGCACTAGGGTCCCAGGTTCAATTCCAGCCTCGGGCGACCCTGTATGGAGTTTGCACATTCTCCCCGTTTCTGTGTGGGTTTCCTTTGGTTTCAACCCACAGTCCAAAGATGTGCAGGTTAGGGTGAATTAGCCATGCTAAATTGCCCATAGTATTAGGTGCATTAGTCAGAGGGAAATGGGTCTGGGTGGGTTGCTCTTCGGAGGGTTGGTGTGGACTTGTTGGGCCGAAGGGCCTGTTTCCACGCTGTAGGGAATCTAATCTAAAATGGGAGATCAAGGATTCTAGTCCCTTAGCCAATGCCTTGGCTGTAAGACGAAAATACAGAGCAGGAACAGAAGTAAGTCCTTCAGCACCTCTAAACCACCACACCATTCAGAAAGATCAGGTACCCCCACTTTCCTACCTATCCCACATTCAGGAATTTCAGGGTTAAGTTTTGAGGAAAGATAACACAAATTAAGTCTGTTTTTGTCTAGAATTTAGAAGGTGAAGGAGTGATCTGATCAAAGTCTTCAAGATATTAACAGCATCAGCAGCCTGATAGTGGTGTATCCAGTCAGGGTGAGTGTAACAAATAAGTTACCAAAAGACATGTGACTTTCAAGAAATACCTTGTTTTAAAAATATATTTCACTGTCTTTTCACAGAGCAATTTCCAACCAGTGGAAATAGTTTATCTTTATCAGGGTAAAGATAAACTATTTCTACTAGTTGGGGATTTTAGAACTAGGGGCATTGTCAGAGAATTAGGTTCAGTGCATTCAGGGAGAGATGTTAGGAAGCACTTCGACACACAAAGGGTGGAAGAGATTTGTTTTTGTATTGCAAAGGTATTAAGGGAGAGGTGTATGGAGTTAGGCCACAGGTCAGCCGTGATCTCATGGAATGATGGAACAGGCTTGAGGGGCTGAATGGCCTATTCCTATGTTCCTATTTCCTTTGACAATGGGATAGATACAGTTGGAATTTGACAGCATATGAACATACCAATGACAAAAGGTTGTAGGGCATTCTTCACATTTTTAAGCAGTGACCCCTAGTTGTAGAATCTTCCACAACAGGAAAATTGCTTTCCACACGCACTGTGGCAGGCCCCATCGGTTCTTACATATTTCAGTCAAGTCACTCTGACACTTCTAAACTCAATCAGATACAGGCTTAGCGTGAAAAAACTTTTATCATAAGACAAAATATTATATTGGTAGATCTTTGCTAAAACTGCTTCTAAAGCATTCTTAAATAAGGGAAGCAAAGCTATACACAGTAGCCTTCCTTCTTTTCAATTCGATTCCCTTTCAATAAAGCATACTATTTCATTTGCTTCCCTAATGGGCAGCATAGTCACTAGCACTGCTGCCTCACAGCACTAGAGACCTGGGTTCAATTCCCCCATCAGGGGACTGTGTGGAGTTTGAACATTCTCCCAGTGTCTGTGTAGGTTTTCTCTGGGTGCTCCAGTTTCCTCCCACAATCCAAAGATGTGCAGGTTATGTGGGGTGGCCATGCTAAATTGCCTGTAGTGCCCAAGGATATGTAGGTTAGCTGTGGGAAATGTGTGGTTATAGAGATAGGGAAGGGAAGTGGGTCTGGGTGGGACACTCTTCAGAGGGTCGGTGTGGATATTGTGGGCCAGATGATCTGCTTTCCCACGGTGAGGATTCTAAAATAGAATTACTTGCTGTACCTGCACACTCGTCGTTTGTGATTCATGAACAAGAATACACAGAACCCTTTAATCTCTGAACCGTGCAATCCCTCTACTTTTTCAATCTTCCTGCCAAAATGGACAGTTTCACATTTTTCCCACATCTTTTCCGGATCTTGAACCCCACTTAAATCCTCCCTTGATCCTTTGTAGCCTCCCGTATCCTGGCGCCATCTTCACAGCTTCCTCTGCTAGCTTTGTGTCATACAACAAGCATCCCTTGATCTCTTCATCTAAATCATTGACGTTGGTTCTGTTGCCAAGTTTATATGGCTAATTATTGTGACCTTGAGTTTGAAGAGTTGTGGACACCTGGGTTGTTTTGTTTGAAAGGCAGTGAAATATAATTTTAAAACAAGGTATTTCTTGAAAGTCGCATGTCTTCTGGTAACTTGTTCATTACACACCCCCTGACTGGATACACCACTATACAGGCTGCAGGTACTGTTTTGGAGATTCCCTTTCTGGGACAGAGTAACAGAAACAAAGAGTTTCCAACTCAACTCTCCTGTTTCTCATTAACCTTTTGTTCTGGGTGCACTGAAGCAAGGTCCTGCTGATCCCTGACCGTCCTCCTGAATATTGTCTGGAAGAATTCTTGACAGTCTTTTCTGAGCAGGATGCTGCCTGAACTGCTGTGCTCTTCCAGCACCACTGATCCAGAATCTGGTTTCCAGCATCTGCAGTCATTGTTTTTACCTAGTTGATTTTAACCCTACTGCAAATCCTCTTGCAAGGATGCCTGCCTTGAAGAAGTTTTCCTCCTCTCTCTACAAGAATCTCAGGGAGTCCCTCTCCCACTGCAACTCCCAGGTCATTTCCTCTGCCCTGAAGCTCTTATGCTACTCTCTCCCCACCCTACCCTCCTCTAGCTCATCTCTCCATGCTTCCAGCTCACTGCCTTTATTCCTGATGAAGGGCTTTTGCCCAAAACGTCGATTTCACTGCTCATTGGATACTGCCTGAACTGCTGTGCTCTTCCAGCACCACTGATCCAGAATCTGGTTTCCAGCATCTGCAGTCATTGTTTTTACCTAGTCTTTTCTGAGCAGGCTGCTTTGGGGAAGATCCCAGGGTTATCTGCTTTTGTTTTAGTGACATCCGTTATTGTGAGCCTGTATCTGTCTTTGTGCATCAGATTGACGTTCCAAACTTTATTCTTTTCATTTTGGCCCACAAATTAAGACTTAGCCAAAGATGTTTCATTTCCTAAAGAGTGTAATTACTGTTGTGTACTGCCTGGCTTACCAACATCCTTTAAGGAAGGAAATCTGCCATCCTTACCCACCTTTGTGCAACTCCATAGCAACATGGCTGACTTTTAATTGCCTGATGGGCAATAAATGCTGGACCAGAAAAGGATATCCACATCTCAAGAGAATTTTTAAAAAATGTCAGCAACTGGTTGATACAATAACAATAAAAATGGAGTAGTGAATGAGAGAGAGAGAGGGAATGACAAAATAAACAGTAAAAAATAAATGGAGGCTCTCCCACCAATCCCTGTAGCATATAACTACCTGCCAAGTTTGTACCTACTCTGTTTGCTATTAGCTATGACTTGGAGGTGCCAGTGTTGGACTGGGGGAGGGGGGTGGAAAAGTTAAATATCACAACACCACAATATAGTCCAACAGGTTTATTTGAAAGCACTAGCTTTTGGAGCGCCGATGAAGGAGCAGCATTCTGAAAGCTAGTGCTTCCAAATAAACCTATTGGACTATAACCTGGTGTTGTGTGATTTTTAACTTCTATTAGCTAGTCCATCTTCTATCCAAATCAACAAATTATCTCCTAATTCATAAGTGTTGGTTTTACACAACAGACATGGCATTTTAGCAAATGTTGTCTGAAATCTATTTACCAGTTTTCCTTTGTCGATCAAACAACTCCAAGACATTGGTCAAACATTGCTTCCCTTTCACAAAGCCATGGTGATTTCAGCTTAATGCACTGAATTTTCTAACTATCTAGCTTAATACCATTAATAATAATTTGCAACATTTTCACCATGACAGATTTAAGCAAGATGGCCTACAGTTCCCTCATTCCTATTTCCCTCCTTTTTGGACTAAGGAATTACATTCACTATTTTCCAATCTAAAGGAACCCTTCCTGAATCAAGGGAATTTTGGGAAGCTAACACCAAAACAAAAACCCATTGATTCAACGACAAATCAATCCTACAGCAGGAAAGGTCATTCTTTGAGTTGAGCAGATATGCAGTTGTTCAGCGTGCCTATTTATCCCAACAAGCTCATAGCAGGATCATAAATCTACTCAATAATATCAACACAGTAAATAAATGGCAACTCCCAATGTCAACAGTACAGGGAGCTGGGGAGAGCTGGTGCTTGCAAACATTGGATTTTCGTGCCTTGCTGTTTCCTTGTGGCTGTGTTAAAGTTGTTTGGCTGTTAACTGTTCCAGGACCAGCTGTCAGCTCATTGTAACCTGCTAAATTGGCCATTACTCCCGGATGGTCCTTAAACTTCAGGCTAGTCTGCAGCTTAACCCTTACCTACTTCTACCTCACCTCCTCTCTCTTCCCTCACTCTCCTTCCCAGTTTCTCAGTTACGTCACACTGAGAATTTTTGCTGTAAATTCTGTGTTACGATCGAGCCCTCCACAATCACCTGATGAAGGAGCGTCGCTCCGAAAGCTAGTGTGCTTCCAATTAAACCTGTTGGACTATAACCTGGTGTTGTGTGATTTTTAAACTCAGTTCACACTGTACAACTTTCTCAGCCTGGGCATGAGCTCTGGCTCCAATATTTGCTTGGGGGCAGTACTGTTTCCTCAGAGTCACAAGATTCCAGATTGTAGACCCCTTTCAACACTTCAGAACAAAATTCAAGGTTCATGACACTCCTCCAGCAGAGCAGGGAAGGAATGCTGCACTGTCAGAGGGTTTACATCTGGATGGGTTGTTCAAGATGGACAGGATAGACTCCACCTGGCACAATTGGGAAATACAGCAGGGGAACACATCTTGATCTCCTGGGGCAATATTTATCCCTCAATCAGCACCACAAACAGATGATCTTCAATCGTAATCACGTTGCTGGTTTGTGGGAGCTTGCTGTGTGTAAATTGGCTACATTAGCCAAGCAACTACACTTTAAAAAGAACTTTAAAAAGCACATTGACACATCCTGTGAATGTGAAACAGACTACAGAAATGCAACACTGCATTTTTATTATATTAACCATTGCCCCATCCTCTCAAACCAATGGAGTTTTATTTAAAATGGGAGAATACTGTCAAAGTAGTGTGGCATGCATTCCTTTATTGGTCAGTGCATTGAGTATAGAAGTTGGCAGGTCATGTGCAGCTGTACAGGACATTGCTTAGGCCACTTTTGGAATACTGTATGCAATTCTGGTCTCCCTGTTATAGAAAGGGTGTTGTGAAACCTGGAAGGGTTCAGAAACCATTTACAAGGATGTTGCCAGGGTTGGAGGGTTTGAGCTATAGGGAGAGGCTGAATAGGCTGGGGCTGTTTTCTCTGGAACGTCGGAGGCTGAGGGGTGGCCTTATAGAGGTTTACAAAATTACGAGGGGCATTGACAGGGTAAACAGACAAAGTCTTTTCCCCATGGTGGGGGAGTCCAAAACTAGAGGGCATAGGTTTAGGGGGAAGAGGGGCAAGTTAATAAAAGGGACCTAAGGGGCAACTTTCTCATGCAGAGGGTGGTAGGTGTATGGAATGAGCTGCCAGAGGAAGTGGTGGAGGCTGGTACATTGACAACATTTATAAAGGCATTTGGATGGGGATATGAATAGGAAGAGTTTGTACGGATATGGGTCAAATGGGACTAGATTTATTTAGGATACCTGGCTGGTATGGATGAGTTCGACCAATGGATCTATTTCCGTGCTGAATGACTCTTTAGTTATTTATGTGCTGAGCATTTTCATAGAGGCACTGCATGCGATCTGCCGTCTTACCTTGCAGATTGCTTCTTCCTTTTCCTATTCCCTGACTCCATTAGATCTCTGCCCCACTCCTGTTGGCCTATTTCTTAACCCTGACCCCAGCAAACTGCAGTCTCCCTTGCTCTCCCTGTGCCCCTCCATCCCGATTCCTTCCTTCCTGCCTCACCCTCAAAAATACATCTCAGACCTCCGACCTTCTCCAGACCTCCGACCTTCTCCCGTCCTGATCTCCTTCGCTCCTTGCCATTCCCTGAAACCATGAGCTCAGGGCCCTACCCACATCCTCTCCTCTCTCTCAAAGATGCACACTCTGGTCTCCCAATCCAGCCCTCAAACCCCGATCCCTCAGTTTCCTGCACGGAGGTTCTGCGTGATCCCTTTCACTTGTCCCTTCCCGAAAGTAGAAGATTATTATTCAAAAGGTTCTGCTGCTAAACTTTACGTGGGTCAGTCCATTCCCTTCCCTTTCTTCCAATTTAGGGGAAATTCTCTGAAGCAGCACAGAGCCACAAGTCTGACACTGAGAAGGAGCCATTCAGTCCATTGACCTGTACTCGCTCTTCAAACAAGCAGAATTTAGGACTGTGGGGAGAGCAAGCGAGAGACCATTAGGCCTACTGAGCCTGTAGGAGCTTTATCATCCACTGTGACACGGGGACCTGGATTACATTCCACCTTCGGGCGAGCGTCTGTGTGGAGTTTGCACATTCTACCCGTAGGTTGACCTTGGTTTCCTCCCACAGTCACAAAGACGTGGGGGTTAGGTGGATTGGCCATGCTAGTGTCCAGGTTTATGCAGGCTAGGTAGATTAGCTACAGGAAACATGCAGGGTTACAGGGAAAGGGTGGGATACTCCTCAAAAGGGTCAATATGGGCTGAATGGCCTGCTTTTGCACAGTAGGGATTCCACTTTCCAATGTCAATCTCCAGCCTTCTCCCCATACGCCAATACTCTCTCTTTGCTTGCACTACCAGTGCTAATCTTCTGATCTTTTTTCCCTTCCCCATAGCATTGCACATTTTTATCCAAATAATCATCCAATGCCTTCCTGAACAATTGACCTTTTCCCCTTAAATATACACTGTGTATTCAAGCCACATTCTGTTTGTTATTCCTGAGCTGAAAGACCTCGAGAGTGTCACCTAGATCAATATTACTCCCTAATAAAAAAAAACAAATGCCCATCACTTCTCAGTATGCAGGAGGTAGTGAGCTCCCAAACAGTCTTACTGGAGTTATATGGGATCTTTCAGATGGTTACAGCAACTCATTCTGAGGAAACCTTGAACAAGTCAACTGTGAGATTGCGAGAGTCTGTGTGTGTGCGCACATGTGAGAGCCTGTGTGTCTGTGTGTGGCTGTGTGCGGCTGTGTGCCTGTGCATGTGTGGGTGTGTGAGAGCCTGTGTGTCTGTGCGTGTGTGTCTGTGCGTGTGCGAGACCCTGTGTGCCTGTGCGTGGCTGTGTGCCTGTGCGTGTGTGGGTGTGCGAGAGCCTGTGTGTCTGTGCGTGTGCGAGAGCCTGTGTGCCTGTGCGTGGCTGTGTGCCTGTGTGTCTGTGCGTGTGCGAGAGCCTGTGCGTGGCTGTGTGCCTGTGCGTGTGTGCGTGTACGAGAGCCTGTGCGTGTGCGAGAGCCTGTGTGCCTGTGCGTGGCTGCGTGTGTGGCCGCGTGCGTGGCCGTGTGCCTGATCAGACAGTCCATTCAAAGGCCTTCGTTGTGATTGATTTGATTTTTTTCTAAGACCAGCCAAACAAACAAGTACATCAATATATAGATTTATTTATACAAAAATCAAGTGAATATTTATGTCATACATTTAAAAAGAAAAGAGAGCTTTTAAAGACTACAGGAGTTTAAGTATAATTAGTTCATTCATTGATCCCACAAAACGCATGTCCCAATTGTTCATAATAGAGGTCATAGAGTCAGATAGCACGAAAACTGACCCTTTGACCCACTGAGCTGTCTGTAAAGTTGAGAGAGATCATGAGAGAGAGGATCAGTCATGACCATGTTAAATGTAGAGAGGTCTCCATGGGCTGAATGGCCTATTTCAGTTTTTTTTAATGCTTCTATGTTTTTTTAATATGGCGATAATTTAAAACAAGTGTTTAATGTAAGCAAGTTAACACAGTCAGCTCACACTAAAGGAGTTCTATGGTGATATTAAACTAAAAACCGATATCGGATGAGGAAATGAAAACAGTGTCTCTGACCTGCAGATGAGTAAAGCTCATCAGATAACAACACTGCCCGGATATCATAAACAGACATTGCAAGTAGTAAAGGTTTCCGGTCTTAATTTTCTCTGGATGTAATAATCAATTTGGTGTAAAATACTCGAAGAACACGGCATATCATCCACAAACACAAGAACTTTACTGGGATATATCCTTCTCTTCATGATTACAACATTTTGACACACCAAGCTGCAGGACTGGGACAAAGAATTGGATTTTTTGCAACTATAGATCCCTCGAATGAATCTATAGTGTTTGGCTCATTTAAATTGTTCCAGAAAAGTTGGCCCTCATGTCTTTTTTAAAAATCTTTCTCCTCTCACCTTAAAAATATGCCCCTAGCCTTGAAATCCCCTACCCTAGGGAAAAGACACCTGCCGTTCACCTTCTCTATACCCATCATTATTTCATCAATCTCTAGAAGGTTGGTAGAGTTACAATTCAAGAATGAGTACAGGTGGTTGCACTTGTACAGATAGAAATCATAGAGCCTTGAATTTTCCTTTCCATCACGGATAGAACACAGAACGGGACAGCACAGGAAAGGGCCCTACGGCCTATGATGCTGTGTCGAACATGGCATCAAACTAATCCCTCGGTCCATTCCTTGCATATTCATGCGCTTATCTTAAACGTCTCTATTGTATCTGCCTCCACCACCAACCCTGACAGCGTATTCCAGACCCCTACCACTCTCGGTGACACAGCTAAACAGGAAACTCTCCCATTTTTATAGAATCCCTACAACGTGGAAACAGGTCGTTCGGCCCAATAAGTCCACACCGACCCACTGAAGAGTATAACACCCAAATCCATTCCCCTACCCTATTACTCTACATTTACCACTGACTAATGCACCTAAACTGCACATCCCTGAAGACAATGGGCATTTTACACGGCCACTTCGCCTAACGTGCACATCTTTGGATTGTGGGAGGAAACCAGAGCAAACCCACGCAGACACAGGGAGAATGTGCAAACTCCATACAGACTGAGGCTGGACTTGAACCCAGGACCCTGATGGAGTGAGGCAGCAGTGCTAACCACTGAGCCACCGTGCCGCCCCTTAGGGGGTATATTTTTTAAGTGAGAGGAGAAAGATTTAAAAAAAAGGACATGAGGGGCAACTTTTTTTTTTAAGAAAGAGTGGTTCACACAAGGAATGAACTTCCAGAGGAAGTAGTGGATGCAGGTACAGTCACAACATGTAAAAGACATTTGGATAAATACATGAAAGAGAAAGGTTTGGAGGAATATGGGCCAGGGCAGGCAGGTGGGAGTAGTTTAGTTTGGGCTTATGGTTGATATGGACTGGTTGGACCGGAGGGTCTGTTCTCGTGCGGTGTGACTCTGACTACCGTGCTGGAGTATTGCGTAGAGTTGTGGCACCACGCTATAGGAAGGATGTAGATGTGCTGGAAAGAGTTCAGAGCAATTTACAAGAACAGTTCCAGGAATGAGGGAAAATTGAAGATGGTTGGGATGGTTGTCCTTGGAGAGAAGGAGGCCGAGGGGAGATTTGATCGAGGTTTTCAAAGTTGTGAGTGAGCTGGATAGAGTAGATAGCGAGAAGCTGTTCCCACTTATAAGGAGAACAAGGAAGTGAGATCACAGACATAAGGTGATGTACAAACGAAGCAAATACTTTTTCACACAGCAAGTAGTTACAGTCTGGAATGCACTATCTGGAAACGTAATGGAGACCAGTTCAATTGAGGCATTCAAGGAGGGCACTGGATGACTATTTGGATAGAAATGAAGTCCAGGGATATGGGGAAAAGGCAGGAGATTGGTACTAAATAATGACACTCATTGAAATGTTGGTACAGGTTTGATGTGCCAAATGGCGTCCTCTGTACTTTATCAATGTAGTGATTCTGTGATAAAAAACTTCAGGGAACTCAAATCTTTCCAATAGTGAAGAAGATGCACAGTTACTAACTTTGTAATTTTAACTGTAATTTAATTATTTCAGTTTAAATCCTCCCACCGTTATGGCGGAGATTAGAACCTACACCTCGATCGTTGATTCGGGTTACACGATTACTACTCCACTCACCCAACCTCCATTCAACATTAAAATGTAGTTAATGTGCAGTCTCTATCTGTCCAACAACACATCAAATTTTAAAATGAACATATTTAAATAAAGTTGGTGTTGTCTGTCCCCCATGGTGCAGTAATAATGAAATCAAAATTTCAAAGGGAATTCTTCAAATTTAAATAAAAATATCATTCTGTGCGGTACTGATGCTCCTACAGTGCCCACTGAAGACGAATGCACCAATTTCTGTCTATTCTGAAAGCTATCACCACATAAATGAAACATTCCTATACCCTGAGAAAACATATAAGCTTCAGTCTCTGTGACAGATATCCACCAAGCACTCTCGATGTCTCAGAGTGCTGCATTGGCAGAGATTCTGTTGTTTCTGATGGAATAGAACATAGATAAATACAGCACAGAACAGGCCCTTTGGCCCACGATGCTGTACTGAGGGTTAATCCAAATATAAAATATAGTAACTTAACCTAGGCACCCCTCAACTCACTTCTAATCATATAGATGTCCAGCAGTCGCTTAAATGTCCCCAATGACTCTGCTTCCACCACCACAGCTGGCAATGCATTCCATGCATTCACAGCTCTCTACCTCTGACGTCTCCTCTATACCTTCCTCCTAATATCTTCAAACTAGGACTTCTCATACCAGTTAATCCTGCCCTGGAGAAACGTCTCTGGCTATTGATTCTATTTATTCCTCTCATTATTTTGTACACCTCGATCAGGTCTCCTCTCTTCCTCCTTCTCTCCAGACAGAAAAGTCTGAGTTTATTCAACCTCTCTTCATAAGGCAAGCCCTCCAGTCCAGGCAGCATCCTGGTAAACCTTCTTTGCACCCTCTCCAAAGCCTCTGTATCTTTCCTATAGGTGGGTGATCAGAACTGGTCACAATATTCCAAGTGTGGCCTCACCAGGGTCTTGTACAGCTGTAATATTATATTCTGCATTCTGTTTTATTAACCTGCTGTACTTATATAAGGTACGATTTGTCTGGCTACCACGCAATACAACACTTTTCACTGTATCTCAGGACACGTGACAACAATAAATCAAACCCAAATATATCCTTCCAATGACCAACAGTAAAATAGATTATCTGATCGCCAATCACATTTGTGCAAGCTTACTGTATTCCAAACAGCTTCCAAATTATAGCAGTGACAGCACTTCAAGTCACCTGGGAAGTATCCAGATGCTAGGTAAATGCAGACTCCTTGTTGCTTCCTCCCAGTCTGCTTGGCGTGTTTCTGGCTACAGGGCCCTGTCACTTCCCCTCCCAGTGCTGTTCACTCACCTGTCTCTGAACTCGGGTTCTCTGCGTTCAGTTTCATGACGCACTCCTCCTGTAGCTGTGTGACCTTCAGCATAATCTCACAGGCGAGATTCACACATAGCACCTGCAGAGACAACACAGTCTCATTAGAAGCTGCAACATTTACAGAAGTGGCTGTCCCCATCAGTTATAGGCTCTAAACCGGCCCTTATCTACATGTGTGCCCTTTGATTTAGAATCAGAGATAGAGAAATAAATCATGGAAACAGACCTCTCATTCCAACTCATCCATGCTGACTAGATATCCTAAATTAATTTAGTCCCATTTGCCAGCACCTGGCCCACATCCCTCCAAACCCTTCCTATTCATATACCCATCCAAATGCCTCTTAAATGTTGCAATTGTACCAGCCTCCACCACTTCCTCTGGCAGCTCATTCCATACACACACCACCCTGTGTGTGAAAAAGCTGCTCCTTTTAAATCTTTCTGCTCTCACTTTAAATCTATGCCCTCTAGTTTTGGGCTCTCCTACCCTGGGAAAAAGACCTTGTCTATTTACGCTATCTACACCCCTCGTGATTTTATAAACTTTTAAAAGGTCACCCCTCAGCCTCCGATGCTCATTGTGAACTTATGAACAGTGGATTTATTTAACAATGTTATTTTGGATGCAGTGTGTACTATCTACAAGAGTCACTGCAGAAATTCACCAAAGATCCTCAGACAGCACCTTCCAAACCCACAGCCACTTGCACGTAGAAGGACAAAGGCAGCAGATGTCACCCCCTGCAGGTTCCCCTCCAAGCCACTCACCATCCTGACTTGGAAATTTATCACTGTCCCTTCACCAGGAATGGGTCAGAATCTTGGAATTCCCTCCCTAATCACAAAATGACAATTTGTTACAGCACAGAAGAAGGCTATTTGCGCAGAAAAGTATTGTGGGTATTCCGACACTTAATGGGCTGTAGTGGTTCAAGAAGGCAGCTCACCACCACCTTTTCAAGGGGGCAACTAGGGATGGGCAATAAGTGCTGGTCCAGCCAGCAATGCTTACATTGCACAGGTGAATAAAGTAACCACCGGGATGGCTGAAAATTGCAGAGTATTGCGCATCACTCAGCTGCTGAGAATGAGGTTTTGTGTTTTTCCACCCACAAAGTCGGAATGTTTTTTTATTGCATTCCTCTGCCCATCTTTCCCGCAGTCAGTGACTCATTGTCCAGTTACTGTTTGGTAAGAGTGCCCCAGTGATAATCCCAGGGTCCTCACTCCAACAATTGAGATGAATGAGGGGAGATTTTACTCAAATTTATTTGACGTGGGCAGGTTGTTTCCCCTTGTGGGGGAAAGTGAGGACTGCAGATGCTGGAGATGAGAGTTGAAAAGTGTGGTGCTGGAAAAGCATAGCAGGTCAGGCAGCATCTGAGGAGCGGGAGAATCGACGTTTTGGGCATACGCCTCATTCCTGATGAAGGGCTTATGATGATTCCCCTGCTCCTCGGATTCACCTTAAATTAAAAAAAAATTAGATTCCCTACAGTGTGGAAACAAGCCCTTTGGCCCAAGTCCAGACCGACCCTCCAAAGAGTAACCCGCCCAGACCCATTTCCCTCTGACTAATGCACCTAACGCTACGGGCAATTTAACACGGCCAATTTACCCTGACCTGCACATCTTCAGACTGTGGGAGGAAACCCACTGAGAGAATGTACAAACTCCACACAGCCCACAGGTGGAATCGAACCTGGGAGCCTGGTGCTGTGAGGCAGCAGTGCTAGCTACTGAGCCACCTTGCAGGAGAGTCTAGGACTAGAAGGTGCAATCTCAGAATGGAGGGACCACCCATTTAAGATAGAGATGAGGCGGAATGGGAGAAGTGAATCTGTGGAATTATCTACTGTAGAGGCTGGGTCATTTACTATAGTTAAGGCTAACATTGACGGATATGTAATCAGAAACAGAAACAAAAACAGAAATCACTGGAAAAGCTCAGCAAGTATGACAACACTTGTGGAGAGAAATCAGTGTTAACCTTTCGGGTCAAGTAACCCTTCCTCAGTATTTGTTAAGGGGAAAAGGCAGGATAGTGGAGTAGAGAATTGTGGGCTCTACTAGCATGATCTCTCAGAATGGCAGAGCAGACTCGATGGGCTGAATGGCCGACTTTTGCTGCTACATCTTACAGTCATTGGCCTGTCTGTCCATGCTGAGGCCCCACCTTTGCCCCTCATCACCTGGAACTTTAACTACAGCCCTTTCAAAATCTCTTCCTCTGGAGGGGTCACTCAGATCCTGTTAGGCCTGCCGAGTTTCTCCAGCAATTTCTGTTGTGCTGCAGGTTTGTTCAGACACGCCTGTGGGGGGGCAGGTGACATCTGAACCCCGGGCTTCCTAGCTCAGAGGTAGGAGCACTACCATTGCCCCTTAAGAGTCACCCCCGTCCTTTAAACAAACAAAATTCGACAATGAAAGTCTTTAAAAAGGGAAATAGTTAACAGTGGGGCCCACAAAGTCTAATTTCCTATTCCTTGGATGCTGCCTAACCTGCTGTGCTTTAACCAACAACACATTTTCACCCACAAAGTCTAAAACAATCACCTGATGAAGGAGCGGCTAATTAAACCTGTTGGACTATAAACTGGTGTTGTGTGATTTTTAACTTTAAACAACGACTTATAATACAGTAAAAATAAATTATAAAATAAATGATGTGATTTAGACTTCAATGGCTATATCATATTAAAAAAACACACACATTTGCCCAGAATAATAATCATTTGAAAGTAATTTAAAATGAATTAAAACTGTACAATCCCCATCCCTGTTGCAATCGAAGGCGAATTAGGTTTCGCTCTATGTCCATCAGCTCTCGGTTGGTTTAAGAATCACTGGTTTTTCCTCACTCTTGTCACAGAGTAACTCCCACCCCAGTTAGCCGGCGACGTTAACGATTTCGCTTACCCGGGGAATTGCGCCGTGCGCCAGCAGGGCGGCCAACAGCAGGCAAACTTGAGCGAAGTCCATTCGGCCCGTCTTGCGCTCCCTCCCTTCCGCGGGGTGGACCGGGATCAGCTCTGCAGCGCGCCCGGTCCGCACGGCTCTGGAGCGGTTTCAGGCGCAAAGCAAGGGGCAAACATCTCTCAGCAAAAAACAAAATATACCCCCCCACCCCAAGGAGTTAACACACAGCAATGACAGCCGTGAACTCGGCTCCCTAACAGTTCCAGGAACCCTCTGCAGTACAAGTTTGTAAAGCCGCCTGCTCTACAAAGTCCGCTATCTCTGATCTGGACCAGGTCTGGCTCTCTCACTGTTGTATATTTGTTCCTCCCTTTGATGGACAGATCAGCCACCAACCAAAAACTGAGTCACCTCGCTTTGCACCAATCACAGCCACACTACTGGGGTATGGTGGGACTTTCAGATTGTATAATCTTTGCATTGTGATGTGTTCTAGATTTTAATGGGATAATATTTTACATAGACATAGGGATGATCGGTGATATTAAAAATGTGGCACGGTGGCACAGCGGTTAGCACTGCTGCCTCACAGCACCAGAGACCCGGGTTCAATTCTCACCTCAGGCGACTGTGTGGAGTTTGCACATTCTCCCTGTGTCTGCGTGGGTTCCCTCTGGGTGCTCCGGTTTCCTCCCACAATCCAAAGATGTGCAGGTTAGGCGAATTGGCCGTGCTAAATTGCCCATAGTGTTAGGTGCAGGGGTAAATGTAGGGGAATGGGTCTGGGTGGGTGTGCTTCGGCGGGTCGGTGTGGACTTGTTGGGCCGAAGGGCCTGTTTCCACACTGTAAGTAACCTAACCTAATAAAACTACACAGTGACATCAACAAGTTTCATCCCACCATCAAACTACTCACGACTGTCTGTCTCATTCTTGGACATGTGCGTCTCCATCAAGGATGGACACCTCAGCACCACACTCTACCGCAAACCCACAGACAACCTCACAGTGCTACACTTCTCCAGCTTCCACCCAAAACATATTAAAACAGCCATCCCCTATGGACAAGCCCTATGCATACACCGGGAAATTGTTTCCATCAGGCGAGGAGACTAGGACCCGTGGACACAGCCTTAGAATTAGAGGGGGTCAATTCAGAACAGAAATGCGGAGACATTTCTTCAGCCAGAGAGTGGTGGGCCTGTGGAATTCATTGCCGCAAAGTGCAGTGGAGGCCAGGACACTAAATGTCTTCAAGGCAGAGATTGATAGATTCTTGTTGTCTCGAGGAATTAAGGGCTACGGGGAGAATGCTGGTAAGTAGAGTTGAAATGCCCATCAGCCATGATTGTATGGCGGAGTGGACTCGATGGGCCGAATGGCCTTACTTCCACTCCTATGTCTTATGGTCTTATCTGCTTAGATGAGGAGGAACGTGACAGACACCTGGAAGTACTCAGGGATGCCCTCACAAGAACGGGGTACGATGCTCAACTCATCGACCGCCAGTTCCGACGTGCCAAAGCAAGGAACCATAATGACTTCCTCAGGAGACAGAGACATGCTGCAACTGACAGGGTACCCTTCATTATTCAGTACTTCCCAGGGGCTGAAAAATTACGCCATGTTCTTCGTGACCTGCAACACATTATCAATGAGGATGAGCATCTCACCAAGACCTTCCCCACACCTCCACTACTTGCCTTTAAACAACCGCCAAACCTCAAACAGATCATTGTTCATAGCAAACTGCCCGGCTTTCAGGACAACTCCATACAACCCTGTCACGGTGGACGCTGCAAGACGTGTCAGATTGTGGGCATAGATACCACTATTATGCGTGGGGACACCTCCCACCTTGAACATGCCAGGTACTCATGTGAGTCAGCCAACGTTGTCCATCTTATATGTTGCAGGCAAGGATGCCCGGAGGCATGTTACATTGGGGAAACCGAGCAAAGGCTATGACAATGGATGAATGGGCATCTCACAACAATCAACAGACAGGAGGGTTCCCTCCCAGTTGGGGAACACTTCAGTGGTCCAGGACATTCAGCCTCGGACCTTCGGGTGACCATCCTCCAAGGTGGACTTCGGGACAGGCAGCAGAGAAAAGTGGCCGAGCAGAGGCTGATAGCTAAGTCCGGTACCCATAGGGAGGACCTCAACCGGGACCTTGGGTTCATGTCACATTACAGGTGACCACCATTGCACTAAACACACACACTCTCACATACACACGGACACAGGTACACACAGACACGCACACAGACACCCACACACACCCTTATAGACAGGCATACTCCCACATTCTCACATGCACCCCCTTAAGACACTCTGCACCCACTACACACACACACACACACTTTCTCACACTCACAACCCCCACCCAGACAGACACACACACACACAGACAAAGATCCACATGCACACATAAATTGTGTGGGGTGAATTTGTACTTTAAGAGTTACATTGCACTTTGCTCAAAAGCTGCATGCATTCATGTAGAACTCAGAGCTCAAAAACTCCATGAATTTATGTAAAACACTGTTATCTCACTTTTTAGATTAGACTCAATCTAAACATCATGGCATAGACAGAGAACACAGGGGGCTAACACCTTCGACATATTGTCTAGCTATCACCATTGTTAACAGCTAACCCGAGAATGCAACTTTTAAAAAAAAGGGTTTTGTGATTTACACATGAAAGAAGTGAAACTATCACTGTATTCTAACAGATGAAAGGCTTAACAGACAATCAATTTTTCAATGTATAATTTCAGTTACATCACACTGCAAATTTTTGCTATAAATTCTGTGTTACGATCGAGCCCTCCACAATCACCTGATGAAGGAGCGTCGCTCCGAAAGCTAGTGAGTTCCAATTAAACCTGTTGGACTATAACCTGGTGTTGTGTGATTTTTTAATCTAATCTAAACATCTTTCCTCTACCATGGAAGAGATAATTGAACACACTATTCCAAAGGTAGCCTAACCAATATCCAAATTAGCCACAATATGACTTCCCAACTCCTGTACTCAATGCACTGATCATAAAGGCAAGCATGCCAAATGCCTTCTTCACTATCCTGTCCATCTGTGACTCCACTTTTGAGGAACAATGAAGCTCCATCCCAAGGTCCCTTGTCTGGGAACACTTCCCAGGACCCTTCCATTAAGTGTATAGGTCCTACCCTGGTTTGTCTTTCCAAAATGTAGTTAGGAGAAAGTAAGACAGGAGAGTCAAAGTCAAACAGCGTGGTGCTGGAAAAGCACAGCAGATCAGATACCACCCAGGGAGCATGAGAGTCTTCCCGATGAAGGGCTTATGCCCAAAATGTTGATTCTCCTGATCCTCAGATGCTGCCTTACCTGCTGTGCTTTTCCAGCAACACATTTGTTGATTCCTGATGAAGGGCTTATGCTCGAAACGTCGAATTCTCTATTCCTGAGATGCTGCCTAACCTGCTGTGCTTTGACCAGCAACACATTTGCAGCATCCAAAATGCAGCACCTCACAAATTAAACTCAATCTGCCACTCCTTGGCCCATTGGCCCATCTGATCTAGGCCCCATTGTACTCTGCGATAACCTTCTTCACTGTCCATCATACTTCCTATTTTGGTGTCGTCTGCAAACGTATTAAGTATTCTTCCTATATTCTTACGTAAATCATTGATTCTATCTGGTCGCTTATGTCATTGCAGATAGTGGGAGCTTATTGTATGCAAACTGGTTGTTGGGTTTTTGTATGATATGAAAATTATATTTCAGAAAGTACTATATTCTCTACCCTGCTGCTCCGTCTCCCTCTGTAGCAGCTTTTTGAAACTGACACAGATCTGATACATCTTTGGTGTCATATTTGATGTTAAGATAAGCTTGTAATTGCATAAGATATTGAGCAGTTTAGGCATATTAGAAGATTAGAAGATTAGAATCTCTGGAGATTAGAAGAATGAGATGAGATCTAATTGAGATGTATTATATGCTCAAGAGGGGTGACAAGGTAAATGTTGAGAGGATGTTTCCTCATGTGAGGCAATCTAGAACGAGAGGACATAGTTTTTGAATAAAGGGTGGCAGATTTACAGAGATGAGGAGAAATTATTTCTCTCAAAGAGCCATGAATCTGTGAAATTCAATAGACAATAGACAATAGGTGAAGGAGTAGGCCATTCTGCCCTTTGAGCCTGCACCACCATTCATTATGATCATGGCTGATCACCCTCAATCAGTATCCTGTACTTGCCTTATCTCCATAACACGCCTCATCTTCCGCCTGGGAACCCTCCAACCACAAGGAATGAACTCAGATTTCTCCAGTTTCCTCATTTCCCCTCCCCCCACCTTGTCTCAGTCGGTTCCCTCAACTCAGCACCGCCCTCCTAACCTGCAATCTTCTTCCTGACCTCTCCGCCCCCACCCAACTCCGGCCTATCACCCCCACCTTGACCTCCTTCCACCTATCACATCTCCATCGCCCCTCCCCTAAGTCCCTCCTCCCTACCTTTTATCTTAGCCTGCTTGGCACCCTCTCTTCATTCCTGATGAAGGGCTTATGCCCGAAACGTCAAATTTCCTATTCCTTGGATGCTGCCTAACCTGCTGTGCTTTAACCAGCAACACATTTTCAGCTGTGATCTCCAGCATCTGCAGACCTCATTTTTTTCCCTTGATTCCACTATCCTTGAGAACTCTATCCAACTCTTTCTTAAACGAATCCAGAGACCGGACCTCCACTGTCTTCTGGGGCAGAGCATTCCACACACCCACCACTCTCTGAGTGAAGAAGTTTCTCCTCATCTCTGTCCTAAATGGTCTCCCCTGTATTTTTAAGCTGTATCCTCTGGTTCGGGACTCACCCATCAGCAGAAACGTGTTTCCTGCCTCCAGAGTGTCCAATTCTTTAATAATCTTATATGTCTCAATCAGATCCCCTCTCAGTCTTCTAAACTCAAGGGTATACAAGCCCAGTCACTCCAATCGTTCAACATAAGATAGTCCTGCCATTCCAGGAATTGACCTCGTGAACCTACGCTGCACTCCCTTAATAGCCAGAATGTCTTTTCTCAAATTTGGAGACCTGAACTGCACACAATATTCCAGGTGTGGTCTCACCAGGGCCCTGTACAGCTGCAGAAGAACCTCTTTACTTTTATACTCAATCCCCCTTGTTATGAAGGCCAGCATGCTATTAGCTTTCTCCACTACCTGCTGTACCTGCATGCTGGCCTTCATTGACTGGTGTACAAGAACACCCAGATCTCTTTGTACTGCCCCTTTACCTAACTTGACTCCATTGAGGTAGTAATCTGCCTTCCTGTTCTTGCCACCAAAGTGGATAACCATACATTTATCCATATTAAACTGCATCTGCTATGCATCTGTCCACTCACCTAACCTGTCCAGGTCACCCTTAATCTCCTAACATTTCACCCTGCCACCCAGCTTTGCATCATCAGCAAATTTGCTAATGTTACTATTAATACCATCTTCTATATCATTAATGTATATCATAAAAAGCTGTGGTCCCAGCACTGATCCCTGCGGTACCCCACTGGTCACTGCCTGCCATTCCGAAAGGGAGCCGTTTATCACTACTCTTTGTTTCCTGTCAGCCAACCAGTTTTTAATCCAAGTCAGGACATTGCCCCCAACACCATGCACCCTGATTTTGCTCATTAACCTCCTATGTGGGACTTTATCAAAGGCATACATCCACTGGATCTCCCTTGTCCATCTTCAGAGTTACATCCTCAAAATAATTCCAGAAGATTAGTCAGGCATGATTTCCCCTTCATAAATCCATGCTGACTCTGACTTATCCTGTTACTGCTATCCAGATGTGTCGTAATTTCATCCTTTATAATTGACTCCAGAGGGCAGCGGATGCTGGGACCCGGAATAAATTTATGGAGGAGATGGATAGATTTTTTATTAGTAATAGGCTGAAGGATTGGGCAGCATGTGGCCCAGTGGTGTAGCACTGCAGCCTCATAGCGCCAGGGACCCAGGTTTGATTCCATCCTCGGGTGACTGTCTGAGGGGGTTTGCATGTTCTCCCATGTCAGCATGGGTTTCCTCTGGGTGCTCTGGTTTCCTCCTGTGGTCCAAAGACTAAATCTAGGAGGTGGATTGGCCATGCCAAACTGCCCCGTAATGTACAGATTAGGTAGATTACCCAGGATAAATTAGATTAATTACAGTGTGGAAACAGGCCCTTCGGCCCAACAAGTCCACACCAACCCGCCGAAGCGCAACCCACCCAGACCCATTCACCTCTTCACTAATTCTACAGGTAATTTAACATGGCCAATTCACCTAACATACCACTGTGGGAGGACACCTCCTCTCAGAGCGCTTTAGGGAACATCTCCAGGATTCCCCGCACCAATCAACCACTGTGGGAGGAAACCGGAGCACCCTGAGGAAACCCACACAGACACGGGGAGAATGTGCAAACTCCACACAGTCAATCGCCTGAGGTGGGAATTGAACCCGGGTCTCTGGTGCTGTGAGGCAGCAGTGCTACCCACTGTGCCACCGTGCCGCCCACTAATGTAGGGTTACGTTTATGTAGGCATAGGGTGGGGCAAGGGGGCAACAGGAGTCCGGTAGGTTGATATTCGGAGGGTCAGTGTGGGCTCAATGGGCCAAGTGGCCTCTTTCTGTAGAGTAGGGATCCTCTGATTATGGAGAAGAGGCAGAAAATTGGAGCTGAGACCGAGATGAGTTAAGCCATTATTCAATAGCAGAGCAGGCTTGAGGGGCTGAAGGTGGTCTAGATTAAAGTGGGGCTGGAAAAGCACAGCAGGTCAGGCAGCATCTGAGGAGCAGGAAAACCAATGTTTCAGGCAAAAACCCTTCATCAGGAATAGAGACAGGGTGCCTGCAGTGGAGAGATAAATGAGAGCGGGGTGGGACTAGGGAGAAGGTAGCAAAGAGTAGAATAGGTGAATGAGGATGGAGATGAAGGTGATAGGTCAGAGAGGAGGGTGGAGCGGATTGGTGGAAAGGAAGATAGGCAGGTAGAACAGGTCATGAGGATGGTGCTGAGCTGGAAGGTTGGAACTAGGGTAAGGTGGAGGAAGGGGAAATGAGGAAACTGTTGAAGTACACATTGATGCCCTGGGGTTGAATTGTTCCAAAGCAGAAGATGAGGCGTTCTTCCTCCAGGCGTTGGGTGGTGAGGGAGTGGCGGTGGAGGAGGCCCAGGGCTGCATTCCTCTGCAGAGTTGGAGGGGGAGTTGAAAAGATGAGGCGTGAAGGTTCAGTAGGGGCGATTGAGAGTTATAAGGTAGCCAGGAAGGAGCTAAAGAGGGAGCTAAGAGAAGCGAGAAGGGGACATGAAAAGTCTTTAGCTGGTAGGATTAGGGAAAACCCAAAGGCTTTCTATAGGTATGTCAAGAATAAAAGGATGACTAGGGTAGGTATCGGTCCAGTCAAGGATAGTAGTGGGAAGTTGTGTGTGGAGGCGGAGGAGATTGGAGAGACATTAAATCAGTACTTTTCATCAGTATTCACTCAGGAACAGGACACTGTTGCTGATGTGAATATGGAATCACAAATAATTAGAATGGATGCCCTGGAAATATGCAGGGAAGAGGTTTTGGGAATATTGGAAAGGATGAATATAGATAAGTCTCCTGGGCCTGATGGCATTTACCCCAGGATCCTATGGGAAGCTAGGGAGGAGATAGCAGAGCCATTGGCCTGGATTTTTATGTCGTCATTGTCAACGGGAATAGTACCAGAGGATGGAGGATAGCGAATGTGGTCCCATTGTTCAAGAAAGGGAGTAGGGATAGCCCTAGTAACTATAGGCCAGTGAGTCTGACTTCAGTGGTGGGCAAAGTCTTAGAGAGAATGGTAAGGGATAAGATTTATGAACATCTGGGTAGGAATAACGTGATCAGGGATAGCCAGCATGGTTTTGTGAAGGGCAGGTCGTGCCTCACAAACCTTATTGAGTTCTTTGAGAAGGTGACTAAGGAAGTGGACGAGGGTAAAGCAGTAGATGTTGTGTATATGGATTTTAGTAAGGCGTTCGATAAGGTTCCCCATGGTAGGCTAATGCTAAAACTTCGGAGGTATGGCATTGAGGATACATTAGAGGTTTGGATTAGGAATTGGCTGGCTGGAAGGAGACAGAGGGTAGTAGTTGATGGATTATGTTCATCTTGGAGCGCAGTTACTAGCGGTGTACCACAAGGATCTGTTTTGGGACCATTGCTTTTTGTTATCTTTATAAATGATCTAGAGGAAGGACTTGAAAGCTGGGTAAGCAAGTTTGCGGATGATACGAAAGTCGGTGGAGTTGTGGATAGTGAGGAAGGAAGTGGTAGGTTACAGAGCGATATAGATAAGTTGCAGAGCTGGGCGGAAATGTGGCAAATGGAATTCAATGTAGCTAAGTGCGAAGTCGTTCACTTTGGTAGGAATAACAAGATGATGGATTACTGGGCTAATGGTAGGCTACTTGGTAGTGTGGATGAGCAGAGGGATCTTGGTGTCTATGTACACAGATCTCTGAAAGTTGCCACCCAGGTAAATAGTGCTGTGAGGAAGGCATATGGTGTACTGGGCTTTATTGGTAGAGGAATTGAGTTCCGGAGTCCTGAGGTCATGTTGCAGTTGTATAAGACTCTGGTGCGGCCTCATCTGGAGTATTGTGTGCAGTTTTGGTCGCCATACTATAGGAAGAATGTGGAAGCTTTAGAACGAGTGCAGAGGAGGTTTACCAGGATGTTGCCTGGAATGGTAGGAAAATCTTATGAGGAAAGGCTGAGGCACTTGGGGCTGTTCTCATTGGAGAAGAGAAGGTTTAGGGGAGATCTGATAGAAGTGTATAAGATGATTAGGGGTTTGGATAGGGTAGATACTAAGAATCTTTTACCGCTAATGGAGTCAGGTGTTACTAGGGGACATAGCTTTAAATTAAGGGGTGGTAGGTATAGGACAGATGTTAGGGGTAGATTCTTCACACAGCGGGTTGTGAGTTCATGGAATGCCCTGCCCGTATCAGTGGTGAACTCTCCTTCTTTATGGTCATTTAAGCGGGCATTGGATAGGCATTTGGAAGTTATTGGGCTAGTATAGGTTAGGTAGGATTCGGTCGGCGCAACATCGAGGGCCGAAGGGCCTGTACTGCGCTGTATCCTTCTATGTTCTATGTTCTATGAGTTGAAATGTTGGGCCACAGGGCGGTGTGGTTGATTGGTGCGGGTATCCCGGAAATGTTCTCTAAAGCGCTCAGAGATGGTCCAGGTAAATTTAAGGTCAGGGTGGAATGTGTTGGTGAAATTGATAAATTGCTCAACCTCCTCGCGGGAGCATGAGGTGGCACCAATGCAGTCATCAATGTAGCGGAGGAAGAGGTAGGGAGTGGTATCGGTGTAATTACGGAAGGTGGACTGTTCCATGTAGCCGACAAAGAGACAGGCATAGCTGGGGCGCATACGGGTGCCCAACGCTACCCCTTTGGTCTGGAGGAAGTGGGAGAAGTCGAAGGAGAAATTGTTAAGGGTGAGGACCAGTTCAGCCAAACGAATGAGAGTGTCGGTGGAAGGGTACTGCTGGGGACATTGGGAGAGGAAAAAACAGAGGGTTTGGAGGCCCTGATCTTGGTGGATGGAGGTGTAGAGGGATTGGATGTCCATGATGAAGATGAGGCGTTGGGGACAGGGAAACGGAAGCCTTGAAGGAAGTGGAGGGTGTGGGTGGTGTCCTGAACATATGTGGGGAGTTCCTGGATGAGGGAAGATAGGAGATGGTATGCTGAGATGAGTTCGGTGGGGCAGGAACATGCTGAGACAATGGGTTGGCCAGGGTGGTCAGGCTTGTGGATCTTGGGAAGGATGTTGAACCGGGCAATGTGGGGTTCCCGGACTATGAGGTTGGAAGCTGTGGGTGGGAGATCTCCTCAGCTGATGAGGTTGTGTCAGGTGTGGGAGATGATAGTTTGGTGATGGGAAGTGGTTTCATGGTTGAGGGGTCGGTAGGAGGAGGTGTCCTGGAGTTGGCATCTGACTTCAGCGATGTAGAGGTCAGTGCACCAAACTACCAGTGCAGCCCCTTTATCCACTGGTTTGATGGTGAGGTTGGGATTGGAGCAGAGGGATTGGAGGGCTGCGTGTTGTGAGGGTGAGAGGTTGGAATGGGGGAGGGGGGTAGACAGGTTGAGGTGGTTAATGCCTCGACAGCAGTTGGAAATGAAGAGACCGAGGGCGGACAATAGGCCAGCGCGGGGTGTCCAGGTGGATGGAGTGTGTCGGAGGCGGGTGAAGGGGTCCCCGGAAGGTGGGCGGGAGTCCTGATTGTGAAAGTAAGCTCGGAGGTGGCGGAAGAATGGCCTCGGAGGCAGAGGCAGCAGAGGAGGTTGAATGACCTACTGCAAGATCGTATTCCTGCAGGGTGGCTTGGTGGCTCAGTGGTTAGCACTACTGCCTCACAGTACCAGGGACCTGGGTTAGATTCCAGGCTTGGGCGACTGTGGAGTTTGCACGTTCTCCCTGTGTCTGTGCGGGTTTCCTCCGTGTACCCTGGTTTCCTCCCACAGTCCAACGATATGTAAGTTAGGTGGATTAGCCACCCCAAATTGCCCATACTACCTAGAGATGTGCTGGCTCGGTGGGTTAGCTGTGGGAAATACAGGGGTAGGGGAGTGGTTCTGGTTGGGAGGGTCAACATGGGCTCAATGGGCCAAATGACCTGCATCCACCTTGTAGGAATTCAGTGATTTGCAAGAACCCTCCGAGATAGCTCCACTCAATATTTCCTGGCCTCTCAAAGATCCCTGGATTTCATTGCTGAGTGTAATCTTTGCTTCACCTTTGTGACTCTCCTGATAACCTAAACTAGGAGAAAGTGAGGACTGCAGATGCTGGAGATCAGAGCTGAAAATGTGTTGCTGTAAAAGCACAGCAGGTCAGGCAGCATCCAAGGAACAGGAGATTTGACGTTTCGGGCATAAGCCCTTCTTCAGGAAACGTCGAATCTCCTGCTCCTTGGATGGTGCCTGACCTGCTGCGCTTTTCCAGCAACACATTTTCAGCTCTGATAACCTAAACTAACCAAGTTTTTCACTGGTTGTTCCAGTCTGCCCGCTCGCAGATTGATGTCAAAGCTTGATTAATAGTTACTCATGTGAAATACCTTGGAGAGTTCAAAGTGCTACACAAATGTAGTTCTGGTGCATTTGTCGAATGCTTTGGAGTGGCCTGTGGGGGTGAGAGGCAAAATTCCACGTGTTTCTGTCACGTGACACTTTGTCCAAGTGAGGATTAAGCCATCATGGCTGGAATAGTTCGCCTCCTTAAAAATCTGATGCGAATGCTGATCTTCAGTCACCAGCCTGTCTGCACTTTGACTCAGCATTGGATTAGGTGTTCAACCTGAGATCATTGTGGTCTGTATGACTCACTGGACAAACACAACAAGCTACGGGGAGGGGGAGTGGGGGTGGTGGGGAGCTAACCCTGCAGTGCACACCAGCATTGATCAGCCGCTCCACCATCCCAGCCAACCTCCTGTGGATCAAGAACAGGAACAGACTGCAGCCGAAGGGATTTGCACCCCTAAATTAGTGCACAAAATTAGTGAGCTCTTCAGAAAACGCTGGATGGTTTGAAGGCCAGATCAAATTGGTTTTGATAGCCTTTAGGATATGCCAACATGTGCGAGTGGAGTGCCAGAACACGCTGGAGGAACTCAGCAGGTCTGGCAGCATCTGTGAGAGACAGAAACAAGAGAGAACACTTCGAGTCTGATGTGACTCATCTTCAGAACGAACAGCAGTTCTCAGTCAAAATTAAACAATGAACTGCGGGGACTGGAAATCCGAAATAAAAGTAAGAATCGCTGGGGAAATTCAATGGGTCTGAGGAGAGAGAAATCGAGTTGACATTTCACGTCCTGTTTGACATTCCCTCAGAAACCAAAGAGTATTTTTAAAGTTCATTCTTGGGATATAGGCATCGCTGGCTAGGCCAGCATTTATTGCTCATCCCTAATCATCCAGAGGGCAGTTAAGGGTCACTCACGTTGCTGTGGGGCTGGAGTCACATGTAGGCCAGACCAGGTAAGGATGGCAGTTTCCTTCCCTAAAGGACCTAGGTGGGTTTTCCTGACAGTTGATAGTGGAATCATGCTCATCACTGGACTCCCAATTCCAGATTTTTTTATTGAATTCTGAT
The DNA here is from genome assembly GCF_020745735.1 of Hemiscyllium ocellatum. Lineage (NCBI taxonomy): Eukaryota > Metazoa > Chordata > Chondrichthyes > Orectolobiformes > Hemiscylliidae > Hemiscyllium > Hemiscyllium ocellatum. Next base: position 129,327,183 of record NC_083405.1, read on the forward strand.
TCCACCATCTGCCATGAGCAGGACTTGAACCAAATTCCCTGCAACATTACCTGGGTCTCCGGCTGCTACATCATCTTTAGCTGTCATAAGACCCCCAGCTGCCACAAGACCCCCAGCTGCTGCAAAATCTTTAGTTGTCACAAGATTCCGCAAGCTTCTACAAGATCCCCAGCTGCCATAAGATCTTTGGCTGTCAGAAGATCTCCAGCCACCACAAGGTCTCCAACTGCCACAAGATCTCCCACTGTGACATGATCTCCAGATGCCACAAGATCCCTAGCCGCCAAACGATCCCTAACTGATCCCCAGCTGATGTTGCCAGGGTTGGAGGATTTGAGCTACAGGGAGAGGCTGAACAGGCTGGGGCTGTTTTCCCTGGACCGTCGGAGGCTGAGGGGTGACCTTACAGAGGTTTATAAAATCATGAGGGGCATGGATAGGGTAAATAGACAAGGTCTTTTCCTTGGAGTGGGGGAGTCCAGAACTAGAGGGCATAGGTTTAAAGTGAGGGGGAAAGATTTAAAAGAGACCTAAGGGGCACCTTTTTCACGCAGAGGGTGGTACGCGTATGGAATGAGCTGCCAGAGGATGTGGTGGAGGCTGGTACAATTACAACATTTAAAAGGCATCTGGATGGGTATATGAATAGGAACGGTTTAGAGGGATATGTGCTGGCAAATAGCACTAGGTTAGGTTGGGATATCTGGGTGGCATGGATGAGTTGGACCAAAGGGTCTGTTTCCATGCTGTACATCTCTCTGACTCTAAGATCCCCAGATGCCACAAGATCTCCAGCTGCTTTCTGAGCTGCACCATCCCATATCCAAGTTTGAAAGTGCCTCCAGCACAATTAGATTTTGTTCTGTTGCTGCTGCTGCACTTTTGTGTTTGTTTTCTTTTAACCTTCAGAATTTCATACAAAAAGCACTGTTCATTGTTCAATAAATAGAACTGCAATATTTTTAAAAATCAATCAGATGACAAACAAAAGGGGATTTCAGAATCTAAGGTAACGAATGCCAAATGCTAATGTTCCTGTATTAAAAGGCACAAGAAAATTGGTGGAACAGCGAGAAGAATCAACTTAACCGAATCTGTTCTCTGAAGTTCTTTCAACTGAAATGCAGTGAATGTTTGCTCTAATAATGTGGAGAATGTGGATGCGGGGAACACCCAGAAGGGCAAAAGAGTTTTAATTATCTCCCAATTCCCATCATTGTTTTCAAATCCCCCTATCTTCAAATCCTTCCTATCTCTGGGCTATAGCCACAAGACCATACGGTGTCTGACCAGAAGTAGGCCATTCAGCCCACTGAATCTGCTTTGCCATTCAGTGGGATCATGTCTAATCTGATAATCCTCAAATCCACTTTCCTGCCTTTAGCCCCATAACCCTAGCTGATTAAAAATCTGTCTGTCTCATTCTTGAATATACTCAATGATCCAGTTGCGACAGCCCTCTGGGGTAAAGAATTCCACCGATTCACTCCCCTCAGAGAGAAGAAATTCCTCCTTATCTCTACCTGACCCCTCATTATGAGATTATGCCCTTTGTTCCTAGACTGTCTCACAGGGGGAAGCAACCCTTTCGTACCCACCCTGTCAGGTCTGCTAAGGATTGGGTACGTTTTAACAAGGTCACCTCTCATTCTTGTAAACTGTAATGAGTCCAGGTCCAACCTACTCAACCTCTCCTCATAAGGAAATGTCTCATCGCCCAGTATCGATCTCGTGAACCTTTTCTGGAAGATCTTCAATGTCAATGTATCTTGCCTGAGAGAGGGGTCCCAAAACTATTCATGGTATTCCAGCTGCCTGGAAGTGTTTCAGTCAAGCTTCTCGATGTTTGTGCTCCATTCCTTATGAAAGAAAGACCAACATTCCATTTGCCTTCCCTATCACCTTCCCAACCTGGACTCTAGCTCTTTGTAATTAGGATTCCCAAATCCCTCTGTTGTGCTAATCCTCTGTCCACGATAATAAACTACTTTCCACACCATGGACTGTTATCTTACTGAGAAGCCCAATGTGTATAAGAATCCTCTTTCCACGTGTACAATTCTGTGACTTTGTAAGTGAAGGGCTATTATACCCAATATAAAGCAAGATCATATCCAATGGCAGAAACCATTGATCAGTGAAAAAAACTCCTAATTTAAAAAAAACACAGGTATTGACAAGGCCTATCATTAAAGTTACTTTATTTTAAGTTGTTGGATGTGGTCCTACGCCTGAACAACTTTATTTCAGCAAACATTAAGATTGACAGATCAGATCCCACTGCAGAGTCTACAATGTGTCATGCAGGTTTGCACTGCTGTATATGTGCTACTGATTTTTTCAGATATGACATTTAACTACTGCCCCAAGTGAGCTCTCACTGGCACAGGTCCTGGCCAGATTTAGACCCTAATCTGGATTAGTGGTGCTGGAAGAGCACAGCAGTTCAGGCAGCATCCAAAGTGCAGCGAAATCGACGTTTCGGGCAAAAGCCCTTCATCAGGAATAAAGGCAGAGGGCCTGAAACATGGAGAGATAAGCTAGAGGAGGGTGGGGGTGGGGAGAAAGTAGCATAGTGTACAATGGGTGAGTGGGGGAGGGGATGAAGGTGATAGGTCAGGGAGGAGAGGGTGGAGTGGATAGGTGGAAAAGGAGATAGACAAGTAGGACAAGTCCGGACAAGTCATGGGGACAGTGCTGAGCTGGAAGTTTGGAACTAGGGTGAGGTGGGGGAAGGGGAAATGAGGAAACTGTTGAAGTCCACATTGATGCCCTGGGGTTGAAGTGTTCCGAGGCGGAAGATGAGGTGTTCTTCCTCCAGGCGTCTGGTGGTGAGGGAGCGGTGGTGAAGGAGGGCCAGGACCTCCATGACCTTGGCAGAGTGGGAGGGGAGTTGAAATGTTGGGCCACAGGGCGGTGTGGTTGATTGGTGCGGATGTCCCGGAGATGTTCCCTAAAGCACTCTGCTAGGAGGCGCCCAGTCTCCCCAATGTAGAGGAGACCGCATCGGGAGCAAC